>NC_043702.1:15161979-15246689 GCF_006229205.1 Suricata suricatta | reverse complement strand
TCGTTACTTTTGGCGGGACCCAATTACAACATTTAGGGTATCTTTGAAATTAACCAATTACAGAGCGAGTTCAGGGTCTTGTTTGGTGACTATAAGGTTAACTTTAACACTAGGTAACAGGGGCTTATCTAAAGTTCCCATTTGCAGGCCTCACCCTTAGGAATGTGGGGTGAGGTAGCTGGGCTTTTCTGATTAGATACCCCCGGGCAATGTATGACTGTCAAATGGCCAAATGGCCAAATGGTTCCGAAGAGACTGACCTTAGACCTTTTAGCTTAGAGGGGGAAACAGCCAGTCATGGCATCTGTTAGGTTCAGACTCGTGTTCTTACATGTCTTCTTCCTCTCAAATGACTAGCAACTTTTTCTCTTATCCCTGAGTCTCTCCATGATCATTATCATGTCTAGGCAAAAATCATCTTAGCAGAAAGCAAGGCCTTGGTGTCTTCTCCAAGCAGGGCTCACCACTTTTTCATTCAGAGCTCTTTAATTCTGAAAGTGGTTCAGATGATTTCCTACCTTAAGCTACCTGATCACTATAAAAACAGCATCTCTCTCCTCCCTAGTGCTTGCACTTACATTGGGCTATGCATGTAGACTAAGAGCAGGTGCTAAGAAACAATGACTCCCCTAGATCACCTTAGGTTTTCCTGAATGTTAATTACAAATTTGAAACTCAATCCTCACTGTTGCTTTTTAAGAGGTGCATGTGAAAGACAATCACTTTTAGCAAACAGAGGCCATGACCCTTATCTGTTTGCATAATGCTGATCACACTGACTATTAACTGGGTGCCCATAATCAATCAAATCCTAAAACACATGAATTCTCTTCTAGTCAGCAATACTTTCTTCTTAAGATTTCAGGCTATGACAGACACAGCGTCTGGAGATGATAAACTGTATGTGAGTCTGTCTCTGGAATATAACTATTTCAGAGTCTGCTAACAATACTTGCCAAGTTAGATGGGGTAGGGTGGAAAATGGAAGCAAGTTGTACATTATCCTAATAGATTAAGAAAATATAATCCCATTTGGATCATTTCCTGGGCCTCCATCCAAACCATGAGATAGCTTTACTAATCATTAAAATGTACAGGGAGAGGGTGGGCTTTTTTTTTCATAACTATATTGCATTTCTAAAGGGCACTGTATTCATTTCCTTATGAGAGTAATCTAATCAGAAGAATAATTGATTCAAAGGATGATTGTTCTCTAAACAAACTTGCCATTGTTTTAGACTGTGAGAGCAACCCTCATGCCATTTCATATTTCTACTTTATACATGTACACTAATGAATATTTATTTTCAGGAAATATCTTTAAATATTTTTAATTGCTTCTTCACTACTTCAACAAATTTTGATCACCCTGTAGGCAGTCAGGCTCATAAAGACAAGGGCAACTAAGGTTTGAAAAAGTGTAACTAACATTTGGAAAAACTAGAAATGTAACTAAAAGTCAAGTGAACATGTTAAATATGCCCTGAGCCAGCAGAAGATAAACTGATTATCCATTAGCATAACATTAATCTATCACACGTGCTCATTAAGCAATAATAACAATATGGGGGCGACTCTCCAGGACGCCCTTTGGGTTACTACCTTATTTTCATGTCTTATTTATGTGTCAACAAGTCCTAAAGTCAATGACAAGTAGGTGTGTTGGTTACATTGCCAATGTCATATGGAGATTGTTACTATTACAACTTGGAATCTGAAAACCCATGCCTTTCAGGCAAAAGAATTTTTAATAAACACATTTTGGTTGTTTTTTAATTTCTGGTAGTCTTTTTCATTCTGTATAAGGAATAGTTATATTTAGTGAATATCTATCTCTGCCTGCTAGCTTCCCTAAACTGTGCCAACACCTGGGCAAACCATTAAATTATGTTGTTTAAATGTGTTTGTGAATTCATTATCCCAAATAAACGGTTACTATTTTAAGATGTAGATGAAGAACTATTTTATATCAGCGTTTCAAAAAAAAAAAGCCGCCTCCTGTTTACAGGTGTTTTTTTTTTTTTTTCTTTTACAGGCAAATTCAGAACTGGTTTGATTTTTTAAGGCTGGAGGGGGTTCTGGAAAGAAAGGGAACAAAGATGTGAGGATATAGGAAGTATTAGGAACCATTTATCTGAATTCTTTTATTTCACCTTCAAAAACAACATATGAACTAAATGATATTATCCCTATTTTATGGATGACAAAAAGACAAAGAGGCTCTGAATATTGAAAACCATGTCCAAAGTCACAAAGCTAATCTGTGGTAGACCATTCAGGGCCATCACATGTGAAAACTGTTTAAGACTCTGTCCCATAAAACTGCAGTCTCTGAAATGGTACATTAGTTAAAATACTAATCAGTAAAGTGGACAGTCAAAGCACCTTCCCTCATATAGATACGGTTGACCATACAGCTGGCTTTCTCATTTCTGCATCTTGGCCATTAAAGTAACCTGTAAGCTCCCTGAGACTGTGGAATTATACTTCTTTGTTGACTCCACATATTCCACCATGGACACTCAATAAATGTTTGTGTACATATTACTCAGGCTCTTTCTGATTAAGAGAAGTGACTGAAATTCAACTTAAAATAACTTATGCAGACACACGCAGGAGAAAGAAGAAAAAATCTAGGGGTAGATTTAACTGCAGGACCAGGGGAGTCAAGGACTTCAGAGAACGCAATGAATCTCCTCATTTCTACTTTCCATGTGGAGGGCACGACAGCCACCAGCAACACAGGGGACACGTTCCTTTAGCTACCTCCTCCCAGCAACAGATGACATCCTCCCCAATAGCTCAGGTTCACAATCCCAGGAGAGCCTCCAATTTCCCTAGCTTGCACCATATCCCTATTTCAGAACTGATTGCTTTATCCAGGCCGAAGTGTTTTAATTATGTCCACGTCGGAAGTGAGGGATGCTGACTCTAAGATTTCCATAAGAACCAGTTGCCAGAAATGAGGAACAATTCCCAAAAACACAGGCTACAGATCAGGGAGGAGACTGAGAAGGAGACATCTATTATTCCCTTGCACTGAACTTTAAAACTCTAAGTAAGGGGGCACCTGGGTGGCTCAGTCAGATGAGTAACTGACTTAGGCTCAGGTCATGATCTTGCAGTTCACAGGTTGGGGCCCCATGTCAGGCTCTGTGCTGACAGCTCAGAGCCTGGAGCTTGCTTCGGATTCTGAGTCTCCTTCTCTCTCTCTCTCTGCTCCTAACCCGTTCATGCTTTGTCTCTTTCTGTTTCTCAATAATAAATAAATGTAAAAAAAATTTTTAAAAACCTAAAAGTAAGGTTTGAGAGGATTTATTCCAACATTCCAATAAGATATTGAACATGTCTTAGTCACTATACAGGTAACATGCCTGAGGTCCAGGGAGAAAAAGTGACCTTCCCATGGCCACACAACCTGATAAGCTCAGAACTGAGCTCTATGTTATGCTGAGCTGCTCTGTCTGATTCAGTTAAATTTGAAAACGGGGCTGCCAAAGCAATGTTCTATGCTGAAGGATGATCACAGACCTCTTAATTTTTTTTTATTTATTTTTGATATAGAGAGAGACAGAGCATGAGAGGGGGAGGGGCAGAGAGAGAGGGAGACACAGAATCTGAAGCAGGCTCCAGGCTCTGAGCTAGCTGTCTGCATAGAGCCTGACGCCGGGCTCGAACCCACAAACGTGAGATCTGACCTGAGCCGAAGCCGGCCGCTCAACCGACTGAGCCACCCAGGTGTCCCAAACCTCTTATAAGTCAACAATGTTGGTTACTTCATGGAGTTTCCTTCCAGGGCTGCTGCAAAATGTGAGAAGTCTCAGGGAATGTAAGTTGCTAGATAAAAAAAGAATGCTAAGATGACCTCCAAAGGCCATTCTTCTCAACTCAAATTCAACCTGGCACCAGAAAAGCTATAATAAAAATGAAAACAATAACAAGGTGTGAGGATGTAGAGGGCCTGGCATATTTGTGCATTGCTGATGGAAACCTAAAATGGTACAGATGTTTATGCATGAATATTCATAGTAGTATTATTCAGAAGAACCAAAAAGTAGAAACAACCCAAACATCCACTAACTGACTAATGGATAAACAAATATGGTATATACATGCAAGGGAACTATTACTCAGCTATAAAAAGGAATGAAACACTGATCCATGCCACAACATGAATGAACCTTGAAAATACTACTTTTTTATATTTATTTTTGAGAGAGAGAGAGAGGGAAAGACAGAGCATGAGTCGGGGAGAGGCAAAGAGAGAAGGAGACACAGAATCCGAAGCAGGCTCCAGGCTCTGAGCTGTTAGCACAGAGCCCAATGCGGGGCTCAAACTCTCCAACCATGAGATTGTGACCAGACCCGAAGTTGGACAATTAGCCAACTGAGCTAGCCAGGCTCCCCGGTTATATGATTCCATTTGTATTAAATGTCCATGACAGGCAAATCCATTGAGACAGAAGGTAAATTGGTGGTTGCCAGAGGATTAGGGAAGGGAGGAATTTGGTGGCACAAGGGTTTTTTGGGGGGGGAGGGAGGATGGAAATGTTCTAGAATTAGGCAATAGTTGCACAACTTTGTGAATATAATAACACCCGCTGAATTATGCAATAAATAAATACATCCATACACATCTATATACATAAATTTCCATTTGGAATATACTTATTAAGGGCCTGCCATGTGCTAAATCTTTGTTACCAGCTGGAGATACTGATACTGACGAAACAACTATGGCTCTGGCCTCCATGGGCAGTCTTAAAGAAGTGTGTTTAGTTAACCAAAGAAAACACAAAGAAAAATAACAACAAAGAACAAAGTGATTGCTTTGGTTAAGAAACATTGACAAAAATTTCCCTTAGAAGCTGGCAGAAGATCTAAATCAGGCAAGCACTATCTCTGTTGCCTTATCTAATCTTCAAGAGAGAAAACCCAGTGAAAGACATATTAGTGAGTGGTTTACAGCTGCAGGAAACCAAGGCTCAGTGCCAGAGGATAGAGGTATCATGCATTTCACATGGCAGATTCTCCGACAGAGGAACACTGACCCCTCTTGCTCTAGATGGCATTGCCTGCATGAGAAATGGGCAGGTCCTATCACACTGCAGAGAGCCTCCAGCAGAAAATAGTAGGGACAGAAACTACCCACCACCGCTACAAATAAACTTAGAAGTAGGCCAAGAGGATATGGACAGACATTAAACAACTGTTAGAGAAAACATCCAACAAAAATCTGTGTATATGCTAAGTGAAATAAGTCAGACAAAGAAAGATACATACCATATGATTTCAGTTATATGTGGAATCTAAAAATAAAATAAAGGAACATACACGCAAAGATAAAAATGAATCGACTTGTAAATACAGAGCATAAACTGGTGATTGCCAGAGGGAAGGTAGGGGTGGGGGTGGGGGAGAGGAGCGAAAATGGTGAAGGGGATTAAGAGGTACAAACTTTCAGTTATAAAACAAATAAGTCACGGAAATGAAAAGAACAGCATAGGGAATATAGTCAATAAAAAAAATCTGTGTACAATCTCTTCTTCCCTATTAGTTTTGCCAATTAAAAAAGCCCACTGTTTGCACTGGGAACTCTCATCCACAATGCCAGCATACTAAAATGGCAGACCCAATATCTAGGAGATGAGGTGTGTTCAGATATTTGCCTCATAAACTCCAAATCTATAAGGTGAGGGCAAATAAGCATTGTGATATTAACATTCTAGACTAAACTCCAATCTACAAGTAGTGGATAATTTTCCTTTGCGTCCACACTACCAAGCTTTCGTGAAGATGAGTATGCGCCATCCTCAAATTTTCTTAACATAGTAAACCTCCCACTTTTGAGATTGCTTTGCATATTTCTGGCATATCTTCCAAAGACTCCTTTTACTTACCAGAATCAAGTCATGGGCATATTTACTTAAAAGCCTTAATGAATAAAAGCAATAGATGCATTTGACCTTTGAAAATGGAAAGGCTGAGCAAGGCCATGCCTGTGTGACCCTGTATTCTGGCTCAGAGTGAAGAAACACGGAGGAAGGATCATTTAGAAGGTACAGGCTGACAGAAGAGGGGGTAAAAATATGATGTCCCAAGACATCTTTGTGAATACATACATTTTTTATTTAAAATTTATTTATTATAAATTTAATAAGTTTGTGATGTTTTGATGCTACAAGGAAATAGAGCATGTGAGATGCTTTTGTTTTCAAAAGCCCTCAGAGCCAAACTGTGCTTGTTTCTGGCCTACAGCATGCCTGCAGAAACCCAGGGAGTACTCAGCATGGAGCAGTAAGTGTTGACATTACTGGGCTGAGCTACAGACCAGGGAGGACGGGCCTGAAGAGCAATGAATGGTAACCAAGGCAGTCCATAAATCTCTAGGGTAGACGCGATGCTGTAAGCTATCAGATTAGTAAGAGTCAATCAACATCTATTGAGCACTTGCTGTTTACCCATCCTTGCTTCCAGCTCAGAGAGTCCCTGAGAAGTTCAGATCAAATCTTAGTTCCAGGTCACTAAGAGCTCCTTAGCTATTGAAGATATAAAATGAACGTGAGTAACACAGAATTGAGGGCACTTTTGTTCATTATAAGCACAACTTTGGTTTGCACAGTTTTGGAAACTCATTTGAGATGACAGAGATCTCAGATGTTCCAAGATTAATTATGTCAGCTCTGTATCTATAATTTTCATTTCCTGTGCTTTTCTGCTAACCAACTACTCTTCTGAGAGCCACACTCTTTCCTTAAGTATTAAGTGCATTGTGTTGAGTTGCAGTGTGGACAAGGTTAAGCCCTTGGTGTTGGGGATTAGACAGCCCAGGCCTGAATCCTTTTATCTCAGAGTGACCTGGAGTGTGGCCTAATCACTCTGAGACTCTATGACTGCATTTAAAAGTTGCAAATTAAAAGAGAGACTTAATAGAGGTTTGGAGTGATTACATGATTTAATATGTGTAAAGTGCCAGTGCTCATGCCCAGCATCTAGTAAGTGTTAAGTAAGTAGAGTAGCTGTGTCCCTAACATTGCTGACATGGTGTCAGTCCAGTGTTGGTGGCCTTGAAGCCACAGACACGGTCTTGTTTCCATCATCATGTTCTTGAGGACATCTCGCTTTTGTTTGCAAGTATTAAAAATAGCAGACTACAGTGGTCAGCTTGGACTTCCTTAACAAAATTCCAAACGAGGTGACATAAAAACAAAAATTTATTTTCTCTCAGTTCTGGAAACTAGAAAGTCCAAGACCAGTTTCCAGTAGGAAAACAGGACTCGGTTTCTGGTGAGTCTCTCTTCTTGATTTTTAGATAGTCTCCTTCTCACTGTGTCCCCACATGGCCTTTCCTCTGTGCACACAAGAGAGAGACAGAAAGCTCTCTGGTGTCTCTTCTTATAAGGAAACTCATTCTAGGGGCACCTGGGTGGCTTAGGCAGTTAGCATCCAGTTTCAGCCCAGGTCATGATCTTGTGGTTTGTGGGTTCAAGCCTGCATCAGGCTCTATGCTGATAGCTCAGAGCCTGGAGCCTGCTTCGGATTCTGTGTCTCCCTCTCTCCCTGCCCATCCTCCACTCCTGCTCTGTCTCTCTCTAGCTCTCTAAAAAATAAAAAGAAACATTAAAAATAAATTAAATAAAAAACAAGAACACTGATTCTATTGGATCAGAACTCCACCCATCTAGCCTCAATTAACCTTTGGAGGTCACAACCCCAAATACAGCTACAATGGGGGTCAGAGTTTCAACATGATTTCTGAGTGGACACAAACATTCAGTCTATAACCCAGACTCTCAACGAACCTGAGTTCCCTTACCCTCTCAGACTCTGAATTTATTTCCATTCAATGCTCCCTTAAGGACCTCTGAACTGCAAAAATCAGCTGAAGAGAAACAGGATGCATTGGTGAATCTATTGATTGGTTTTACTGAGCCACCTAAACTAAATATTTTCTAAAATGGTGGACCCTTCAGAAATACGTGGTACCCTGACTTCCTGAAAATGGAGACTCAGGGTTTAGCAGTTGTAAGGAAATATAATATTGCACAGTTTCATAAGAAAATAGTATTTTCCTTTTGTCTGTCAGTGTTATCTAAGGTTATTAACTCATTTTATTAAACCACTCTCTTCCTTCTTCAACATAATCGTTAACACATATCATCATTTTCTTCATCATTATCATCGTTATCAATGTGTATCTCACCACTCTTTCTTCAGAAAATCTACAAGCACCTTAGGAACACTGTCTCCTTTGTCTTTACTAGTTTCATGCCAGTCAAGCCAAGGTCAGGAAAACTTGCCCACGTAAATCTGAAGGAGAATGTAGTTGGCTGTCTCAGTGAGTGTGCCTTCCATTATGTTGAATCCCTGGGGGGAAAAATGACACTTTTTTTTAGGTTGGACAATGCTCAACATGAAAACATGAAGCAGCTAATGAACAAATGTATGAATAAGCAAATTAACAAATAAAAATGAATAAAACCAAAAAGATACATGATCTGCATATTGTGATTGTGATATGCATATCATGTTATCTGAGGAGATAAAAGCTATAGGACCGAAGCATTTCCTGCGACCATTTTATTCTGTGGCACATAGAAAATTGCTGTAAATGAAGAGCTAGACTTTTGTACCTAAGATATAAAGATATTTCTACAGCGCTCCTGAGAACCCATCAGTAATCTTTAAAACATAAATCAGTCATACTTCCCTTTTCTTCTTGAGAACTAAGATTAGAGAAGATCTTGGAGAGTATTCCTATTTACTCTGATACGAGGAGCAGTAAAGGAGGAAAAGATGGCAGAGCGACAGAATAAATAAAGGTTGTCAGGGTTTAAAATGCTATTTTTTCCAGAATATTCCCTCTCTCTCTCTTTCTCTTTTAAGAAATATAATAGTTTTTGGAAAAGTCTTTGCAAGGAAAAAAAATTTAAAAAGAATAAAAATAAATGAATATTTGAATGTAAAATATACATGTGGCATTCAGTCATTTTAAGCAGTTGGTCAGGTATTTTAAAAATACAACACCTATGTAGATACAAGAAAACCCTATCATTTAAGTCACCATCTCTAACAACTTCACCCTATGGGGCTGTAATTGAAATGAAAGCACTATGTTAAATACAGTAACAGATGGAAATGAGAAAACAAGACATCTGGGTCTGACTATTGAGTCTCTTTGATAGTTGTGTGACTTTAGGTACACTGACCTTTTCTGGGCCTCAGTTTCCTCAGCCATCAAATAGGGATAATGCCACAACATGGCATTTGTGAATAGAAATGCAAGTGGCAGTTGAAGACAGTTCATACCAAAACAATCCAAAGTAAGCTTCCAGCCTCTTTTGGATATTAACTCTATGACAATTGATTTCGTATCACTAGCAAAATTTGTAGTACCTATGGTTCCTTCTCTCACCTGTTGACATGGCTTTGGTACTAAAAAGCCGTATCCATCGTGAAAGCCAAGTAGATCCATCCTGTGAATTACGCAGACTGCTATGTTCCTTTCTGAGAAAACCAGGCCATCCTACCAAGGCACCTGCACTGACAGCACCAAGCACATGAGTATGAGCCAGGGACAGGCCAATAAAACAGTATCACATCACATGGTGGCTGAGAGTACTAATCAGATTCCTCCTTGTAGGTGGAGGTGGGAGATAGGAGGCAAGACCATCCAGGACACCTTGAGAGGTCCAGAGAGAGCCCAGACTATCGAGCAGCCCCACAGACCTAGCTTAGTCTGCCAAGGTGTGAACCCTAGCAGCAATCCTGTCTGCCTAGATAAAGATATACCTTTAAAAACCCACCTGTTTGGTGACAGCATCTTTATATAATTTGCACCGAGTCCTTATAGACCTTATAGCCTATGAGAGATTATAGAATGGCTATAGTTGAGATTCTTCTCAGTAAACTCCCTTACCTATGACTTCTCTGCCTAGTTTATGTACATCCCTAGGGATATAAAGCAAAGCACATCCGGAGTAGGTATGCCACATTATCCATGTGTTCCATACATGTGAATTAAATTTCTGATCTGGATACACAAATAAAGAAAACAAAGATCCCTTGTTCTACAAAACCTTACGTTCTACCTAAGGAGACCATCAATAAATAACTAGGTAAAAAAAAAAAAACCATATATTTTTAAAGCTGGAAAGGGATGGGAAATTTTCTTAGAGTGTTGGTTTTACCATAAATATTGTGTGCAAGGGTGGGGGAATTTTTATATGAAAGCTAAAGGAAGTCTTATATAGTGTTATACAAGTATCTAATGACTCTTCAAGATAAAACATGAACCTTCAAAGACTTAGAGAGAATGGATGACGTTGGTCTACAGGAGGCTGAGTTCCAGATCCCTGAGGGAGAACATTTGCTCTATGCTATAATTAACAGTAATTTGATGAGGATTTTGGAAAACACTGACTTATGATTTCCTTGTTTCACTCAATCAAATGAATCTAAGACAAAATGTACACCCAAGTCATTGCTTCAAACCACCTATTTTGTCCTATTGTGTTCATGAGGCTTTGCTTTTTTTTTTTAATGAGTGCTCCTGAATTATTCCTTCTAAATGACAAAAAATCAGTACTTGCTCAGTGTAACCAAGGTGGCATGGGGTCACCCTGCCATTTAAAATCTACCATCTCACATCCTGTGGGAAATCCAAAGTTCTCACCAGGAATATCTCAAAATTATAGAAATCCCACTATTCCTTAGCCACCTCTGGTTCCCGTGTCCAACTTCCACCCATGTCTCTCTTCATATTTTGTGTCTAGGACTGTATCTTTTTCTTTTTCATGGGGTCTTCTCCTTACTGGTCTCCTCTTCTCTCAATACAAACACACACTCTATCCTACTCATAAAAGATGACCCCTGAAGATAGAAACTTACTGGGGAACAGGAATAATGTAACAGAAAGGTTCACCAGGCAATTTAAAATTAGGTATTTCCTTTTTCTATTCTTTTTTTTTCTTTTTCATTCTTTTTTTATTTTTTTTATTAGTTTATTGTCAAATTGGTTTCCATATAACACCAAGGGCTTCTCCCCACAAGTGCCCCCCATCATGACCATCACCCCCTCCCTACTTCTCCCTCCCCCTTCAGTCCCTGGTTCATTTTCAGTATTCAATAGTCTCCCTTGATCTGTGTCCCTCACTCTCCCCAGCTCTCTTTCCCCCTTCCTCTTTCTTTAATAATAAGCTGTCAACTTGGGAGGCAAATTTTCACAAATTGGCCCAGTAGCCCCTAGTTTCCTTTCCTATCCCATTATAGCTGATCAGCTCTCCATGACCCACTCTCCCCATCAATTCCTTTCTTTGAAGTTTAGCTGTGTTTCTATTGCCTCCTTCCAATCTGTTCCTGAAAGACTAACCTTCCACTTCCAATCACTTTATCAAGGCATTTCCCCCAAATATAATCCTTTCCTTGGAGAAAAAAAATTGCCAGTCAGGAAAATATGTTAGTAACTTCCCTATGTAAAGAAATGCTGAAAAACTAAGCTATTTTAGATAAAATTGTGAGCAGCACTATTATGATTTTAGTCATGGAGAGTCCTACATTATCCTATCATATTTCTTCAGCTATCCAAAGAAAATGGAATGGCAATGCATATTTTAAAATTTGGTTTGGCCTGGCTTAAAAACAAGGATAATTTCAAAGCTGGGCTTTCTATACTAAGGAGGCATTCTCAACAGGCAAATGACCCAGCTATGGCCACAATCTTTTAGCCAGTCTCTAGGCTCAGGAAGCCCAGGGACATGGTATGAAACTGAAAATAAAGAAAGTATGTCTGCTCTGCAAAATATATATTTTAAAAAATTGGCATCCTTTCTGAGCAGAGCTTTGGTATGATATAGCTAGAAAAATATCATTTCCATATATATTTAGATTTCACTATCTGTGAGAGTAAGTTTGTCTTTGATATGAGTGTGAGTATGTGTTCACGTGCCTGCTAGTGGTTACCCGCTTGATGCCAGGAGAATTAGGAACTTTATCTGCTGCTCACACTGGTGGAAGCTCTTGAGGTGACTGAAACGTAAACATTCACACTCACCTCTACCGTGGCCTGAGACCCAGGGTATCAAAGACCATCAATCCAGTCCTAGCAGAGCCTCCAGGGCAGTAATTTAGACTTATTCGCTCTCACTTGAGGAGAAGACAGATTAGGGAAGAAATCCTGGAGGGAGATTAGTCATTGGTTAGGAGAAGCATTTCCAAAAGATGGATGAAACTGAAGGAAATTCTCTTCCAGAGCAAAACAGCAGAGTTCAAGGAGAGAAAGGAATACTGGATTTGTTTTGGTAGGGGCTCAGTTCCTCTCACTATTTTCCCCACTTGTGTTTTCATTCCTTTTGACTTCCCCCACTCCCCCAAAAAGCCAACGAGAGAGCAATGGAACCATCTGTGGGCAGGGCATTGTAGGGCACAAAGAACAAGGCAGTAAAGAGAACTGGGTTCTACCTACCCCCAATTCCTCACTCCACTGGACCCAAGAAGGAAGCAGGCCTCCCCAATTGACTCCGCCAAGAGTTCTGAGCTGAAAGGAGTGAACAGAATTGAGCAGTATCCCCCGAAGAGCAAGGAGCCATGAGACAGTGGATGAAGTATGGATAAGAAGCTGCCAGAAGATGACTCAAGATTGACAAGAGTCCGGCTGCCCTATTCTCCAGTATGTACCCAGGGAGGTGACTGCTGAAGGGAGCTGCCGCTAGACCCTTGACTTACTCCTGCAGAAGAGTAGAACAGCATTTGGCACTTCAAGTACACCAGCAAAACAGCTTGGGGACAAGGACACTGCATCCTAGTAATGTTAAATAAAAGGCAAGAACTATTCTTTCTCTAATTTTTACCTAAGGCATATCCAGGTCAGGAAAAGAAATGTGAGCTCTTTGGGAGATGCAATTTCGGAGCTGAACTCTTGAAGGTATTTTGGAAGTAAGTGTTAGCTACGACTTTTAATAATATTAATTTCTCGCAGTAAGTCGAATGCTTTCCAATTTAAAGAGGACTAACACTGGCGTGCCTGTCTGGCTCAGTCAGGAGAGTGTGTGGCTCTTGTTCTGGGGGGTCGTGAGTTTAAGCCCCATGTTGGGCAGAGATTATTTTTAAAATAAATAAATAAATACCTAAATATCGAAAGGACTAACATTTACAAAAATGTACTGCTTTGGGAATGCATGGATTTAGCAAAACTAAAAGGGATGACTGTTCAGTGGGCGTGCGCTGAAGGGAGACTGCACTGCCCATATCACCTAATGTCTCTTCCTTGGAACCACATGAGTGGACATCCAATATTTTAATCCATATTACATACCTTTTGACTCTTTAGGCAAAACCTGATTAATAATTTAGTTGTAGATAGTGAGTTCATGCCTTCAGTAATCAAAGCTTATTTCTATATTCTCTGAAAAGGATATAACTACAGTGCTTTTGTTGAAAGTGACATCACTAAACTATAATTATTTCTAGATGCAGGGGTGCATGAGGAAGCATTCTGTGAAATATGTGTAGTAGAGCAGTAACTCATTAAATAGTCCAAGACTCTGCTAGCATATTGTCATAGTTAATTTTATGTATCAACTTGGCTAGGCTGCAGATATTTCATCAAACATGATTCTAGATGTTTCTGTGAGTGTATATTTTTTTGGATGAGATTAAACTGCAAATCAGAGGACTTTGAGTAAAACAGATTACCTCCCATAATGTGGGGTGAGCTTCGGTTGAGGCCTTAATAGAAAAAAAAGACTGATTATACCTCTATCTGTATCAATGTAAATATAGATATCTTCTATTGGTTCTGTTTCTAGAGAACACTAATACAGATATGAAGAATATCTTGCACCATGCTTATTTTATTGATAAAAATCTATTTTCAATCTTTAGTTAATGGAGATAAGTCATTTTATAAATTAAAGGTTATACCAATTTATAACTGCAATGGTTTTTCCAAACACCTACATACCCTTTCTTGTTTTTAGACACTCTTGAAAGAAATGCACCCCCCCTCGCTTTCATGAGCCACACGATCAGTAAAATAATCCCTTAATCAAAACCAAATGGTTAAGGGTCCGGCTTCCACTCAGGTTGTGATCTCACGATTTGTGGGTTCGAGCCCCGCGTCGGGCTCTGTGCTGACAGCTAGCTCAGAGCATGGAGCCTGCTTCAGATTCTGTGTCACCCTCTCTCTCTGATCCTCCCCTGTTCACACTGTCTCTCTCTGTCTCTCAAAAATAAATTTAAAAAAAACCCCAAATGTCCAATTGCTGCTCAAGAAATGTCACATAATTAGGTGGAAAATCAACAAGAGTAATCCCCCGGCACAGGATGAAGCTGGGGATCTGAAAGAAAAGACAAAGCTGGTGACACTGATCACAGTCTACATGGTGGGGGAGGTGCACAGGAGTCAGAGCCTAGCCGATTCCACCAGATTCTCGCCCAGCATAATGACAAGGGAGCTTCAAGTGCCTTAGTTTACCGCAGTTTCTTTACTGCCAGTAAATCACAGAAAGCCCCCAAGGCGTTGCCTTCAAACCTTAAGAATAAAAGACAAACCTCTTACCTTGGGAAGTCTTTACCCACAAGAAAATCCCTAACAGCTTAATTCAAAAGCCAAAGGTACCTGAAAGGAGGGAGAACTATCTATTAATCACTGATCTACCTACCAACTTTGTCAGCCTGAAAAATTTCACTGGCATGTAAGAAATTCCGAAGGAATACTAGAGTTGTTTTCAGTACGTTTTCTTATAAAAAAAAAAAAAACCTACAATTTAGAGTACAAACTAAATTAAGAGTTTTTTTTTCAAAAGCATTGATTTCTAGATTTTGGGTGGCTACCATAGCCCTCTACATGCCATTTAAACTATTCACCAAAATGTGCAAAATGACTGAGTTAAGGCAGAATTGAGCAAATATATATTTCAAGAAATAAAATGTCTAAGTATGCAGCCCCCACCAATATTAATTTATGCATCATATTCTTGCAATACTTACAAGTATGTCGTATTAGCAAACAAATACAGAGGTGGAGTATTTCGAAGGATAAACTTAAGGATGAACTAATAAAGACTAAATGTTTTCTTTCTTCATTCCAATAGACCGTTGTGTGCAGACCCCACTTGAGGACACTGCTGTGCAGGTTACCTGTTGGAATTCTGTCTTCCGGAGCTCCTAGCTAACACTAATCCACTGGCGATATAAAAATGATCACCTTATTTGAGCTTGCTAAGTACAAATCCATCCAATGTGGCCTCAGCTATCTTTACAGAAAATTGTCCCAGAAATCCCTTTGTAATAGTGATATAATAAAAATCTCTGACTTTTGTCCCTTATATGTTTCCAGGTAAAGTGCTATCAAACCCTCAAGAGGCCACTTCAGTATTTCCTTGAAACATAGTTCCTTATCTCTTTCTTCAGAACACTTATCTTTGGTGCTTTTTTTTTAATAGCACATTGTGTTCTACTTTTGTGGATTTATTTTGTTTTCATTCTGTCTCCCTCAATGCAATTTAAACTTCCAAGGGCAGGCACAATGTTTTCTGTGCTTCTCATTCTCCTGCACACAGCTGATGATCCTTAGAGTCATGTTTACTCGGTTTTTCAGAGAAGGAGAATAATTCATGATCTCGCTGTGGTCAGAGGGAACAAAATAACTTTAATGGTGTCAGACAAATTGTGGTGGCCTTTATTCAGAATGCATTCTCTTGAAGGCTGGCTTGCTGCAAATCCATGCCATGGACCAGATGAACAATAAAATCAGCCAGGCTCATGGCACAGCGGTCCACAAAATCTGCCTATCACCGCCCTCCAGGGGGGAGGGAAAAAACTGCAAGCTTGAAATCCAAGCATCCCAGACTTCGAGGAAGAGCAGGGTACCCTCAATCCTTGTCACATCAAGCAGGGAATGCACTTGGCCGCCATTCCCTAACTGGAAGGTCAGACCTCTGAACTATCCTTGTGTGAGGACTATGAAGGTCTGAAGACCTTCCTGAGCCACAGACTGACATTCAGGTTACTCAGAACAAAAAAATCAAGACTAAATAGAGTATTATCAAATCATTGTTGGTCAGTCCTCCATTAAAGTAATCGGCTATTTACAGTGAAAGATGGAGTATACAGAACAAAAGTATTTTACCACAAAAGACTGTGAAATTAGTTAGTGTCAACAGAAACACCAAATCTCAGATCTGGAAGGGAATTTCTCTGCCCAACCCCTTTATTTATTTCAAATCATTTTGTTTTCTCTATGAGGAAGGTGAGAATGAACCAGATTTTCTGAGATTCAAAGAAAGCTAATGGAAGAATCAAGATTAGATTCAGGGCAGAAAAACACAGAGCCAACACCAACTAGTTCATTTCAAATATGGACCTTGAGTTTTTAAAGCACATCACTGTTAAATTGCTAGGGGAAAAAAATGTCAGAAGGAATATGCATTGATTTTCCAAGTCATTTTAATACCTAGATTCATATTTAAGTTTAATTTTTAATTGTAGAAGTATTACATTTGTGGTAGCATGTTACACCACAACAGAATGGCATTAAAAAAATTCAAACTCAGGGTAGTCACTGTAAACAGCTACACTTGTATAGCAGGTATTTATTATTTTTCTATGTTAGCTTGAGACACACTCACACAATGTATATAATGCATATATGTATTTTTTGTTTCAAAATGGGTACATACTAAGCATATTGGTCAGTACTTTGCTTTTTTCACCTAACAATAAATTGTAGACATCTTCTCATAGCTGCATGCATAGATCTGCTTTATTCTTCCTAAGAACAGTATTATGTTGGGGCGCCTGGGTGGCTCAGTCAGTTAAGTGGCTGACTTTAGCTCAGGTCATGATCTCACAGTTTGTGGGTTCGAGACCTGCATCAGGCTCTGTGCTGACAGCTCAGAGCCTGGAGACTGCTTCACATTCTGTGTCTCCCTCTTTCTCTGACCCTCCCCGGCTCACACTCTGTGTCTCTTTCTCAAAAATAAATAAAAAATTAAAAAAAAAAAGAACAGCATCATATTTCATGGTATGTATGTTTTATTATTTATTCTCTTATGGAGAGAAAAGTAGGGCATTTGCAATTAGTTACTCGTAGAGAAAATGCTGCCCCAACTATAAAATTCTACTCCTTTTATTATAATGGTATTTCTTTAGGCCAAATATCAAAAAGTGGGATTACTAGGTCTTGGAATTATTTTAACAGGACTTAAAATAGGTGGCTTTTTTCAGGGGAAATTTTTACCATGCATTAAAGTAAACGTTTTTTAAAGTTTTTTTTTTTAATGTATTTTGAGAAAGAGAGAGTGTGCGAGCAAGGAAGAGGCCGAAAGAGGGAGAGAGAGAGCTCCAAGCACGCTCCACACTGTCCGGGCAGAGCCTCACGTGGGGCCCAAGCCTATGAACCAGGAGACATGATCTGAGATGAAATCAAGGGCGGGCACACTTAACAGATGCCCCTAAAGTAAAACTTTTAAGAATCCACTACTGCTAGATCTGATTGAACTATTCTCTTGTCTTCTGAGGCCATTTTTAAGACCACTTGATTATAAGGTTGCTTTTTTCCCCATTAATTTGGAAAAGCAATGTCATGTGAGAAAAACGAGTACATGTTAATGTATATTTATTACCTAAATATGTGTTTATTGTTTAAGTCTTTGGAGAAACTTCCATTTTAAACTGACCCAGTTGTGACCTTTGAAATTAAAATATTACATTTGATATACAACAGTTTTGTATCTTAGACCATAAGACGAAAGAGTTGGAAAGTATCAAAATTCTATCTAGTGATTTCAACGGGCCCTGTCCTTCTTCACCATCTATTCCGCTCCTGAAATTTACCAGGCATCCCAACCACTAAGTTTTCAACCTTTCACCTGAGTCATGGGTAAGATATACCAAGACAGCACTTCTATTCAAATACGCTGCAGAAAAGACTTTATCTTATTCAACTAATTCTTTGTAGGATTTAAAATTGGAAAAGAAAATAAAACCTTTAGCATGAGGAAAGGGGAAAAACTAACATTTATCACAGTTCCTGCATGAGTGGGCCCTCTCCGTCCATCATATCTTTCATTTCTCTCAAGCAGCCCTGCCAGAGGGGAGCCATCTGCGTATCTTAAATGGAAACCTAGATTGTTCTGGAAGCTGCCACAATGGCTAAGTGATGGATAGGGAATGCAATCCCACGTCTTCTGAACCTAAAAGTTGTGCTCATTCTCTTCCCAGGACTGCCTCTGTAATTCTCAATCTAGTCACACCACCCCGCACAGCTGATGGAAGAGGCCAGCGCATAAGTGACCTTCTGAAGGTGACATGGCTAGCTGTACTTCTGACCTCTGATTCAACATTCTTCCCACAGCCGTGCTGGGGTTAGTGAGCTTCAGCAACTGACATGAAATCTGACTAACACTGAATATTAAAATGGATCTCTTTCTCTTCACACTGTATTCTTGTCCATCTTGAGGGGCTGGGCTTCTCATGTGGGCTTCTCCACTGGATGAGCACAAGCTAGAATGGCATTTTCATGCCCCTTAACATTTTTACTGCAAAACTGAAAATCTGGTCACATCTAATCTTGAATACACACATGGCTAAAGAAAAAGGACACAGCCAATAGCCATGGAATATCTGCCATTGTCCAGATACACCAAGGAGCTGGAATTATATTTTAACAATCAAGATGGAAATATGGCTCTCATTTCCAGTGAGGAGCAGAGGGGTCCCAGCAGTGGACCCTTGGACAAGCATTGTGGACCCTGGTGTCATTGAAAATATTTTCAAGCTCTTCGGCAGTCATGGCAATGACCAATATTTTCTGGAACTTTCGAAAGGGGCTTTCTCATGGAAACTTCATGTTTCATAAAGATTTTATAAACAACCCCTCAATGAATGGCATAGTCCTCATGGTCCCTTTGGTGTGATTCTATCTTCAGTTAGTTACTAGATTTGAATTGCAGCACTGTCTACATTAGATATTCATCCTGCATTGTTTCTTTCTTTACTAAAAATTCATGGACTATGAGAGGGCTCTATTTTATTTACACTGTACATCAACATGCACAAAACTAAATGGATTTAAGTAGAATTGACGATAACACTTAGACTAAATAACTGGCTCTCTCTCTCTCTCTCTCTCTCTCTCTCTAGTTAAAGGCACCACTCAGAAAATTGTGCATTAGTTCCTCAGTGCACTGGGCATGAAAATTGAGGTAGTCTTCTTTTGTCTACTTTTCCGAGGAAGTCAAGCAAAAATAAATAAATTTAACTTCTACAAATATTTTTAGAGCTCCTTCCATGTGACAAATCTGTTTTGAATTTTCTACTTCAACAAACATAGCAATTTATCTGTTTTTTGTTTTTTTTTTTACAGGAAAGCAACAACCTATGTGGGAATAAATAAGTCAGGCCATGTACCTGGTAACTCTTTTTACTAAAGCTTTTGGAAGAATTATTCAGAGACTTTGGCTTTAGGGATTCTGTTTTCATTGTCTTTCTTCACACATGGAAAAAGCTGAAAGATACTCGTGGAAGATTGACTAGGGCCAATTTTCTATGAGCAAAAACAACAACAACATCAATATTTCAGGGGCTGCAAAAACATGGCATTCTCTTGTCTTGAAAAGATTGTTAGAAATCATCGCATTTTAATGAATTCAAAATAACGCAAGAGATTTGGAGGCTGTTTAGCTTCTGAATGTGCAGAGATAAATCAGATTTTTCATAACTTATATCTGAGTAAAATAGATCTGATACCATCCCTCTGAAGACCCACGGGAAGATAAGGCACAAGGTAACTGATGATCTTTCATCCGGCTCCTGGCGGACTCCTGGTTTCCAGACAGTTTCAGCTGTCATAGTTGCTTAGAGTTTACTGAGCTGTTTTTAGTTACTCATTCAAATATTCATAAGAAGTGAGGACTGCATTTTGCTGTCTGGTAACAACTTCGTTTTCGGCTCACACTAAGCTTGTCCTTGTGGATTGCTTCCCTTGACCCACATTGGGCTTTATGCAGTCACATGGCCTTTCAGGGATAATGGTGTTTCCTTGGGAGTCAGCAAAGGAAGTGTGTTCCATCTTTTATCTTTGCTTGGCTGGATGATGAAAATAATTGAGAAGACAGTTGTGGATTATCAAAGAGACAAGTGAAATAATCAAACCTATATCAAGCATTGCTTTGTGCTACCCAGGAAGGCAGATCCTTTAATTATTTACCTTTTGAGACTCTGTACACCTCAGAAAAGCTTAAAATGGCAATATATTAGTACAAATATTTACTCAACAATATTGTTCTCGAATACAGTAATGCAAACTTGTGTAATCTCCTGATACGCTCTTGGAAGAAACCGAGGGATTGTACCATTTCCTAGTATAAGAGACAATACCTTCATTATGTATGATCTTTCCATTATTTAATGAAAACTTTGGTTAAATAAATCTTTTAGGTAGCAAATTCTATTGCTTAATTTGGGAGCTAATGTCTAATACCTGAATTAGCTTCAGTAATGCATGAATTACTGCAAATAAGCAACAGTGTAATATCCAAAGTGCAATTATTTAATTAAGCTATGACATCAGCTGTATACTGGCATTTTATCATCTATATCCTCTATATTACTGCAAAAAAATAAATAAAAAGAAAAGACTTGTCAGTCAAAATGCATTTCTAAAATAACTTTATGCTTTGACATTAAAACTGAATTATTTGGCTATAGCATATACCATATTTGGAGAAGGTTTAATTTATTTGCCAATTATTATTTGCATTAAATGACGCTCATTTTACAAGAGGAGCTCTATGCCCCCCCCTTTCTTGTTGTTGAATTTGTAAGCTTTTTTTCCTTTAAGACTACCTTACATTGGTACGGTTCTTCTCAACATGAATACATCCTATGGTATGCGTGAGACCATGTGTATATTCTAAAGAACACCCCAAAGATAAATTCTGTATTACTTCATTTAGACTGGAGGGCGGGGAGGGGAGCAGGGGGAGTAATCACGTCTGAGGCAAAGCAAAAGGAATTTCAATCTCGCAAGACACTGCCAGATAAAAACCTGGAAAAGATCATTAATCTCATTTGCTTTCCTTACATCAACACTTGTTATCACAACTTTAGTTAAGGAACTGCCAACATTTACACCAGCAATATTATGTCTCAACAAACTTAGTTCTAAAACTTGAAGCTCCTGGAACTATAAGCTCACTGTTATTGCCAAGGTCTTTACAGGTTGTGATAGAAAGGGGTACATGCCATGCCTGCTCGACAGAATAAACAATTGCTTGACTAATGCTTGGAGGAACTGTAATATAATATTAATTCCTAAATGATGTACTCACATTTTCACATATCTGCTATAACGTTTTAGCCTTTAAAGGCAGGTTTTGTTCCTGACATGTTTCTTCCATCTCTATAAAGGGAAAGTATGAGAAAATAGAAATATTTGACTGTTTCTGTTAAGCTTTTCGACAGTTCTGTGAATGAAAGCCTCCTCCATGATGGAGATCTCAAGCACAAAGGAATCATTCAGAAGTCCTGTGTTATGTGGGATGCTGTCCTTTAAACAGAGACAATGAAAATTAAGGGTCTCTTGAAACATCTAGCTCTAGCGATAACAAGGAATCTGACACCCATGGAGTACAGTCCATGTGGTAAAATGCTGGTCTTCATGGAACATAGATAAGAGATTCAAACCAATATTTCCAATTTTTCAGTATTCAATACTGGAATTTTTCAGCATTCCAACAAGCCACTATTTTAGAAGGGTCTTCCTCACTAAATGCAAACATTTATTTCAAGCAACAGAAGAAATGAGTTGTTAAATTTAATACGGTTTCACTTTTTAAAAAATATATATGGGGTATGGGTGCACCATTTCTACTATTAAAGGAAATCCTTTGAGGAATGAGACAGTTCAAGGTGAATCCAGAAAACCCATCGGTATAAGGGCAGTGAAATTACTTCCAAAGGAGAGGTCTCAATGCCAGGTTGTTCATTGAATGCAAGACGATGATGACACGTTTCATACTTACTACTGTATACTGTATACTACTGTATACTTGCCTGTGTCAAGTGCTTTATAAATATCATCTTACCTAATATTCACATTAACCTGGTGAAGTCAGATCACCTCCATTTTATAAATGAGAAGACTAAGGTATAGAGATATTATGTTGAATGGCCAAGGTCACACCCCTAGCAAGTGGCAGAGTAAAATTTAAACCCAGTTTGCCTACATCCAGTCGCCATGCTCCTTCATTATATAATCATGCTCACAATTACAGGTAATTGAATTAATAGTTAATGGATGCTACCCGTCCTCTGGGATGTGTGGAGAAAACTATTTCAGCTATGTGTCACTCGTCAAAGAGAACCTCTATAAAAATGTAACACAAATGTAAGTAAATTTTAAGAGAAAACCCAAAGAGACAAGCTTTGTTTGACTCTAGCTGCTGTAGTCAATGGGGACTTTAAAGAGTCTGAAGAGGGAAGTAGACATAGAAAGAAGAAAAGAAGTCTGAGCAAAATGCAATGAAAGCAGATAACCTTCTAGAAACCTCTATCACTTAGTAACAGAAGGCAGTTGGCGACATTCATTTTAATGGGGAGGTTGGTAAACTCTGTATGTGTTTGAAGAAATGATTCAATAATGGGTAGGGCCAAGACCATTAGCTAGCACAAAGTAAATAGAGTTGATAAATCTTGACAAGTTCAAGACCCTAGCTTTGCACATCAGGGAATGAAAACTCTCAGCTCTTGGGACACAACCAACAATAGAGGATAGCAGCCAGTCCATCTGAGATTGATAGTGAGCCATGCACAGTCACTACAGTGGAGCAAAAGCTCTTGCAAAGTCAGATACTGAGTGAAGGGGATTCATGGCAGGAACAGATGTGAAATACAGCCCTGTCATTCTTAGCTAAGAGTTCAACCAGGCCAGTCTGATGAGGAGGACCTGAGAGTAAGTGCCAAAAGTACATCATACTTGGGGCCCATAACAGCATTTGAATTTCATGCATATGTGTAGATTTGAGTACAAGTCATTTTCCAAACTCTGCATGGCTTATTTCATTCTATTTACATCTTAGCTTCATAAAATCACAAGTTAAATATCACTTTAAGTAAAAGATAAACAAAGATATGGAACTAAATACACACAAACGACAGTTGAAGTCACCATTCTGATACCCAGTAGGGGCAGACCACATCTAACAACAGCTAACCCTTGGTGGGGCTGGATGGCTCAGTTGGTTAAGCGTCCAACTTTGGCTCAGGTCATGATATCATGATTTGTGGGTTCAAACCCCGTGTCGGGTTCTGTGCTGACGGCTCAGAGCCTGGAGCCTGCTTTGGACTCTCTCTCTCTCTCTCTCTCTCTCTCTCTCTCTTTCTCTCCCTTCTTCAAAAATAAATAACCATTAAAAATTATTTTTAAAACTCTAATTTTTAAACAACACTGTTAAATGCCCACCAGGTGTCAATAATTCTAATCTTTAAAGTAATACTGCAAATAAATATTAACATGACTCTTTAGGTTAAAAAAAAAAGAAGAAGAAGAGAAATTGAGGGACTGTCTCAAGATCTTCCAGTTACTGTTTTCAGAGTCAAATTTGTACCCAAGACTGTCAGTCTCCAACTGCCCCTGTTACACACTGCATGCTTCCCAAGGTTAAGAATCAGCTCCCAGGGAATGGACCTGCACATTATCCATTACTGGGTGCATAAATGCCCTCTTACTTGAGAACCAAACCCGAAATCTTACCACTAAATATTTCAATATCCCAGAACTTCTATCATATCTGGAATCAACAGAAAAATAAGTGAAGATACCATGCTCATTAAACTTTAGAGTAAAGCCATATTTAATGATACATGATGGTAGAATCAGTAATTAGATCAGCAATTCCTTCCTGGAGAATAATCAATCAAGTATGATGTCTGGCATCTGATAAGATGTCCACCATTTCTCAGTGATTCTGTAGTGAACATTTTTCGTATTTTACGTCTGCAACAGAGTATGTCTTACAATTGTTGTCATCTGTATGGCAGTGCAAAGGAGTTTTCATTACCTGTGGAGGTAGGAAGTCAGTTGTTATTCCTAATGACCCAACTGGACAATCATAACCCATTATCATTTCAGTCAACAAACCATGTAAGGTCCATCTGAAGAAACAACATAGGTTCAAGTTATTGTCTGAAAATATTATGCTGATACCTTATGGTACAATCAAGAACAGGCATCAAAACTCACAAATAAGGAGCAGGTGCTTTGAAGAAAATCCTAGAGACAACATCAGAGCAGTCTTTCAAGAAATCCTGCAACCTTAACATGCCAGATGGCACAGCGGATGGTGGGAGTCAAAAAAAAAATCACAGACCCCAAATCAAACAAGGGCACAAGAGCTTTTCCTTCAGGCAGCCATTATATTTTTTTTAATTAATCTCTACACTCAACATGGGGTTCAAACTTACAACCCCAAGATCAAGAGTCAGATGCTCCACTTGCTGGGCCAGCCAAACACCCCCGCACTGCAGGGACTAAGAGCAAAAATTGAAGTTTTAACAGATTCCTTACTAGCAACAACATTCAAGTCCTTATTTCTCATCCAACCCAGAAAGGATTGTATGAATGTTCCCATCACCACAAACCAGCCGGTTCCAGCCCTGGCCAAGGTGCCCCTATATTGGCTAGGAGAGAGATTTCCTATGGAAAGCATCTGTAGTGCTACCACAATTGGTAAGGAGAAAAGCTTTGAGGGAATTGTCCAGGTTTGGCAAGAAGTCACATAGGTAGTGATTAGAGGTGGACGAGATGGAGAAACTGGAACCAAACGCACAACATGCCTTTCCAGAGAATCACAAACCATGGAGACATGGGGTCCCTCCACCAGGCTCTGGGCCTTGCTTTTTTCTAAGAACTAAAATGAAGACCCTTCCCCAGGAGCCTCTTTTCACTCGTAAAGGGAGCTAGAGAGTGGGACCATCTGGGAACTCTATCTTTTCTATATCTCTATCTATATCTCTGTCTCTGTCTCTGTTTCTCTCCCTATCTATCCGTGCAAAGGCAAGAACACAATCAGAACCAACAGATATAAGAACGAAGCTTATTTTCGTGAAGGCCATTATCTGGAGGCTATGTTCACCCTCATACAGAGGTAAGAGATGGTTGGATTAAGAGAACACTAGACTCACCAGAGCTACAGTGTTTCAATTCTTCTGGGTTTTGTTTTTGTTTAGCTTTGTTTTGTTTTGTTTCCAAAAGTGAAGAGAAGAAAAGGTGAAAGAAAAACCACAGGCACCAGCAGCCCTGAGCCACAGTGGTGGGATGTGAACAAGGTTAGGGATGCCTTAACCATTTTTACTTTATTTCTCTTTTGATGTGTACAGAAGACTGAAGTATGATTTTTTAAAATGCATTTCTAATTAAGTCTTGAAGAAATCTTGCAAAGGTATAAAATAAATTCATAACTAATGAGCACATCTTAGTTTTGTACACGTGTATAGGTG
This sequence comes from Suricata suricatta, assembly GCF_006229205.1. Classification (NCBI taxonomy): domain Eukaryota; kingdom Metazoa; phylum Chordata; class Mammalia; order Carnivora; family Herpestidae; genus Suricata; species Suricata suricatta. Next base: position 15,221,189 of record NC_043702.1, on the reverse strand, counting down.
TGTGTGATATAAAATAATGATAAAGTTTTCAACTGACAGTGTCTCAAATTTTATAAAACTGAATTTTCCATAGGTTTAAAAAATGTATTTCAGTTGTATTTTCATTTCTTTCTGTGTAGTTATATTTTCTCCAAGTATAGTTTCAGAAATGCCTAAATCTTAAAAGAGAATACCTTAATAAAAAATAAATTAAGTGAATAATTTTTGTAAGAATCCTAAAAAGGAGACATTAGCTTCAACCTTTGGAAGATTTTTAATCCTATGTTTAGAAGAAAATATTTCATTTAGGACTGAACAGAGTATCAAAAACTATGGGTTTATGTTTAGTAATATATATAGAATATTTCATTTTATGTAATACTTACAGGATACCATCATATAGTAGAAATGCTACATAGTACATCAAGAAAATTTTTACTTTCTAAGGAGTTTACCTTTCAAAGTATGTCCACAGGATGGGTGTATCCACTCTGTTGTGTATTTGCCTCATTCCATGACCCATAATAATGGGAAGAATTGGAACAGATACATTGTATATTAGAACAGACACATAGTATGTATAAGTATAGGCAGTGTTTCTGTTCAAATGCTATAGATGAATACATTTTAGGAGATTGGAAGCCATAGTTTTTGATTCCAGACTTTGCAATATGCAAGTCTGGAAGTGGGGAAAGAAATGTCTGTAGGACAAAGGAAACTTAGATGCCTCAATTTAGGTGTAATGGGAACAAAATTAATGTATGGGGTTCCCAACCTTCCCATGTGCTTCTACCCTACATGGGAATACATTTTATCTTTGCCACTCAGTTTCATCTCTCCATTCCCAATCCGACACAGGAATTTCTTTTTTACCAACCTATGTAGGCTTTCATGAGGCATAGCAGGTCAAATAATTAGAGCAAGACACAGAATCAGATTGGTGTGAGGAAAGGGAGAAGGAAGGAGGGGAGGTCTCTCTGAACCAGACTACAGAGGAAAGTAAAGGGTAGGTTTGAAGAAAAGAGTCCTTAGAGCAGCCATGAAGTAAGAGAGTTTGAAAAATTGCAGAAAAGATATTTTAGTATAGCTGGATTTTTAAAAATTAAAAACAAAAAACTCAAACTACATAGAGTGTATGATAAAAAAATCACACAATTGTCTTGATTTTGGGTCTGACCCTCTCTTCAATTGTCATTTCCATAATATTCCATTTGGCATAAATAAGGATGGCAAGAAAATAACAGGAGAGCTGGCCAAACAACACAAGGTAATGTCTATTTCTATGCACCTGCAAAATGTAGGTTAGCTTGGGTTACAGCTAAAAACCAACAGGCACTTCCCCTTTCTGTTCTTCAAGCTGCTACCTAAAATCCATCAAAATTATCCAGTAGTAACCTTCTGTTAAAACAGTAACAACAACAGAAAGGTAAACAAACAACTTAGTTAAGCAGTCCTGTTTTGGCTGGTAGCTAAGTGGGGCATTGGGGCTGGGGGAAAAGGAGAAGGGTAGTTCTTATAAATACGGGGAAAATAACTATAAATATGACTTCTACACCAAAATACAATTAAACATAGGAGAGGAAAGGGTAAAACCTGAATTTTACTGAAGAATTGTAGTTATTTAGGAGCGCCTGGGTTGCTCAGTTGGTTGAGCATTCATCCGACTTCACCTCAGGTCATGATCTCGCTGTTCATGGGCTCAGAGCCCCACATCGGGCTCTGTGCTGAAGCTCAGAGCCTGCAGTCTGCTTCGGATTCTGTGTCTCTGTCTGTCTACGCTCCTCTCCTGCCCACACCCTGACTCTCAAGAATAAATAAAGATTAAAATAATTTTTTAAATAATTGTAGTTATTTATTATTTAGAAAAGAAACATACACAGTGGTTTTTGCATGAACATACAGGACACATTATGTGCAAAAACATCAAAAAAATTCTTCTAGTTTCAAATTGGTGCAGATCGGCCAACTTGGCTACAACCCAAACGGGTGCTGCTACTTGGCTTTCATTGAGGCCATTTATTGTTGGCTTTGAGAGTCAGATGGACATTGGGCAAACTCAGGCCGCATATCAAAAGTAGACTGATTACTCAATGAAAAGTTACAGTTCTAAGTTCATTTTTAAAGTAGATATGCCATAATCTAGGAAGAAGGAGAAAAAGATTTATAATACATGTTAAAAATATAAACAGGAATGGGAAAAATGATTTCAAGATGAATTTTAACTTTCACGAAAACTCTTGGGAATCTTAGAAGATGACTTAAAGATGTGTCCAATTAACAGTTACGTATTTGCTTCAATTCAGCTCTCTTCCCCATAAAGATTACAGGACATACAGCAAAAATCAGACTCAGCCTTTCACTTATTTTTAAAGATTAAAATAGAATTTGTGGGTTTTTTGAGCAAGTTTTATGTATATGCATATATGTGCATGTATATGTGTATTGAATCTGTATATTGTATGTCTGTGTGTGTGTGTGTTTCCAAGTAGATTGTGTCTATCCTTTTGGATCTAAAGACTCAAATGTAGTAAATGGATCTGTTGGGTACTAACAAATTTAGGGCTTTTCCACTCCACCCACTCTGGTTTGAGAACTTCTCAAGATCGAACCATAATTTCAGATTAGCCTTAATTTTACCAAAAAGGCAGTTGGTATTTCCCTTTTGGCTCTGGTCTCTGGTGATAAAATGCAAAGAATTAACGCATTGTTTCCTATCACTCCCTTGCAAAATTATATTTCAGTCACAGTAATAGAAAAGCTTCTTTTCACACTGACATCAACTCCAGTTTTCAAAAGCAAATACATAAAAAACATGTTTCAAGAATGAAAAGATGATATAAGCTAAAATAAATAAGTCCTTCCTAGGACATAAGTAATAATTGCACTGTAAGTTATGTAAGCCTCGGTGACAGTGCTCTGGCAAAGACAACCATTTATCAGTCTCAGCAAGTAATTCTATGTTCTATAGATGGCAGAATGGGACCAGCTTTGACTGATTTATGAAGTGATTTTTTTTTCCTTCTCCTGAATGATTGAGACAAAGGACCTGCAGGAACGATGGTTCATCTTTTCTATTCAAGTGCCAATTCTTTTTATGACTTTTGTTTTGTTTCCAGCGCAGATCGTGTGGCCTCATTCACCATCTGCTATTGTTAAATAAGAAATGTTTAACTCTGGGTTAGTCACAATGAATTGCCCCGAGAAAGTAATTTAATAGTTACCATCCTTCTTACATGCTGCTTGGAGACTCACGGAAAGGAAAAGTTTCTGGCCCGGGAGCCAGCAGGAACATGTCTTTATTCATCTTTGTAGATTCTTTTAAGTCAAGCCTGGTCCGCGGGACGTAGGAGGCACTCAAAAGAAATTGTAGCATCCAGTCGAAAGGGCCTCGAAACCTGCTAGAGAGGCAGAAAAGTGTGATGGGAACAGCACAGAGCCAGTCTCTTAATCCTGACTGCCGCTTACAGGCTGAAGAGACCATTTGTGAACTTTAGAATCTCTCTGAGACTCCGTTTGCTGGTCTTTCAAATGGTAATAACCAACCTCTACCTTACAAGGTTGAAATGGGATTGAAAAACACAGTGAATGTAAATCGCCTGTTACCAAAATAAGGAGAATGGGGCAGCCTATCTCTAAATAGATTTAGGCTAGGGAGAAAATGCTCTAGAAAAATGACACTCTGTCTTTCCCTTCCCTACCCCCCTCCCACAGCTTTTATATGGGCAAATGGATCCACAACGGTTGCTTTAAAGCAAACCGTATATACAAAGATGAACATGAGAGCACACACACACAAATACACACAAAACACATACATGCATATATGTATAATCTCAAAAGGCAACCTGAGGGTGCCCGGATGGGTCAGTAGTTTAAGTGTCTGACTTCAGCTCAGGTCATGATCTCGCGGTTCGTGGGTTCGAGCCCCACATCGGGCTCTGTGCTGACAGCTCAGAGCCTGGAACCTGCTTCAGAGTCTGTGTCTCCCTCTCTCTCTGCCCCTCTCCTGTTTGCTCTCTGTCTCTCTCTCAAAAATAATAAACATTAAAAAAATTTTTTTTAAAGGCAGCCTGAACACAGGAAATAAAGACTGGCTAGGGACATGGTAGATCTTGGCAATAAACACGAGCCTCCAGCTGACCTCCATATTTTGTTGGCGGGTTTTTGTTCTTGCTTCTCTTCACCCTCTAGCTCCACGTCAGCTGGGAGAACCACACCGTCCTCTCTCCAGCAGCGACTGCCCGGCTCGATGTGGAGCAATTGCCATTTGGGCCATACAAGGATTCCTCCAGACTGCAGGGCCTGGACCATCAGTCCTATTTCCATACCGCTCGGAGAGTGGGGTGCCAGTGACCCTGGGCGCTTCAGTACATCAGGGGCACGAGCGTCCTGAGACAGAAGTCATGGAATGCCTATTGTCCTGGAGGATTTGGACTAGAGAGCAATAGTTTATACTGAAACAAATACAGACAAATTATTTTTTAAGAGAAAATGGTGGATGTTAAAGAAAATTCAAGCAAGCGGGGATTGGGCAGAATGTGAGGTTAGGTCTTTAAATGCTCCATTTCCCAACCATGAGTACACTTTCTCTCTTTTGGACATTCAGAATCATCTGTGGACAATGACTGAGAAGCATTGCCTAGTGAATGTCCTCAGATATGGCTTTAGATGTTTCTCAGGAAAGTGTCCCAGAAAGTAGAATCCCATTGAGCCAAATAACACAAGAAGGTCCAATGTACCATTGTGTCATCTTTCTCTATTCCCAGTTGCTGATTTGGGTGGGGTTTTTTTTTTTTGTTTGTTTGTTTGTTTGTTTGTTTTTTTCTATATTTATTTACTTCAAAGAGAGAGAGACAGAGTGAGAGAATCCAAAGCAGGCTCCAGGCTTTGAGCTGTCAGCACAGAGCCTGACACGGGGCTCGAACTCATGAACTGTGAGATTATGACCTGAACCTAAGCCAGGTGCTTAACCAACTGAGACACCTAGGCACCCCGCCCCCCCCACCAGTTGCTGATTTGTGATACATATTAAAAGTGTTAAAAAAAAAAAGAATGTTAATCTTAAAGCAACTAGAAAACCTATCAGGTGAAAAATATCATGTATAGCCATGGATACAGTTGATAGAAATGGTTGAATAAAAATTCCCTTTGGCCCAATTGCATGCATTGGTTCACAATGATATATACCTATTTTTATAAAATAACACTTAAGTATTCATGCAGCAATGATGATTGGGGAGTTACTAGAGATAAATTATTTGAGCTCATACAAAGAGGAGTAAATTATGGGGTTTTTCTTCTAATAAATCTACAATCCAAATAAGTACCATCCAAGAGAAACATAATGTAAGCCACATATATCATTTTAAATGTTCTGGTAGACATATTAAGAAAAGAAAAAAAGCAAATAGGTAACACTACTTTTAATAATTTAATATTAAATTAAATAATCTATTGCTTCTACCCAGTACAATCCCAAATATACCTATTTCAACATTTAATTTAAAAGTATTTAATATGTCTAAATACATATTTAAAATATTAATTTTAAACCATAAAGATATTCTGAATTCATTTGAAGATCTGGAAATTAGGTATTTATACTTGTAAGTCCATGTGACTGGTGGTGAGTGTATTGGGCAGCACAGACCTGAATCATTTCTAAATATTTATTAGGCAAATAAATGCAAAGTTGCAGGTACAATACTAGATCCTGAATATACAATGGTGGATGAGATATTATCCCTACCCTCAAATAGCACACATTCCACACATGCTAGCGAAGATGGCAAAGACTCAGTAACAGGGGATTACCAGTGGTGAGTTTTCTTATAAAAGAAACACAGGAGAGACTGAAGTAGAGACAAAGAGGTAGGGATGGGAAGGGAAGTGGGAAGGAGAGAGAAGCAAGGAGTTCTATTGTATGCAGAATTGTTGGGAAAAGGTGACCCCGTAAAGATGGCATTTTAAGCAGAGACCTTGTGCCCATTTCCTACTGTTGCTATAAGAAATAACCACAAATTTAGGAGGCTTCAAACCACACAAAGTTATTACCTTACAGTTCTGGAGCTCAGAAGTCTGAAATGAGTCTTACATATGGGGCTAAAATAAGCTGATGGCAGGGCTGCGTTCCTTATGGAGGCTCTGGGGGAAGCCCACTCATTGTCTCTGCCAGATCCCAGAGGCCACCAGCACTCCTGGGCAGGTGGTCCCTTCATCTTCCAAGCCAGCATCACATCACCTACGCTTCTGTCCTCACATTTCCTTCCCTGACTCTCACCTTCTTGCCTCCCTCTTTCACTTATTACTCACTGATTACGTTGGGGCCACCCACATAACCCTGGTTAACGGTCCCATCACAGTAGCCTTAACATAAGCACATCCGCACGGCACCTCTGTCATGGGAGGTAACAAAGTCACAGTTTCTGGGGATTAGAATGTGGCCATCTTTGGGAGGGGAATGGATCAGAGTGGAACGGAGTGTAGGTGGGAAGACTGATAGAGGAGCCCCCACCTGATTGAGACAGTGGTGGTAGGTATGAATAGAAGCAGCGAAGGCAATCGGGTGCCGGTCCTGGGATTACATATTTATCAAAACTTACTGAAATGTGTGCTTCAAATCATGCATTTGATTGCATGTAAGTTATTCAATATTAGAAAATTATGAAGTTGATTTTTCCTGTTTACAAAAAGGGGGTGTGACTTCTGGCTTTGTGGGCTTCAAGGCCTACTTGTCTTTGGAGCCTGATTTCCCATGGCCGATTACACAAAACATGGCGATGATTTTGTATCTCAAGAGTTTGTATCTCATGAGTTTCATCTCACAACATCCATCAATTTGATCTATACCCCCTGTGAGTCATCCAATTTGATCTCAGGAGGAAATGTCTATTAGACCCATCTTTATTCGTTCATTCACTTTATTAAAACTTTATTTTTTTAATATTTATTTATTTTTGAGAGAGAGACATACACAGAGTGTGAGTGGGGGAGGGTCAGAGAGAGAAGGAGACACAGAATCAGAAGCAGGCTCCAGGCTCTGAGCTGTCAGCACAGAGCCTGACGCGGGGCTCGAGTCCACAAACTGTGAGATCATGACCTGAGCTGAAGTCGGACGCTTAACCGACTGAGCCACCCAGGCGCCTCTCATTCATTCATTTTGAAAAGAGCTATTGAACACCTTCCATGTGTACCACACTGTGCAGCACTCAGGAGCTGATGGTAAGTAAAAGCAGACAAAACATGCTACTTAATGAAGTCTCCAGTCTAGTGGGGAAGATAGGCTCTGATCAAATATTTTTTTCATTTATGCACAAAATTATGTTATTATGGGTGCTACAAATATGGTCCTACCAGAGAAGTTCAATGAGGATAAATAGTAAAATATTAGGGGGTCGTGGAAGGTTCCCTTGAAGAAGTGATGTTGGCTTTAAATTCTGAAGGACAAGTGTGGAATCTAACTCAATGATGAAAGTGAAGAAAGAAGGGATCCTGGGTAGCTCAGTCAGTTAAGCGTCCGACTCTTGATTGCAGCTCAGGTCATGATTTTGCGGTTCATGGGATCGACCCCTGCATCGAGCTCTGCTCTGATGGTGTGGCCTCTGCTTGGGATGCTCTCTCTCCCTTTCTCTGTCTCTCTCTCTCTCTATCTTCTCTACACACACTGCCTCTTCTCTCAAAATAAATCAACATTAAAAAATATATTTTAGGGATACCTGGGTGGCTCAATCAGTTAAGCATCTGATTTTGGCTCAGGTCATGATCTTACAGTTTGTGAGTTCAAGTTCCACGTCGGGGACTCTGTGCTGACAGCTCAGAGCCTGGAGCCTGCTTCAGATTCTGTATCTTCCTCTCTGCCCTTCCCCTGCTCATGCTCTGTCTCTCTCTCTCTCTCTCTCAAATGAATAAACACTTTAAAAAATTTAATATATATTTTAAAGAGGTGAAGAAAGAAAAGCCTTATAGTCAAATGGAATGGTATGTGCAAACGTACATGGAGTAGGTCAGAAAAAAAGCTTATTTGGGCTCCTGGGTGGTTCAGTTGGTTGAGCGTCTGACTTCTGCTCAGGTCATGATCTTGTGGTTCACTAGTTCAAGCCTCCCCATTGGGCTCTGTGCTGACAGCTCAGAGCATGGACACTGCTTTGGATTCTATGTCTCCTTCTCTCTCTGCCCCTCTCTTGCTCATGTCTATCTCTCTCAAAAATAAATTTTAGAAAAACATTTAAAAAATTTTTAATTAAAAAAAAGAAAAAAGCTTATTCTGTGAATTGGAAGAAAGTCACTAGAGCTGGAATACAGAAAATCATATTCAGAAATAACTGTGTCATTCCTTAGGCTATTATCTTGACCAAAAATAAATATGATTTTGTTTATACATGAAAACTCGTACTAATAATATTAGATACCATTAATTGAAGACTTACTACATACTAGTCACTATTTTAAATATTGTATATATGTTAAATCATTGAATCTTCATAACAATCCTATTAAGGAGATACTTCTATCAACCTCATTTTATACACAAGGCAACTGAGACACAGAAATAAGTAGCTTGCCCAGGTGGTAAAGCCAACATTGGAAACAAGCATCCTGAGCCTTGTGCTCCCCACTTCCTTATAGCCACACTTCATGCCCTGAAGGCAGCCTATTTCCATCTGGATCTTCTGGGTGGGTGGTTTTCGGAGTCTCTAGAAGATTTTTTCCAAGGGAAAGGTTGATGAACAGGAACTATCGCTAACGATCACTACTGGCTGGTTCTGTAGTTCTTTTTTCTTTTTTCTTTTTTTTTTTTTTGAGAGAGAGAGAGAGAGAGAGAAGCAGAGAAAGAGGGAGACACAGAATCCAAAGCAGGCTCCAGGCTCTGAGCTGTCACCACAGAGCCCAATGCAGGGCTCGAACCCACCATGAGATGATGACCTGAGCCGAAGTCAGATGCTTAACCAACTGAGCCACCCAGGCGCCCCCGGTTCTGTAGTTTTTAATGCCCAGCAAGAGGTGAAAATACCATATCACCACCTGTTGAAAGGAGGTAGGAAAGATGAATGGATCGAGGTAAGGTTTCAGTCACCCTCTTAAGGGACAGTGAGCACTCACAGTGAAACTATAGTCCAAGGAAGGTTTCCAGCATGCAAGCGAGTCTCTAGGAGAAATGTGACTACCATAGTCATTACAGTGCTGAGAAAAAGAAGGACCCGTGAGACAAGAATGATGGCAGTAGGAAATTTCCCCACTTTGGGCAGGCGAGAGACCCTGGTCCTCATTTCAGCTTGGCCACTGACCTCAGACAAGCACATCCCAGGTTTTTTTTTCTTACCTGTATAAAGAGAGGAGGGGGGCGCCTAGGTGGCTCCGTCCGTTAAGCATCTGACTCTTGATTTCAGTTCAGGTTATGATCTCAGAGTTGATGAGTTAAAGCCTGGCTTTGGGCTCTGCACTGACAGTGTGGAATCTGCTTGAGATTCTCTCTCTCTCTCTCTCTCTCTCTCTCTCTCTCTCTCTCTCTCTCTCCCTCTGTCTTTCTCTCTCTCTCTCTCTCTCTCTCTCTCTCTCTCTCTCTCTCTCAAAATACATAAATAATCTTTTTTTTTTTAAATCTTTAAAACAAAAAAAAGGAGAGGGTTGGATCAAGGGTCTCTTTAGGATCCTGCAGCTTTGAAAGTTCATGAGACACTAGAAAGTCAAATGGGGCTCATCTCTGATGTTTCTGAAAAAGTAGAATCATAGGCAAAAAATAACACCAAACAACAGATAACGCAGACCCTTCATGCCATAGGAACCCTTGACATAAAGATTACATAAACAAGTAAACTCAAACACTAAAAGAGATTCTGTAACCCTTACAAAATATGATCTTTTTTATCAAGATGATCTCAAATTGCACTGAGGTATTATCATCAAAGAGGTACAAACAATCTGCCCTTCCCGGTGTTCTAGATACCCTCCAACTTTGCATTTGAGATCTGTTTATTTCCTTCTTCCCTTCCCTTAACTTACTAATTGTAAAAATAAGAGGCAGACTAAACATTTGTTTCAAGTGCACACATTTTTAAAATAATGAATAATATTATAAGCTTCCTTTGTGTTCCATTGTAATAAAATCTGTTGTTTTATTGGTCTCTTTAGAGCAGGTTTTGACCTATATTGGGAAAACCACTCAAATGTGCAAGCTCATCTGTGGTATGAGAGGACTCGGAGGGACTATCACCATTGTCTCCTCCCCCTTGGAATATTCTATGACTCTCCATGGAAATGATCAGAATAGGTCAGCAGCATTGTTTTTACAAAGGGTAGGACCTCATTGGGAGGCTGGATGCCTGGAAGTAGGATCTGCCTAAACAGCACAGTGTTCCAAAGCCTCTTCTCAGGCTTAATCATGTGTTTTTCTAGGTATGATATAACTTTAAGAACTTTTAGCTCTCACAGTCTATTTCATTGTCAAAGGACAGAATCAAGAAAAAGGCTATTAATGAGCTTTTCTGTTATTCACAGAAAGAAAAAAAAGGTCACAAATGACTGAAACCAGAGTCGTTACATAAGTTAGCTCCCAACCAGGTTTCCAACAAGTTATATTTCAGGCTTGTGAAATGAAAGCACCAGAATTTTGCTTATGTTTAGATTATGATTATGTTTTTAATTTGGGACCATATGTGGCTCTTATTTTTAAAATATGTTCATCCAAAAATTAAGGGCTTTAAAAAAAACTTCTTAGTGAGTCCTGGATTCCAAGATTAGATTCGATATATTCCATATACTTTACAACTGCCAAGGCGTCAGACCATTTTGCCAAAGGCTTCCTTCATTTTTCTCTACTATTTCCACAATAAAGGCAATGAGTAATTGAATCAATAAATTAAATGGATAAATAAACCAGTCACCCAATTCATAAATTTTTTTACGGAACACAACAAGCAACATTTTGGGCTGGACAATTCTACTGATTTTTCCTTAGTCTTGTTTATTTCATATTATTACATAAAGCAAACAGCAAACCAATCAATTACAATCTCTTGCTTTTGACCAATAAATAAATAAATAAATAACATGCCTAAGAAAGAATGCTTTAAGAAAGAAATTAAAAGCGAGTTAATACTTTTAATACCATGGCAAAAATATTTACAAATGATAATATAATAATCACTCAGGAGGGAAATTGGGGTTGTTTTGTAGTTTACTGAATTCTTCTTTTCTTAGTTGCTACTGGGAAGTCTATGAGCTGAAGATAGCCCTGAGATGGCTTTAAGGCCTCACACATGCACTCAACTCATTTGATTCTAGAAATGTGGCTGAAGGAAGGGACCTGGATTTCCATCCCTTCATTCCTGCAGGCGAGTTCACCAGCCACAGCTGAGAGCAGCCACCAGCAACCTGTTTGGTTACAATTTCACTCCTTCACCATCAACCCAGACATTGACCTAGTCATACATACTTAGATCTGATCAATGCTCCAAAGACCCCAAAATTTCACAAGAAACTCTTTCCTTCCAACAAGGACTAATTTATACTTCCTCTATGCATTTTTTTTAAACTTTATGTAGCTACATTGTTACACTGATTGGCCATAATTTATATAATTTTGTTAGAGGCAAACTAAAATATAAAATGCTATGAATTAAGAATGCATAATATTTCATTTTTAAGAAATCCCATCTTCTAAGCATTAATGTCTTTAGATTATCATAAATAAGACATCAAGGAAGATGCTTGCACATAAATCTTTGACCACATCTCTAATTCTTTTTCAAGATAGAACTTCTGAAAATAATTCTGTCAAATTCAGAAGAAATAAAAATGTTCTCACCTAATTTGAATTTTCTTTATTAATATAGATTAGGTGTTTTGCATATGTTCACTGACCATATGGATTTTTCCTCTTGTGAAATATCTATTAATGTCCTTTGTTTATTTTTTGGTTAAATCTTAAGTTTTTAGCATGTCATTCAATGGCATGCTTCTTTAGTAATTAAAAATATGGTTTCAGGAAAGGTAATTTACAAATGTATCATACATCATTTATTTGTTTCTGGGAAGCTTTCTCTTGCAGTTATCCTTTTTTAAATATTTCTGAAAAATTTCCCTTAAAATGCCATTTTGAGAACCAAACAGTAGTTCTAAATACCAAAGGTAGTGTTAGACTGCCACCTAGTATTTCAATGTGGAGCTGCCCAAAACGTTCACTGAAGAGTTTCTCATATTCATAACATGCTGAAGACAGTAAACATAAAATGTCACCTTATGTCCTGAATCCAGAAAGGCTAGAAACTAATGTCAATGAATGCGAAAACTAAGCCTCCGATCAACGCAGGGACAAGGTATTGCTATATATACCCTCTATATTTAACATTTGTCTCTATTTACTTTAATTGCGATAAAAAGATTGCCATTCCAAGAGTGAAAGGAGCTTGAGTTCTCATTGTCAGCTAACAGATGTAATTTTCTTTCAGAACTCACTGAGCCTCTTTGGGAGTAAACCTTTCTATAAACTATGGGCAACCACAAAGGAAAGCTCTCCTCTCCCTCGCCCTTCTCTGGAGGGTATATTAGTGCGTTCTGGGGAGAACTGTGAGCTTTGGGATTGTAGTTAGTTGTGTACGGTCAGTTTGGCACTGGGCATGATCTTTTCTTCCTGTCCCTCTCCCCGCCGACCCCCCCCCCCCCAGAGCTGGAAGACACTTCTTAGATAGAAATGCTTGATCACATGGTTTGGTGGTAGGGAGTGAGTGAAATGTTAGGAGAATTAAAGATCTGTCTTCACAAACAGCCTGTCTGTAATGACAGTGATAATGGCCAAAGTCTTAACATCACACAGTGTACAGTGCCCACATCGGGCATGCCCTACTTTTGACGGCTTTCTGATCTGGCTAAATTTCTCACCAGCCCTCATCTTCTATATGCACAATTCTTCTTCCTTCCATAGGCTGTAAATATCCCCTACCCCCACCCCAAGCAAGTCAGCTGCTTTACTTTCTTCATACACTTGCCCTGAAAGGAATTATTTATTTACACATCTTAAACTCTTGGATTTGATTTAAAAAATCTTTAACTCCTGGGCAGAACTTTCACTTGAATGGCCAGTCATGTGTGTCCAGTTGCCTGTTGGCATTTCTGATGTCCCACCATCCCTAAGACCATTCTCCTGCTTCACCATGTGTAATCAAACACACATTCCTGTTTTTCTTACTCACTCATTCCTTTCCGTCCACAAGGGGCTCGTCATGGCATGGTTGGATCGTTATAATCCTGTCTTTAGACTTTTACTCTTTTAACCCACATCTTCCCTGAGCAGAAGCGCACTTTTCCCCATTGCAAAGTGAGAGCATCATTTTCTATGTGTGCCTCAGCATGATGAGGGAGTAAGCCCTGCTTGACTCCATCCTCCATGAACCTTGGAAATTAGACATTTCCAACATTGGCTTTGTTACTAACCTCCTAGCTGACAATCTTGACATCCCACCTTAATAGAGTCCAAATTCTCCTCTAAATCTTCTTTCATACTTCTTCCCACCCTATTTGATCAGGATTTCTGTATCCAATTAGCCTTATTTCCCCCAAATTTTCAGACCGTTCTATCTAAAGTCTAGCTACTCAAAATGTGGTTTGTGAACCAGTAGCATTGGCAACACCTAGGATTTTTTTGAGAATACAGACTCTTGGGCCCTTCCTTAGACTTTGTGAGTGAGAATCTAAGTTTTAATAAGATCCTTAGGAGATTCATACCCACATTAAAGTTTGAGAAACACTGAGTATACCCCCATCCCCACCTTCCTATCTCTATCACTCTGCCTGCTTGTTTCCTTAATTGTATATTCACAATCTATAAATATCTTATTTGTTTCTATTTTTTATTGTACCTCATCACATTTGGAATGGAAGCTTCATAAGAAACAAGACCTCATCATATTTACCATCATAGTGTTCTAGTAGGCACTCAATAATTACTGAATGAGTACATTCTGAGCTCATTCCTTTATTCTCACCTTTAGATTATCATATACCTAATCTGTCTACCTTCTCTCCTCCTTTTCAGATCTTATCCATCCATCAAATCAAACTTCTCCTAACATTCCAATCACATTGCCCATCTGATCTCCTAGTCCCTACAGGATCTATTCAGACATCCAATCACACACTGACTTCAAATGTTTCTGGTGCAGAGGTCTTATATCCACAACTAGAATATAAACTGTAGAGTCAGAGTCTGTGTTGTACACTTTTTTGGTATTTTTAAGAGTTCGGCTGTAGGCTAGTGAATGCATTCTTTCTCTGTGAAAAGAAAAACCCAGCAAAAGAGTTACAGAGAAAGCTTAGAAAAAATGGTCTGGGCAAATCTCTTCACAAGAAGATTTTCCAGTGATTGGACTTTGGGTGGTTCCTATGGCAAGCTGGGATATGCTTTCCTATTATAATTGAGTAAATGTGTGTTATTTAATTCTCATAATTTAATCATATCACTTTCCAGTTGTGTTTTACATTTTAATGTTATTATGTAGTCTCATTGAGATTACCTTAAAATAATCTCTTATCACAGAATGAAATATGCATGTAGACCTATGTGTAGTTTCTATATTACATTCTTACTATAGTAAGATTCAGTTAAAATTAACTTAATTTAGGACACATGAGCTCCTAGCTTCCACTTTGGTTTTTTAATAAGAGCCTTTATTTTTTTTAACTTGAAAATATCTAATCTTAATGATGGTGGGGTAGGAAGTCTTATTTTAAGGGTTCTGATTTTATGATCATGTTAGTGAGATTTGGAAGTCCCAGTCCTGTGTTACAGAAACTTCCTGCCCATTCTTACAGACTGTGTGCTGCCTATACCCCAAATATGCCGAGGGGACTCAATTCACCAACCTTGATAAAATGCCTGGAAATGCCCTAAAGAATCACACAAAGTAATCATTCATATCATAGACACAATACAAGCTGGAAAAAGTTTCAAGCCTTAGATTAAATACTCTTCCTACACCAATTATCTAACTTTATTATGGTTTTCCATCTTCTTTTCTGTCTTCAAGGTGGCATTTAGCATAAAATATTTACATGCTTTCATGATACTAAATAGAAAATACCTTTATATTAAAAAAAGAAACAGAAAATTGTCGCGAGTATTCCATCAAAGTATTCACTAAAAATGGGTGTAGGGTGAATCTGAATTCTCCACCTATCCACAGATCACAAAGACCCAAAACTGACCCAAAGTCAGGGAAATAAATTGAGCCCACAACCTTCCTTTCCAACGGGTTGAATTTCTATCAAAGTCCGATGTAGCATTTCCCTTACTAATCACTTACCTGGAAAGGAGAGAATAGAAACATTATTCTTTCCACCTGGACCCAGAAACTTAAATGAAATTCAGCAAGGAAAGTGAAGTTAGTATTCCAAAGACTGGAAAAATTTCCCTTCTCGATACACAGATTAGGTAAAGTACTGATCAATCATTGGTCTAATTACAACACACATTACAATTAAAATCTGGCCAGACTGGGGCACCTGGGTGGCTCAGTTGGTTAAGCTTCCGACTTCAGCTCAGGTCAGATCTCACGTTCGTGGGTTCGAGCCCCACGCCAGGCTCTGTGCTGACAGCTAGCTCAGAGCCTGGAGCCTGTTTCAGATTCTGTGTCTCCCTCTGTCTCTGACCCTCCCCCTCTCATGCTCTGTCTCTTCTGTATCAAAAATAAATAAAACATTAAAAAAAATTTTTTTTTAATAAAATAAAATCTGGCCAGACTGGTTCAAGTATCTTCAAGTCTGAAATGAGAGTGGCGCCCTTCTATTTAGTTATCATCCATTTATTAAATTGTATTGCTTATTAAAAACCTCAGAAGTATGTCAAATAGCAGGGTTTGGTTTGATTTGGTTTTTGCCCTGAGCTGCTTGAGTGGCTGTCTTTTACTAGGCTTGGGACAATATTCTTGGAGACATCTTGCATGACGGAGAGGAGAACATGAGTCTCAGCTACACTTGCAGTGACCAGGGCATCTGTTCTAGATTTGGCTCATTTATCTTTGTAGCATACATACTTGTGTATTTTTCCCTTGGCCATGCCCATTTTTAAATTTAAGCTACTGACTACTGACTACCAGAAAGGAAGGTGAAAGTTACATTTTCATTTGCACATTTCATACTCTAAAGAGGAACGTTGCATAGCTGTCTGAAAACACAGAGGATGATCATTACAGAGCAAGAAAAAGTGGTTCCACTCAAGAGAGAGAAAGTTGAATTGGTGTTTCTAAGGAGCACAAAATTGCGGCTTTGCTTGTATAACACGGTGACCATTTCGTAAATGTTTATTTGTTTGTCTGTTTTGATGATTAGACTGAACTACCACCTTCCTAGGTAGCAGGCCCTAAAAGGACTAATATAACTTGCAAATATTAGCTAGTTTACAGTTTAATCTACAGTCCAAGAAGAACTCAGATAATCTATTCCTTGTATAATGCTCTTTTCCCAAAGGACACAATCAAAATGACAATCATAATTGCCATTTACAAACATTCTTCAAAGTCTTTCCATCTTAACTAATAATAAGCTATAGGTCTCTTAACTTCTCAGTGCACTCCTGCATCAAGTAGAGCAAAATTACAACTAATGATCCCCTCCACACACACCAAAAAAGACAAACTTCAGCGCAAGAAGACCTAGGAAATGGTTTATTAAACACATTATGAGGGTAAACTTCCCCCACCTTCAAATTCAGGGCTCAGTGGGTTTCTCAATGAGCAAGAGCCATCTGGAAAAGTTTTCCTAGTGTCTGTAAGAGAGTCTGAAATGCTGCCTTTACAAAAGTACTCACTTGATCTTCAGTTGTTGGAGACTCATCCACTTTACAACTAAATTACTCCTGTGGATCAGATCTGCATGGGCAAAGGGAAAATCCTCTCTGTTCTCCAAGCCTGAGACTTGGAACTATCAACTAAGAATTTTCTCTGGAGAGGAAAGAAATGTGAGGAAGGGGGGGGTGGAGTGGAATTCACCATCTGAGTTAAGTTCTTCTGAAATTCTTGCTTACAGGACTCCATGACCCGATTTCCAAGAGGGAGTTAAGAACTAGAGAGGAATTAACCAGGCAAGAAAGGATGACCTTGGTCAAGCCCAAAATTGTTTCATATAGATACGCGTTTTCTCCTTCTCAGAAATTAAAGACTTACATAACCATATGAAAAGGACTCAGGGTTCCAGATGAATCAAACAATAGACAAAGTTGTTTGCCTCAAAACACAAACATTTGAACTGACTTTTTTAAATTGATTTGATTTGCTAAATTTGCAAAGGTTAACAAGTAAATTTCAGCTTTAACAGCTCTGATAGAGCTAAGAGTTAATATACCAGCCAGATGCCAGGAGTAGACAACACCCCTAATAGTATCCAGCCATGTTTTCTAATTTAATCTGTCATCCCCTTCCCCTCTCTCCCTCTCTCTCTCTCTCTCCCTCTCTCTCCCTCTCTCTCTCTCTCCCTCTCTCTCTCTCACTGCTCCATAGCATGACATGAAATATTGGACATAAGACACAGAATGGCACATGAAAACTGTATTTCCTACAGCCAAAGAACACAATAGGCACGTGCAATGCAAGGACCAGCTGATGATAAGAAGCTCTAGGCAGCAATGATGGGGAGACAGACAGAAACAGATGCTCAAGAGGGGTCACTGGCCCATGTGGGTCAGTGCTGGCATGTGAGTGTCACAGGTGGGCAGGACCAAGGCAGTGAATAGAGAACAGGGAAAAGAGTCTGGATTTATTGGATAAGACTAGCTGCAGGCAGATAAAAAGGAAAAGCTGGAAGCAGATGTGCCTTATACATGAAACTTGCCATCTCTTCCTAATCACATCTTAGGGTCCCAAGAGCATATAAGAGAAGACCTGAAGTTCTTTCGTGGAGCATATGGCCATGTCTCTCTCTCCTTATGGAATGTTCCATATTCACTGCTTCCATGTCCTCCCACCCCATTGTCTGCTCTCCATTATCTTCTTCAATCAGACTCTCCCCCTCATTCGCTGACAGTGCTCATGTCAAACCCAACCACCTATTCTCGGTGCTCCCTCCAGGGCACAGTGTTTGGACCTCTTTCCTATATATGCTCGCTTCAAAAATAACCTCATTCAGTCCCATGGGCTTTGAATATGCTGAAGGCTCCTCAATTTTTAAAAATTTTTTAATATTTATTTACTTTTGAGAGAGAGAAACAGAACATGAGCAAGGGAGGTGCAAAGAGAGAGGGAGACACAGAATCCGATGCAGTATAGAACCCAAGGAGGGATTCAAAGCCATGAACCATGAGATCATGACCTGAACCAAAGTGGGCCGCTTAACCGAGTCACCCAGGCACCCCAGCAGCTCCTCATTTTAATCCATCATCCCCCCAAATCTCCCCAGAACATCAGATTCATATATCAAAATGCTAGCTGACATCTCCACTTGGAAGTTGACTGAATATCTCAAAGTCAGTGTGTCCAAAACCAAACTCTTGACTGCCACCACCGCCCACACACCCCAAACTGCCCCTCCTGCAGTATTCCCTGCCTCAGAGTCTACCCTGCAGAGGCCCAGCCAAAAACTTGAAGTTATTCTTGAGGCTTCTCTTCATGTCACACCTCACATCAAACCTCTCTGTTCTACTGCTATCTGGAATCTTCCCATTTCTCACCACTTGCACTCACCTCCAAGCCTCCATATTGAGACAGTTTTCTCACTTACCCCCAAGTCTGCTCTCACCCTCCTACAGACCATTTCCCCCACAGCTGCCTGAAGAATCCTTTTGAATAATAATTGAAATCCTGCCTCTTCTCTGATCAAACCAATCATTCAGAATACAACTCAAAATCCTTATTCTTGCTTGCAAGCACCGCACGCCCTGACCCCAGATGTCTTTTCCTATCTGGTCTCCTATTAACTTTTCACCAAGACCCACCCACACTGGCCTCCTTGATAATTAAAAGAAAAAAAAAGCCAAGCACACCTCTAATTCAAAATTTACTGTTCACATTCCTGGGATACTTTTCTTTCGAATCTCTGCATACCTTTATCCTAGGACCCTTCAAAATTATGGTATACTACCACATCAGAAAGACCTTACTTCATTCTCTGTGAAACAACACACCTCCAATCTTCTCCTTCCCCTACTTGTTTTTCTTCCTAGTACCTTCACCATTTGATACCTTAAATATCCATTTGTGTGTGATGAATGATACTTCTTTGGGTTTTTTCAAGGTTAATTTTTTTAATTTTATGTAAATCCAAGTTAGTTAACATATAGTGTAATGACTATATCAGGAGGAGATTTTAATAATTCATTACTTATAAACAACACCCAGTGCTCATCCCAACAAGTGCCCTATTTAATGCTCATCACCCACGTAGCCCATCCCCCCACCCAACACCCTTCTAGCAACCTTTAGTTTGTTCTCTGTATTTCAGAGTCTCTTACGGTTTGCCTCCCTGTTTTTGTGTGATGGATGGTACTTCTTCAACTAGAAGCTTACTAAGGACAAGCAATTCTGTGGAGTTTATTGCTGTATCCTCAGCATTTAAAACTGAGTCAGGTCAACAGAAGTTTTACAATATGTAGCTGTTTGTTCCATGAATAGAAGCTATTAACCCAGCTGCTACTCAGTCAACAAAATTGATCCTATATTAACAAGTCATTCAGGTGACCTCAGCTAGGATTCGCAAATTGATGGGGGCTTGGAGATACTCATTATATCCTTGTAAAAGAGAGGAAAAAGTTGGTTCCAGCTACCAATATAAGAGATAAAAAATACATTTGATAGGATTATAAAAATAGAAAATAGTCTTCACTAAGGTACAAGGCTACTATAGTTAGACATACCACACTGAGATTACCTAGCAATTGCCTAAGAATGAAGGGAGAACAGACTCCAAGGCCAAGTACTAATTGGCTTTGGGAACCTATAAAAACCAGGTGTTCCTTTTATGCTCCAAAGGCGATATTTCACACTCAAATGCCTGCAGACTGGTGAAGCCTGAATGGAGGAGGCCAGAGGAGGAAACTGGAGGGTTCAGCCGTATCCAGGGAGGCCACTGTGTTCCTCACTCCAGTGTAGCTCCATGTGGGACTGTGGACCTGCAGCACAGGTGACAAAATTCCCTGGCTCTTGACTGTCCTTTCAGTTCCTGGTTTTATGGAGTGAGCTTGTTGTCATTGCTTTAGTGTTAAATGGGGTTCTCTCCCTGTCCCTTTGAGACCAACACTGTGGGATAATCACAAAAGGTCTGCCTGTGGCTTCTGCCTGCAGGTCACCCAATTGCAACCTTGACTTTAAAGCATTAGTTGTCCACCATTGCGTTAGAAACACCATTGTATTGGGGCACCTGGGTGGCTCAGGTCATGATCTCATGGTTTGTGGGTTTGAACCCACATTGGGCTCTGTGCTGACAGCTCACAGCCTGGAGCCTGCTTTGGATTCTTTGTCTCCCTCTCTGCCCCTCCCTGACTCGTGCGCGCATCCGCCCCCCCCCCCCACTCCGTAGCGTGCTCTCTCTCGCTCGCTCGCTCTCTCTCTCAAAAATAAACATTTTAGGGCCCCAGGTTGGCCCAGTCAGTTAAGCAGCTGACTTCAGCTCAGGTCATGAGTTGCAGCCTTGCATCGGGCTCTGTGCTGAAAGCTCAGAGCCTGGAACCTTCTTCAGATTCTGTCTCCTCTTTCTGCCCTTCTCCTGCTCATGCTCTGTCTCTCTGTCTCTCAGTCTCTCAAAAATAAATAAACATTTAAAAAATTTTAAATAATAAACATTTAGGAAAAAAGAAAAAAAAACACTGTTGTATCACAGCCAGTGTTGAAATGAATCATAAATAACCTTGGACCAACATTTGCTAATTATTTTCTTTTTACTGAATTTAATTTTTCAGATCATGCTGACACTTTTATTATTATGTACTTGCATTCTAATAGGCATCTTTGAACTGGAGGTAAAAGGGTGGAGTTAACACATAGAAGAAATTAGAAGTAGCCTATCTCTAATGTATGTGGTGTATGTTAACATCATTTTTTTTATGTCTACCACGATGGGAAAAAGAAAAAAAGGTTGAGAACAGTTGCTTTAAAATTACCCTTGTAAGAGCATATAATATTTTCCATTAAATTGGGACTAAAATTCTTAATTATATATAAATTTAGTCCCATTAAAATAGAAAAGAACATCTTGGCAGGAAGTCAAACCAGAACACTTAGTCCTAACTATAAGATCCCTGAAAAAACATTTAATACTTTTCCAACTTTGCCCCCCACTCTAGACCTTTGATTTCAACCACCAACTCCCACATTGTACCTTTCGCATTTTTATATCCAAGCCCGAGCCCATAATAATAGTTCACTCCTGGTATCCACGTCCCCCTCTTCCCTCCTCTTTTTTTAAATTAAAAAAAATGTTTAATGTTTATTTATTATGGATACACAGAGAAACAGAGCATGAGTGGGGGAGGAGCAGAGAAAGAGGGAGACACAGAATCGGAAACAGGCTCCAGGCTGTGAGCTATCGGCACTGAGCCCAATGTGGGACTCGAACCCGCAAACTGTGAGATCATGACCTGGGCCAAAGTCGGGCGCTTAACGGACTGAGCCACCCAGGTGCCCTTCTTTTTTAAATCTTAACCAGCTTTAAGCAAAGGTGACTTTCATTTGATACGTAACCCCCTCCTTCAACACTATAACCCTAAAGTGATCTGTCCTTTCTTAGAGATGCTAAGATTATATTAATAAGCCTTTATTACATAGCCTTATATCAGCAGCTGTCTCTTCATGATAAAACACAGCAGACTAAATGTGTTTCCTAGACAATGCAGCAGATGGACTTCTTCACATGCTGCTGGAGCCTTACCCATAGCTCCTTAAATGACTGTACAGGTCACTTTTAGCTTGATGCACAGTTCTCATATATGCTAATGGTTTCTTATGCCCAGAACCTGAATCCCTACCTGTCCCCAGCTGTGTGCCCAGCCTATGGATGAAATGGGCCAGAAATGCCAATGAGTTAAAACCTTTAGGGGCAACCCTTAATCAATGAAGGATGAGAGTTGGTGGGTCAATATCCCAACTTCTTCACTCTTGGTGGGGAGATCCTGAGGCATGTTCCATATAGTCCCTCAGAAGGTTCTTAACATGGTTGTGCCTTAGTTATCAACCTGTTTGGTTACCACCCTTCCCTTCCTCCCTGTGCTTCCTGGGATTACCTCACAAATAAACCACCAGTAATCTAAATCTTTATCTCAGGGTCTGCTTTTTGGAGAACCTAAGCTGAGACATTCCCTGACTATATTTTCACTTCTTAGAAACAGGTCCCCTGTCTTATTGCCCTGTACACAATCTGGCATGGATTATTGAATAACAGAGATACTCAATACCTATCTAGAAACTGCTGGTCAATAGTATACTCTTATTTGGTTTAACCAAGATTGAAAAGGATTTCAACATTTTTGCTCTTGTCTTGTCTTCCCTCTCCTTCATATAAAGAGATCAATATAGTGCCCATAAAAAGAACCAGAACTAGACAAGTTTATGATCCATTTTCCTCCCAGTCTCGAGCTTCAGAAAGAAGATTTCAATATGGGAAACCCTATTATTGACCATGGTCTCTAAAACAAATCATGTGTTAGTAAATCACCCTTTAGTAAATATGCTTTTTAATTTTTTAATATTTCTTTATTTTTGAAGGGGGAGAGGCAGAGAAGGAGGGAGACACAGAATCTGAGCAGGCTCCAGTCTCTGAGCTGTCAGCACAGAGCCTGATACGGGCCTTAAACCCACAAACCATGAGATTATGGCCTGAGCCAAAGTCAGATGCTTAACCAATTGAGCCTCCCAGGTGCCCTCACCCTTTAATGAATACTTAAGTCGATGTTTACACCTCAGGGTCTCATGTTCAAAATTTATTTTAACAAACTGTGAGATGATGGCCTTAGGCCTTTTTTAATGAATTCCAAACATAAAGAAGCAGATTTGTAAAGGAATTTTTTGAGAAGAACACTAATGAGTTACTTAGTGTTCATTTTGACTGGCAATCACAGAAAATCCAAAATAAACCAGATAATATATTTATCTTTCTCTCACAAAAGTTGGCATCGGGTAGGTGGCCCGGGACTGTGTCATTCAGCAGTGCCAGGGATCCAATTTCCTTCTCTCTTGTTGCTCCTCAATCCATGGTTCTGTTCCCTAGATCACCTCTGTCTAAGATGGTTGCCATAGCTCCAGCCATAATATCCACATTCCAGCTGGCAGAATGGACAAAATCAGAGGAGAAAGAAATGTTGTCTTCCTGTAAGGGCATTTTCCAGAAGGTCGACGACCTGTTTCAATGTACACCTCATCAACTGGAATTCAGTCCCATGGCAGTCGTCAGCTGGAAGGGAAATAACCAAGGCCAAGCTCCAAGGTAGAGATTATATCACAAATATTTCTACAGAATGGGAGAATGGACATTGAGGGACACCTGGATACCTCTGCCACAACTGATAGGTCACCAAAAGCTGCTCAGATCAGAATCTGATGCTAGAAAATAGAATATGTACACAATAAGTGAGAAGTAGATGTGGATTATTGTGCAAATGCTTATTTGCCTGTTATTAATCCACTAACAATTTCACAGTCACAGAATGGGGAGGTGGGGCGGTGGGGAGTGAAGTAGGATTTCAAAATGTCAATGACCTAAATTTAATTTAAGCTCATATTGGAATGTCATGCACATGCTTCTTTTGGTGA
Organism: Suricata suricatta; assembly: GCF_006229205.1. Classification (NCBI taxonomy): domain Eukaryota; kingdom Metazoa; phylum Chordata; class Mammalia; order Carnivora; family Herpestidae; genus Suricata; species Suricata suricatta. The sequence continues at coordinate 15,197,490 of NC_043702.1, read as the reverse complement.
AGTCAATCACTAAAGAAGGATACCAAAACGAGAAATGATCAGAAGAGAGTCCACTGTGATTTATGGGAAGATAAGCTGGGTATAGTGCTAACAGAATTATCTGGATTCTTACGAAGGGAAAAAAAACTTCAGAGCTGTAAGTCATATATTGGGGTCCTCCTGGGCCAGAAGATTAATATCCTGAGGGACTTGAAGACCAGTAGGCATTCAAGTCGGCTCACAAACCAGGCAGAGACACCAGAACCTTACCATCTTCAAACGAATAGATGGTACATAGTTAGCATCTGTCCCTTCTGTTATCCGATGTCTGGATAGCATACTGAAGTCAGCATCCATTGCAAGGGTTCTACCCCTCTTCAGGTTACAGAACACCAGCACCTCAGCACAGGGGAACCAGGATTACCACTCTGTGCTGAGCTGCAGAAAGGACACGCAGGGAATGCAAAAGGGCAGGCTTGTAATAGAGAAGCTTGAAGGGCCTTTGAAAGATCAGACGGAAACCATATTACTATTCATCGTGTTGGTCCTGGAATCCTTTTATGAAGAGGTACTGCGAGCACTGCAGCCGGACCATGAAAGCCAGGCTAGATCTTTCAAGTTCCCTCTGACCTGTGGAGTGAAGTTGGTCTTGCCCCAGACTCTCACGGAACGTCAATCTTACAAAGTGGTATGTTACCCACGCGTCACCATCTTGGCTGTCTCATGAAATTCTGTAAAAAGAAACAAGATAATAGGCATTGAGTAATTCTGTTAACTGGTTATCTGCTGTTTTAAGAGACATGTGAAAGTGGTAACTTTTTACAAAAACCAAAAAAAAGAGGACCATCATTGGTAAATGACTAGTGAACAAGTTTTATCCTTTCCCCTCTTTGCAGTTTTGCTTGGTCAGCCTATTACACACCAACCAGTGTGAGCTGCATCAGACTTTATGGGTTTTTCCTTCCTTTTAATTAACTTAAAGATCTTATTAGCCCAATTATTAGCAATATGTTACAAGGCACCAAGACTGCAGCTGTGAATGTGTCTTTATTAAAAAGGCACTGCCATGAGTTAAGAAACTTTCAGCATTATTATAAACCCTATCAAGGCGAGAGAGATAATTCAGTTTGCAAATTGGTCCCAATTCAAACTGGGCAAGGGAATGCAAATTAGGTTTGAATTAATGTGCTCCTCCCTCCCACTCTTCCCTCAAAACATCTAATTTTCTATCAGCAATTAGCATGAGTAGACTTTACACTGGCACTTGGAAAGGTGTACCGACTCATAAAATAAGAACCAAAGGTGTGATGTTATTTTAACTTAAGAATTGATGTGTGAAGAAGGAAGAGAAATGGGCTTTTACATCTTTCATCCTTCCTAAGGGACACATAAATAACCCTAAGTTTTACCTGACTTGAAGGGCTAGAATCTAGTAAACTGTTCTCTGCTTCGCAAACCAGGTGATTCTAAGAGGAACAAGAATGAATTTGTCACAGACTCGGCCCCACGGAACATTCTAAATATAGAATCAGCTTGTCTTTGTCCACAGCCTTTCTCTTCTAACAGTTTCACCAAGGACTCAAATAACAGGTTCCTTTATTAAAAATGGAATGAGTTATCTTCAGGTGCAGAATAGTTTGAAGTCCTTTTCCAGGCAAAAGTTAAAGAAAAATGCTTAACGAGTGACCTCTAGGGATCTCTACATTCTGCCCCAGGTTCACAGACTGTCTGATACACAAACTAAGACAACAAGACCACAGCCCCCTCCCACCTCTTGTATTGTATTTCAGTGCCTCGCAAACATTAGAAAGCTTTGAGCCCCTAGGAATCTTTTGGAAAATATAGATTCCCTGGCCTTAGCCTCCAAAGATGCTGACTCAGCACATCTTAGGTGAGACACAGGAATTCTCCTGGCACTGGAATGCTTGGTGATTCTGAGCAAAGGGTCTTTGGATCACCCTTTAAGAAATGCAATCCTGTTTTTTCTGTGACCTGGCCCTGGTCAATGAAAAGAATAGGCAAATAAGCAACTTCTCTTCTTTGATTCCACTGGAAGTGGGCAATTCAGCAATTATCAAAAAAATCCATAACAAATATAAAGAACGTGAAGTCAGATAGACCTTCTATGCCCAATAATTTACTTTTCGAATTTTACTCCATGTAGGTGAGTGCACCAGAATAGCCAAGAAGCACATTTTATACTTATAAAGCAACTGGACAAAATTGTTTGGAGTCATTGGAAGGTGCTAGCACCTTCTAGAAGGTAGTAGTACCTACTGGCAAGAAATAGCTACAAAAAAGAAGTAAAAATCTGTTAAACTTTTGTATTAGTCAAAAAAGAATGAGACACCTTAGTTTTAGATGTTCTTTGTGTATCTCGGGATTTTTTTTTTTTAACATTTATTCAATTCTGGGACACAGAGTGGGGGGAGGGGCAGAAAGAGCAGGAGACACAGAATTCAAAACAGGCTCCAGGCTCTAAGCTGTCAGCACACAGGACTCAAACTCATGAACCATGAGATCATGACCTGAGCTGAAGTCGGACGCTTAACCAACTGAGCCACCCAGGTGCCCCTAGTTCAGGATTTTCATAGTGCCTCCTGTAAGTGATCTCACACCTTTACCACAGAGTTTTTTGACCTTGGGACTGTTGACATTTGGGGCAGGATAATTCGGTGTGGTTGGGGGCCATTCTGTACCACTGTAGGATGTTTGTTTGGTTTTTTAAATTTTTTTAACATTTTTTATTTTTGAGAGACATAGACAATTTGAGCAGGGGAGGATCAGAGAAAGGAGACACAGAATCTGAAGCAGGCTCCAGGCTCTGAGCTAGCTGTCAGCGCAGAGCCCGATGCGGGGCTCGAACCCACGAACCGTGAGATCATGACCTGAGCTGAAATCAGACGCTTAACCGACGGAGCCACCCAGGCGCCCCCACTGTAGGCTGTTTAACAGCATCCCTGGCCTCCACTCAAAAGATGCAGAAAGTACCTCCTCCCAGTTATGACAACCAAAACTTCTCCATATTGCCAAATGTCCCCTGGCAGGTAAAATCAACCCCAGTTAAGAACTGCTACTGCACTCGGATTGCATAATATCATGTTATACTTATTAAGCATTTACGTGTATATTATTATAATGGGTGGGCCCAATGCTACCACTGCAAATACAGCCAATGTTTACTACATGCCAAGCACTGTGATTTTTAAAAAAGAAAAAAGCACCCTATATATCTGATCTTGCTTAAACATCCTTATTAACTCTTTTTCACAGTTAAAAACACTCAGGTTTAGAAAGGTTAAAAGACTTGCCCAAAGTGGGGCGTGGTAGAGCAGAGTCACACCCAGTAACGTCACTCTGGAGCCCACGTATTTAACCTCCACTCTTGATGAAGCGAAAATGATGATGTCTGTGACCCCTCATAGTTTCCATTCCAAAACAGGCAACACTAACACAGGCATTCACACAAAAATAAACACCACACACAGAGACTGCTGCTCAACAGATAAAAGGGCACAAAACTCTGCAAATGAATGACATTACCATGACCTCATTAATTCTGATTCGTCCATTTAGAACTTGCCATAATTCAAGAGGGAGCTGGGTTAACATTGACCTTTTCATTGTGTACAAAAGAAATATCTGAGAAGCAATAACATGCATACATACATAGGGTTCCCAAGGGAGTGCTTCAGGACTGGGGGAAGACACACAAACACCACTATGTGTTCCAGGTACCATCTATGCAAAGACTGACCCTGCTTAGATGCTAAATGCAAGTAACTCCCCTAATTATTGAGGTAGATCCTCCATTGGACCACATTTGGCCTGTCTACAGGGATGGTATTCACTCAAAATTAATAAAATTGTTTATCTTTAACAACAGTATTCAGATATACTCTGGTACTATTTGGCCCCTCCCTCTCCTGGGGCTAGGGACTGCTGATCACTTTCGGGGACTGGCACACAATGGCTGTCAACACAACTGGCACAGAAAGCCATCACAAATGGATCATGACTGGCCCTCAAGATGATGCTGTTTATCCTTCCTGCCTTGGTACATCCAAATAAACAAGGTTTTGTATTTGTTTTATGCATAGTCATATCCTAGACATCTTGAAAAGTTAGGTATTTATTGTGTCTTAGATCTTATGTTAAATGCTCGAGATACAGATGAGGTAAACACCGTTTCTCCCCTAAATGAGTTAAAAACTGGTAGGGGAGAGGAAGAGGGGGCTAGATGGGTCAAGGACGTGTGCAGGCAAAATGCACACAGAACGGATGGTTAAAGAGAAAGGTGGCTCTTGGAGGATGGCTGCAAAAGGATGAAAAGGAAGCACCTCACAGCAAGAAACATGGCTGTCTGTGGTGACAGGATGCTGGGAAATGTTCATTTTCTTTTTAATGCTTTTCTGTATGTATCAAAATTTATCAATGAAAATAGATTTCTGCTATAACTGGAAAAATGCATGGAAGAGTGACCAGCAAATGGGAAGAAAGTGTACTCTACCATTTCAGGGAACCTTGTTGCATGGGGAAAGAAATGAAATAAAGAAGTCGGTACTGGGTGATGTAGGGTCAAGAAAGGGACTTTTTCTTTTTTCTTTTTATTAATTAATTAATTTGGGAGATGGGGGAGGAGCAGAGAGCAAGTGGGAGAGAGAGAATCCCAAGCAGGCTCCACGCTGTCAGCACAGAGCCTGATGCAGGGCTCAATCTCATGAACCATGAGATCATGACTTAAGCTGAAATCAAGAGTCGAAGGCTTAACTGACTTAGCCACCCAGGTACCCTTCTTTTGTCTTCTTTTTAAGCTGAACATGAGTCGAGCATACTTACAAGCTGTAGGAAAAATGGCAGTTGAAAATACAAGAGGAAGAATCAACAAATCTATGGAAAAGAGGAAATAAGACCTCTGCTCTTGTCCTGGAAGATGTTGGAATCTAAGTGCTCAAAAGAGCAATTGGGAAAGAGTACCATCAGTTACGAGAAATGGCATCTCTAAAGAAAGAAGTGGGAGTGAGACTTATAAATAGTGAGTCACTTACAAATAGTGCCCCCTAGAGGTCACTGAAAACAGGAGGCCTACAGCATAAAGGCTCCCCACCAATAATAAAGTCACTAACGTCTGCAGAATCTAGTTCAAAAGAGGCCCCCATCTCTGCTTGAGATTCCCACATGCCATGGAGTAAGGGATGATGACCCGGCTGACAGCTTTGCCATGAAAGCTATCAGACAAATCCCACGAATATGGCAAAAGATAGCAATTCATGAAGCAAGACTTCCTTTCCCCCTGACGTGAGTGAGGGTGCATCCCTCTTCAGTGGGAGGGAAGGGAGTACCCACAAACATCATTTCTAATACTCACTCGTATCTGCAAGAAGGGGACTTAGCATTTAACTTGATTGGAAATTTACTCAACACCAGGCTTAGATCTCTAGTCCTGGTATTACAGAAGAGAAGGAAGAGCACAGGGCAAGATGGCATTGGGGTATGAGGGATCTGGGACCAGTGTGTCAAACCCCAGTTCACAGGCGACAGCTCTAATCTCCATAATTGGACAAATGGGGTAACTTTGATGAGAGCCACCACAACCTGGGTCAAAGAATTGAGTAAGCAGAGAGAGCGGCCAACAGAGGCTTCATAGGAAAGATATGCTGAGCTTGACAAGCAACCACCAAAACCCAGAGAAACTGCTAGAAGCTGAATTCCTCCCCCATGAATCTCTCAGGACCTGCACCAACACACCATGAGCCTATGGACTCAGAATCATGAGTCATATTCGTGGTGATCACCATCCCTTTCCCTTCTCTCCTCCCCAATACCAGAGAAGGAAAAGAAGGGGCAGAAGGAGCAAGAAGCATGACACCACTCTCCAGCTTCATTCCCAGGCTGGCTTCTATAACCACAAAGATGGCCTGCACTGGGAAAACAGGGGAAAGTGTTGTAGGTTGGCTAGAAGTAAGTTTTAATATCTGAGAACAGACTGTTTTAATAACTGAATAGGATTAGATGTATAGAATCACACTAAGAGGAACTTAGAAGTATCATCCATCCAGTGGGAAAGGTTAGATTCTACAAAGCCTAGCAGAGGCAATTATTAGGAGCAGAGAAAATATTTCACGCTTCAAGTTGTGGTTCACTCTTTTGACCAAATTATATACATATATGAATGTATATGTATGCACATTTGTGTTTATAAAGTCATTATTATAATGACCAACAAGGCTGCTATGAAAGAACATTTGTATAGTTTTAATACTGATTAATTCTGTCACTTTGTTTATGGTGTCCTTGGAAAGAGATAAGATGACAGGGGGAATCGAGTCAGAGAATTTAACCCTTGCAAACAAATAGAACCCTCTTTAGATGCAAGATAGACATTTCTCTAAACCTAACAAGAAAAGGAGACATTTTCCCTTCGTTTATTCATAGGATGACTAAACGGCACTAGGATGCCTGCCCAGAGGTCTGGCTTGCTCTCTGAAGCTGGAATCACTTGGCAGTTGGATTGCCAGGGCCTGATTGCTCGGCCTTCCACTGCCTGGCCTACTAGTAATTCACTGGGGCCTCTGAACACGGCCTCCTGTTCCAGACTGTTCCCCTGTTGGACTAGTCTTCCTGCTTTAGGGCTCTTTCCTTTGTCCTGTCCTTTACCCTTCTCCCAAGGTCATCCTCCTACCACAAAAGCCTACTGAAACCATTTTCATGTTAGAGATCCTCAGAGACTTTCCATTGCCCACACAGTTGTTTGCAGCATGGGACCAGCCTGACCTTCCAAATGCATCCCTGTCCTGTTTCCTGTCTCACCCAGCACTCCCCACTTGTCTCAGTGTCCATGTGGCAACCGCACTGAAATCCTGCTTTTCCCTAAACACAATATTTTTATGCATTTGTGTCTTAGTATATGGTCTCCCAACTCTAGACCCTGCCTGAATAAACCTACCCTCCTGAACCCTGTCAGAATGTCATCCCCATTGAAAGGGACCTTCCCTTTTCCCCTGACACTGAGCCAATCATGGCCTTCCCTGTAGTCTTCTACTGTTTTGGACATCCTGTGGTGTACTCAGCGGGTGATGTGATATGATGGTTGGCGTCCAGTCTCTGACTCTTAACACCTGCTTTCCCTTCAGTAATGAATATATACTTGTAAATTAAGAATATGGGCTATGGCAGAAAGGAACATTGTGCCAAGAAACCAAACTTAGAGAGACCTGAGATTTGGTGGGAGATAACCAGCAGCCTGGAAGTGCAGGAGTAGGGGCCACTTGTGGCACAGCTCTGTGGCCAAAGTGTGTGTTTCCTGGGAACAGGGGGGCTCCTGGCTGGAGTGGGGAAGGAGAGTGGGCAATGGTCTTGCAAAGACATGCAAGGCCCCACCCTACAGAGCCTGGTGGACCACCATCTCATCTTTATCTTGACAACAGTCAAGATCATTGAAGAGTTTTATGACTGGGAAAGGACATGATTCTATTTGCATTTTTTAAAATGTTTAGCTTCAGTGTGAAGAATAGACAGGACTGAGGCCAGGATGTGGGAGGTCTCTTAGGGGGATACGCTGAATGGGAAACAAATAATGGTAGCTTGGACAGGTGAGTGACATAGCACATGGGGAGAATTGGGTGGATTGAAATTTAAATTCTTCCTAGAACTCCTAAGAAACAAACAGATTGAGTACTCACATTAAATACTCAGGTAGCACTAAAAAAATTAAAAAGGCATCCCCTTAGAATTATAGTTGCTCTAGGGGCGCCTGGGTGGCTCCGTTGGTTAAGCGTCTGACTTCAGCTCAGGTCATGATCTCATGGTTCATGAGTTTGAGCCCCACATCAGGCTCTGTGCTGACTGCTGGAACCCTGGAGGCTTTTTTGGATTCTGTATCTCCCTTTTTCTTGGCCCCTCCCCTGCTCACACTCTGTCTTTCTCTCCCTCAAAATAAATAAACATTTCTTTAATTAAAAAATTATGGTTTCTCTATAGAGCTTATCATAAAATGGATTTAGTTAAATTTTACTATTGAGCAGAAAAGCAAAGGATGAAAATATACATGTAAAATATAGTAGAAATAGTAAAACTATCTCTTTCAAGCTAGCTGGTTAAAAGAGCATTTGTTACTTTAAAAAGCTCCAAGGAGGCTCTGAAATACAAAAATAAAAATTTAAGAGAAGATAATTATCTTATTTTATAACAGTTATTTTTCTTTAGAGAAGGAGAGATCAAGCAGGGAAGAGGGATAGAGGGAGAGAGAGAGAATCTTAAGCGGGCTCCATGTTCAGTTCGGAGCCAGACACAGGGCTCAATGCCACGACTCTGGGATCATGACCTGGGTGGAAATCAATAGCAGTTAGCTCAAGTGACTGATTCACCCAGGTGCCTCTTATAACAGCTTTTTGAGATGTACTCAACATGCCATACAATTCATTCGTTCCATTTACAAAAATTTCATGCATGTAATTTTTTTTTGTATTTTCACTGAGTTGTATATCTCATTACCAGTATCTAATTCTAGAACATTTTCATACTCCAAAAAGAAACCCATTACCCAAGAGTAGTCACTGTCCATTTCTTCCCAACCACCTCAGCCCTGGACAAATAGTAATCTTTACTACCTATTCTGGACATTTCATATAAACAGAACCATACAACATGTGACCATTTTTGACTAGCTTCTTTCTCTTAGCATACTGTTTTTAAAGTCTATCCGTGTTGCCACATGTATCTGTACTTCATTCCTTTATAATACCAGATAATATTCCATTGCAAGAATAAACTAAATTTTGTTTATCCATTCATCCATGGAAAGACATTTGTGTTTTTCCACTTTTTAACTATTATGAATAATGCTGCTATGAACATTCATGTACAAGTTGAGTGGACATATGTTTTCATTTCTCTTGGCTATATACTTGAGAGTGGAATTGCTGGGTCATATGTAATCCTGTATTTAATCATTGAGGAACTGCCCAACTGTTTCCCAAAGCAGCTGCCCCATTTTACATTTTCTTCAGCCGTGTATAGTATAGAATGTATAGAATGATCTTCCCACATCCTCATCATCTCCAGTTATTGTCTGTCCTTTTGATTCCAACCATCCTGGTGGGTATGAAGTGGTATCTCGTTGTGGTTCTGATTTGTGTTTTCCTAGTGGTTAATGATATTGAGTATCTTTTCAAGCACTAACAGGCATTTGTACATCTTCTTTGGAGAAATATTTATTTCTCCATTTGAATAAATATCTATTTCCTTTGCCTGTTTTAAAATTTGACTAGTTTTCTTTTTATTGTTGAGTTAAAGACTCATTTATATGTTCTAGATACAAATCCCTCACCAGTCATATGCTTTACCAGCATTTTCTCCCATTCTGTGGGTTGCCTTTTCACTTTCTTGATGGGGTTTTCTGAAGTACACATTTTTTTAAATTTTCATCATATCTGATTTATCTTTTTCTTTTGTTTCTCTGCTTTATTATCTTTTAGAAAAGAATGATTTTTATGAAACTATGGGATTATTCAACAAAGTCGTATTGAATATATGCTTATATCTTTCTCCTATCAACAAGAAGAGAACCTAAGTGCCATTTTTTCTCAAGATTTCGGAGTCATTTTCTCCAACACTTGAATTGCCTCTTCAAAGCTAAAAGACTGTAAGTAATGCCAGCCAGCTCTATCTTTAGCAAAGGCAATTAAGCAGCATGTTTCAAACTGATCGGCTCTATGTCATTTTATTAGCTAAAGCAATTAGAAGAACTTGTCATTTTTTAAAATCACATAATTATTGACTATCGCAACCCCTGTTACTGAGAAAGGTGATGACTTGTACACTGCTCAGAGGTAAAGTGGAAATAAAGAGTGAAAAAGAAAGCCTGAAAGATAAAGGTGAGAGGAGAAAAGAAACATAAATTACAATTAGAGTGAAACACTGTGGAACCTTAATGCATTTTTTAAGACCTTTTCAGTCAAATTAATGAAAATAAGAGTCTCAATATTTGCATTGGTAGAATTTTGATTTAAAAAGTTAATTATTTCTTTTAGTGAAATCTCCCTCTATTCAGTTTCACTTAAAAGCTTTTAGGGGGCAAGTAAAATGTTTTCAAGCTTTTACTTATAAAATAATTAATAATACCATGGGATGTGAGCATGAATCTAAAAGACCATGCAACAAATCTTCATTTAGATCATCTCAAAATCAACATGTTTCTCAAGGGCTGGGCTCCTAAATCGTGTGCCGTTGGGGCCCCGGTGATCAACATGTGTTTTCTCTGAGAAGGTGCTCAAAGACAAAAACTCTTTCCTGGAATTAAGCTTTTTGACAAAGTGTTCCAAATAACCCCAGAGGTCACATGGGCCTCCATGAGTTCATTAAGGATATTTCTTCTCAGTGTTACTTTTAATAGCCTAGGTTATTCTGTAGGTATGCTTTTTCCCCTCAAGTTTTCCCTCAATGCCTTTGAGAGAATACTTTTTAACATCAGTTTTATTTTAGTGAGAAATAAGGCAGATTCGCCAGCAAGATTAACCTATTTGGCTTGATTTGGATGGCATTAATGAAATTGTACTCTGGGATCAACCAAGCCCAATATCTGCCATCCTGCCTCTGCCTGCTTCCAAGCATGGACTTCCCTTCCAGTATCTTCCAGCAGGAGGCAGAGACCACATCATCCAGGGAGGCTGGCACAGAAGCCAAGTGAACCACACACCCATTCCAGACAACCCCCTCTCTTTCTTCCTGCCCTTCCATTCTCTGTGCCTGCTCACATTCAGATTGGCTAATCCCCCATCTTCACATACATTCCTGCCTGGGGATCAAGGCCATGAACTCCAAATGGTCTTGTGCTGCCCCACTTCCAGCTGTGCCCCATCAGCCTACTGTGGGGAGTGCACAGTTGTGCTCACCCAGAACCTGGAACCACCTCCTAGCTATGCCCCAGCACCCTGGAGTTTGCTGCTCAAATACTGCCCAAGTCCACTTTCAAGACCTGCACAAGGCTTCCTTCCGGGGTCCATCCTTCTGTTGGTAGACCTTCAGGCCTGAGGGCCATCCAAGGGGTAACTATTTGCAACACTCAATATACATCTCCACCCAGCAAGTCTCTGGGTGAGCCTGGACATGGTCTGTAGTCTTCAACTACTGATTCACACACTTAAGGTTAAGAAATACTCGCTCTAGGCAGAAACCAACCTACTGGCTTGTCTGTGTGCCAGACACTGACTCAATGCTTCCTGCAACTTCCCCCACTCAAATGAAGTCTCACAAATCAATGATAGAGGTATCATTATCTTTCTTTAGTAGAAGAGACCAGGGCTCAAAAAGAGCAAGGCCCATGTAGAATCTCAGTTTAGCTGCTGTGCCACTGGGTGAGCTTGAGCAAATTACTTCAATTCTCTGAGTATCAATTTTCTTCTCTATAAAGTGGAGATAATTGCACGTGTGATGAATACACCTTTAAAGGGTTGGGTGGAGATAATGGATTGTGATATTGTAATTTATAATAAAAGACACATATTTGGTCTTCCTCTCCATTCTAAAGAGTTTCTATAACCTTTGGAATTTCCTAAGTGGTAAAAAGTGACTTTGGAATGCCTCATACATTATCTAAGGATGGGGGCTGGTTGCCAGGGAACCAATCATGTGATTAGACCTTCAGAGAGGGGCGATGGGCTAGGGATTGAATCAATGTCAATAGTCAGTGAGTTATCAACCATGTCTACGTAATGAAGCCTCCACAAAAACTCAAAGGACTAGGTTCAGAGAGCTTCCATGTTCCTGAACACTTGGAGATTTGGGAAGAGTGGCATGCCTGGAGAAGGCATGGAACTCCAAACCCTCCTCATATGTTGCCCTATGTGTCTCTTCCATCTGGCTGTTTCTGAGTTATATCCTTTTATAACAAACCAGTAATCGAGTAAGAAAAATGTTTCTCAGTTCTGTCATTCAGTCTAGCAAATTAATTGAACGCAAGAAGAGAGTCTTTGGAACCTTCAATTTATAGCCAGAAGCACAGGTGATAACCTAGGCATGCAATTTCTGTTCAAGCAGGAAGGGAGCAGGGCAATATTGTGGGACTGAGCCCTTAACCTTTGGAATCTGACACTATGTACAGGTAGACAGTGTCAGAATTGAGTCGATTGTTGAATTGTGGGACATTTAGCTGGCATCAAAGCATGGCTTGGTGGTATAGGGAAACACAGGTATAGGTATAGCCTGCTTCTAGCCACTGGTTGTATTACTATGCCCTTGCTCTGCCTCTCTCCTCTGTTCAGCACTTACCATGGAGCCCCAATTGTTTATTGATCCTAAGGTGTTCTTTCACCAGTGACCACCAGCCACTTATTTAAAGATGTGCCAAAGCTTGTCAATTAGGGGGTGCTACAGGTGAAAGAGGAGTCATGAACTCTTAAGGAGCAAACCACTCATTTGGGGAGTGAACACCAATATTCACAGAAGAGTTCTATGCTGGGTGGTAGTTACTGAAACAGTTGAGAAACAGTCATCATTATGGGTGGAGACATCTTCTTTGTTTGAAGCATCTCTTGGTTTTTGCTGAGCAGCATGAACCTCAGTGGGACACTGTAATCCATAGTCTGATGAATGTCACAGAAATTGTCTTTCTCGTCTCTTGCTAAATTAACCTTTCACGAAGATAACACCCACTTAAGCATTAATGATCATCCTTAGAGGTTGCACAAGTAAAACCCAAGAACTACTGGAGCAGAATATTTATGCACACTTGAATCTCCAGGCTTCTTTACAACTTCTAGAGGGTTTGGATATTTCTCCTTTGTGCCAGATTTATTTAAAACATTGAGCTCACACTTTGGGCAGGTGGTGCAAAGGGCTACATGCAGTTAAGGAGAAAGTGGGGGGATTAGCTCCATCTCCACCTTCATACTCGTGCACATCCACTTACAGGCTTTCTGGCCAAGCTCACTCACAATCCTCACATGAGTCTTTCATGGCCTTCTATATCCCATCTGTGGCAGCTGCTCTCTGCATTGCATATAAGACCACTGTCACTATAAATGATATGTCATTATATGAGAGTACTGAGAGTCTGTAGGAAGAAAGAGTAACTGGGTACATTTAAGGTAATGGCATTGTTATTACTTTTTATTCTTAATGGATAAAGGAGACATGAATGATCTAAAATAGTGGTTCTCAATCTATGTTGCTTGCAAGCCACAATTAAATATCTATATAATGTATACCTTAACTCAATAACTAATCCTGAAACTAAGGCTTCATGTTTTATTACTTACCCTTCCTAAAGGCCATATATTCTGATAGCTTTTATTCAATCTTTTAAAAAAAGGCACTGGTTGCAATCGACTCAATTGATGTTATGACCCACTAATAAGTCAAAACTTCCAGTTTATAAAACACTGTTGAAAAGTCTAAAACATAGACTCATACATACAAAGACAGTAGGGTCAGGTCACATATATTTCCCTCTTACAACAAAAATATGCCCAGATGTACTCAAAAACCACTCATTTTTTAAAGTATATAATATTAAGCCAAGATAATTGGTCACTTCCTTGATTATCCTCATGATATTCAAGACAGAAAACTGCTCATTAGATGAGCTATTTGTATCCAATTCCCAATATGTCATTTTATTTTAGGAACACAAAAACCACAAAGCATGAGCCTTCTGAAAAGTATGCATATTAACATGGACTTCTGGTTGAGAAGTCTTCAACAAGAAGATCTTTCTCCTGAGATTTTGGATGGGTTCACTTCTTAACAGAAAATGCGAACATGAATATTCTCATTTTTCAAACACTGAACTTTTAGCTTTGTTATGAGAAAAAAATGAGGATAGGAGAAAGTAGAAAAGGAAGGAAAGGAGAAAAAAAGGAATAGAGGGGAGAGGGAAATACAGGCATAAGACATATTTTGTTGCTTATAAATTCCTTTCAGTGTATTGTTATAATTAGCATTAAGTAAATATCTAAAGTTTATAGTATAATGCCAGCCAAAACATAGCTCACTAAAGAGAATGTTGTTTTTCACTTATGAATAAAATTTATGACATATTTACATACTTACTATATATAAATTGTTTTTTTCTCTCAAGAAGATTTTAGAATAAATATATGCTTAGTAGTTTTATTTTATTTTTCTAATTAGTAAGCTTATTTTTAGAGCAGTTTTAGGTACACCGAAAAAGTGAGGGGAAAGTATTGAGTTCCCACATCACCCCTGTCCCCACAAGTGCACAATTTCCCCCACTATCAATGTCCCATACCACAGTGGCACATTTCTTAAAATCTATAGGGGCACCTGGGTGGCTCAGTCGGTTGAGCGTCCGACTTCGGCTCAGGTCATAATCTCGCAGTCTGTGGGTTCGAGCCCCGCGTCAGGCTCTGTGCTGACAGCTCAGAGCCTGGAGCCTGCTCAGATTCTGCGTCTCCCTCTCTCTTTGCTCACTCTCTGCTCTGTCTCTCAAAATAAAATAAAGACATTAAAAAAAAATCTATGAACCCACACTGACATACAATTATCACCCAAAGCCCACAGTATACATTATTAGTGTTCACTCTTGATGTTGTACATTCTATGGATTTGGACAAATGTATAATGACAGGTATCCACCATTATACTATCATCAATACTATCATCGACAGTACCATTATACTATGCATCGTTGCGTTGCCCTAAAAGTCTTCAGTGCTCTGCCTACACATTTTTCTTTCTAACCCCTGGTACCAGATATTTTTACTGTCTCGATAGTTCTTTTTTCCTATCTCTATAGCTTGGTCTTTTCCAGAGACTCATTTAGTTGGAACCATATAGTATGGAGCCTTTTCAGATTGAATTCTTTCACTTAAAAATATGCATTTAAGTTTCCTCCATATCTTTTCATGGCTTAATATCTCATTTATTTTGATCACTGAGCAATATTTGATTGTCTAAATGCATCACAGTTTATCCTTTTACCTACCGAAAGACACCAAAGTTGCTTCTAAACATTGACAATTAAGAATAAAGCTGCCATAAACATCCATGCACAGTTTTTCTGTGGCCGTCCATTTCCTACAACTTTGGGTAAATACCAAAGAGGACGATTGCTAGATTACATGGTAAGAGTATGGTTAGTTTTGTAAGAAACTGCCAAACTGTCTTCCAAAATGGCTTTACCATTTTGTATTCTCACCAGCAATGAATGAGCATTCCTGTTGCTCCAGGAATCGTCAGCCTTTGGTGTTGTCAGTGTTTCGGATTTTGGTCATTTTGATAGGACTGGAGTAGTATCTCATTTTAATTTGCCATTCCTTAATGACATACGATATTGAACATCTTTCCACAGGTTGGTTTGTCATCCATATATCTTTTTTGGTGAAGAATGTCTATTCAGGTCTTTTGTTACTTTTCTAATCAGGTTGTTTATTTTCTTTTTTTCTTTCTTTTTTTTTAATGTTTTATTTATTTTGATACAAAGAGAGACAGAGCATGAGAGGGGGAGGGGCAGAGAGAGAGAAGGAAACACAGAACCGGAAGCAGGCTCCAGGCTCTGAGCTAGCTGTCAGCACAGAGCCCGATGCGGGGCTCGAACCCACAAACGTGAGATCTGACCTGAGCCAAAGTCGGAGGCTTAACCGACTGAGCCACCCAGGCGCCCCTATTTTCTTTTTAAAAAAATTTTTTTTAATATTTATTTATAATTGAGGGACAGGAGGGACAGAGCATGATCATGGCAGGGGCAGAGAGGGGAGACACAGAATCTGAAGCAGGCTCCAGGTTTTGAGCTAGCTGTCAGCACAGAGCCCACAGAAGGGCTCGAACTCACAAACCATGAGATCATGACCTGAGCTGAAGTCAGACACTTAACTGACTGAGCCACCCAGGCGCCCCAAGTTGTTTATTTTCTTTTTGTTAAGTTCTAAGAGTTCTTTGTATTTTTGAATACTAGTCCTTTATCAGATGTGTCTTTTGTAAATATTATCCCCCAGCCTATGTTTTTCTTTCTCTTAATGCTTGTAGTTTTTAGTATTCCCAAACATGTTAAGTAGATTCTTATTAAAAAACAGAAATATTTATATAATTCTCAGACTGAATTGTCAGGTAAACCAATCTCTTGTGTTTCATTTGTATCAGCACTGAGCCCTTAATAAAATCACACTCCTTTCAGACATGAAAGATAGTACCCCAAATACATTTTTGTCTTCTCCAGTTCATTTTTTATAGATCTTTAATTTTCTCTAGCAAGTAAAATGTCATCACTCACAAATTGTTTGCATTTTTAGGGAGAGATGTATGAAACCAAAATGTGTTTTTAACAAAATAAAAGGTAGATACTATTGGCAAAAGAAATAGGCAAACAGATCAATGGAACAGAATAGGGAGCCCAGAAATAGACCCACACAAATACAGTCATCTGATCTTTGACGAAGTGGCAAAAGCAATATAATGGAGCAAAAATTGTCTTTTCAACAAATGGGTCTGGAACAACTAGATAGTCACATGGAGCAAAATGAATCTAGACATATGCCCTTCACAAAAATCATCTCAAAATGGATCTCAAATGTCAAATGTAAAACTATCTAGTTATAAGATATAGCATCCATAATCTTGGGTATGGCAATAACTTCTAGCTACAACCAAAGATTGATCTATGAAAGAAGTAAGTGATAAGTTAGACTTTGTAACTGATAAGCTGGACTTCATTAAATTTAAAAATTGCTCTCTCAAAAATAGACATTTAAAAAATAAAGAAAAATTTAAAAAAAAGAAAACAAAACAAAAAACTCAATTTGAAAATGGGCAATAGACTTTGAAGACACTTCCCCCCAAGAAGATATACAGATGACAAACAAATGTATAGAAAGATGCTCCACATCATATGTCGTCAGGGAAATGTAAATTAAAACAACAATGAGATACTACTCCACACCTATTAAAATGGCACTGACAACGCCAAATACTGCTGAGAATGTAGATCAACAGGAACTTTCATTTATTACTGATGGAAACGCAAAATGGTACAGCACTGTGGAACACAGCTTGGCAGTTTCTTATAAAGCTAAATACACCCTCACCATACAATCCAGCAATTGTGCTCCTTGATATCTACCAAAGGAGTTGGAAACATATGTTTAGACTAAGACCTGCATGCAGATGTTTATAACAGCTTTATTCATAGTTGTCAAAATGTGGAAGGAGCCAAGACGCCTATCAATGGGTGAACAGCTAAATTGTGGTATGTCCAGGCAGTGAAATATTATTGAACACTAAAAACAAATGAGCTATCAAGCCATAAAAAGACATGGAGGAGCACTATGTGCACGTTACTAAGTGAAAGAGGCCAATCTGAAAAGTCTACATACCGTGTGACTTAAACTACCGTGTGACAACATTCTGGAAAAGGCAAAATTTTTTGCTGGGGCCTAGGGGGGTTGAATAGGCTAAGCACAGAGGATGTTTAGAGCAGTGAAAACATACTGTATGATACTTTAATAGTGAGTACATGTCATTATACATTTGTCTGAACCCACAGAATTTACAACATTAGGAGTGAACTCTAACGTAAACTATGGACTTTGGGTGATTATGACGTGTCACTGTAGGCTCATCAATTGTAATAAATGTGTCACTGTGATGTGAAATTCTGATAATGGGAGAAGCTATGCATGTGTGAATGCAGGGGTTTGTAGGAACTCTCTGGATTTCTGCCTCAGTTTTGCTGTGAACCTAAAAGAGCTCTAAGAAATAAAGTATTAATTTAAAGAGAGAGAGATTGCAATGATGTGGATGGAGCTAGAGTGTATTATGCTAAGTGAAATAAGTCAATCAGAGAAAGACAAATACCATATGATTTCATTCATATGTGGAATTTAAAAACAAAACAGATGAACATATGGGAAGGGTGGGAAGAGAAGAGAGGGAAACAAACCACAAGAGAATCTTAATTACAGAGAACAAACTGAAGGTTGATCGAGGAAGACGGGTGGGGGGTGGGTTTGATGAGTGCTGGGCATTAAGGAGGGCACTCGTGATGAGCACTGGTGTTGTATGTAAGTGATGAATCACTATCACTGAATTCTACTCCTGAAACCAATATTGCACTATATGTTAACTAAATTATAAAACTAATTGGTCAATTACTTAAAAATAAAAAGAGAAAGAGAGAGAGAAGCATTAGAACGACTGTGTAAGACAAACCTGCTAGGATGACTTTATTGGAAAGTGGTTGAGGGCCACCTGGATTAAGCGATTCAGGCCATGATCTCACCCTTCATGGGTTCAAGCCCCACATTGGGCTCTGTGCTGACAAGCTAGGAGCCTGGAGCCTGCTTCAGATTCTGTGTCTCCTTCTCTCTCTGCCCTTCCTCCCCTTGCACTCTGTCTTTCTCTAAAAATAAATAAACATTAATTTTTTTAAAAGTGGTTGAGAATAACAAATATTTTATTTGAGTATAGGTATTTTTCTATACATGAAGAAGATGAGCCCCATTCTTCATATAACTTTACATAACTAATAGTATAAAAGTGCTTTTATTTAATTGTTGTATACAAGCATAAGGAAACACTTAAAAGATCTTTCTGTGTTTCCATATTTCTCTCGGATGTCAGAAATTCTGACTGTAGGCATGCATGAATGGCCAGGTTGATTTTCAACACAGCAGAGGAAACCATTCTGACTGATGAATTAGGTTTAATACTTAAAAAGCATTTTTATGCCTCGAAAATACTTCATTTACATTAAACACCGAAAAACATGAATGGATGGGCAACCTCATCCAATTCTATGCAAGAATTCTTTAGCTACTATGCTGCAAAGCTTAAAAAAAAGAAAAAGTATCCAGTAGCTCTCATTGTCTAGATAGATTCCTTTTCTAAGGAAAATTTATTTTTTTCTAAATAGTATTTGGGCCGCCTCTCCCTGGAACTCCTTTCTACCAAGACTAATATAGGACCATATAAAGTCTAGCTTGACCTTGCATTGTTGACTGGGTATGATTCACTCACCATCATTTAAGCTTTTAACGGTAGCATTCTAGAACTGTCTAGTGATAACTTAGCCATTATAAAAGGGGAGTTTGGGGTAGGATATAAAAACATTTGAGATTCTTATGTGATCACAATATATTCCAGGTTTGACTGAAAGAGGCACTCTTTAAATTACTCAAATTTATAGGCATTGATACACAGATCTGGGGTTTGGGTAATTGAAGCTGTCATTTTTATCTAGGGGCAGTTCTGAATGAATAACCCAGAAGTGAGACAACCAGAAGCTGTATAAATCAAGTGGGATTTCTAACAGAACTATCTCCATAATTACTTCAATTATTCATGAGGCTTTGAATGTGGATGCTTGACCTATGAGATCTTGGAGGTCAAAAGACTTAGTTTCTATCCAGGACACCAATAACTACCAAAAATTACTTATTTTTTCTGCTCTACATATCGGCTGGAATGTCTTTACCAAATTTATTTTCACTTCCTCTCCTCCAATTTAGAAAAAAGAGAACCAAGCAGTTATAAAAATATATGAGATTCAACCATGTCTGAGACCAAGCCTGGGGAATGCTGAGAAAGAGAATATGGGGCCTCTGAAAATAATCAGCTCGGGCCCCATGCAGAGGGACTTTGTCAGGACCCTGCTGAGCTGAGGAGAGGCGGTATCTCCAACACAGACAAGGGTTACATAACCCAGGGTTTTTGAGGTTTCTGCAAAAACAGCATCTAGATTTTAATCCAACACTGAGAGCTAATTAAAAACAGGATGTGCAGAGAGTGGGGCAAGGCCCAAGAGAAGGGAAGGAAATTAGTGTTGATTGAGAGCAGGCTATCTAATAATAATAATAATAATAATTAATAGTTAAATAATAATAATGAAACAAAAAAAAAAGAACATTCACAGAGTACTTAAAATGTACCAGGCACTGTTTTGTGAGTTTTCTCTGGACAGCATGTCACATACACAAAAGGCCGTGTCATCCTCGTGACAGACCTACGAGATAAGCACTGTCATTACCCTTCAGGGGGCAGCCTCTCTTCTTGTCTTGTGCCTCTCTGTTCTCCATCACCATCAAAATAAGACGTAACCGTAAGCACATGAAGGCATGATACATGTTCTTTAGGAACAATTTCAGAGGAAGATGGAAAAACACATCACGTATCACGTAAGACTTCATCCATTTCCACACTAGACGTTTCAGTTCTCATGATATGACCATCTTCATGCATAGAGCTTCCAGAAATTATCCTATCCTCTTATCCAGACCTGAGCATGAAGTCCACTCAGCAAGACAAAGCGAGGCTGCCACCCCATCCAATCCCCCTTAGGGAACAGGTCATGTGCCATTAATTTCCCTTCATTCGTGCCTCCACGTCATTTTATCTCTACTTGAAATGCGTATCAAATTATTCATCCAGCCAGCAGGTCTTTCCCTTGGGGAAAAAGCTGATGCCAAGGAAATGAAGTGTCCTCTACATTGTGACATCATGTTTCACACACTTTATATAAACTCTTACTAGTTTCTCATCACAACATTATTAGGTAGGTATCATCACATCCTGTTTTAAAGGTAAGAGACCTGAGCTTTAGAAGTTAAATAATTCAGGGTTACAAGTAGGGTTAGTATCCATACCAGTTTGCCTGGGACTATTCCCACTTGAATACAGGACATTTCAGATCCTGGAGAACCCCTCACCCCCAGGCAAATCAAGATCAATGGTCACCCAACTACTAATAACATGATTATGGTTGGTTTCCAGTCCAGGTCTTCTGACTCCTCAAGAATTCATTCAATGATCACTTGTTGAAAGAGACAGAGATTTAGAGAAAGAAAAGAGGAAAAGATGGAAGGAAGAAAAAAACAGGAGAGAGGGAAAGAGGAAGAAGAAAAGTGAAGGAAGAAAGGAGGGAGGGAGGAAAAACAATGAAACAAAAGGGAAGTAGAAGCTTCATGGCAATTTAATATCTCATGAATCTATACAGTGTGAGTTATAGATAGATGGATAGATTTGATGATCATGATCATGATGATTATGATGCTGATAATGATAGAGGAGAGATAAATGAGGATAGATAGATGCCAGGCAGATAGATAGACTGAAAACTGGTTAATGTTTAAGCAGCCCAAATCATAAATAACCCATGATAGTTACCTAGAATTTGAACCACAGACCCTTGAACTATCTTTATCTAGGTCAGCACTCTAAACTTTATGTATCTGCATTAGGAATATTAGAAACAGTATTTCATGGGACACCTTGGTGGTTCAGTCAGTTAAGCATTCAACTTTTGGTTTCAATTCAGGTCGTGATCTCATGATTTATGGGTTTGAGCTCTGCGTGGAGCCCCCTGAGGACAGTGAGAAGCCCACATGGGATTTGCTCTCTCTCCCTTTCTCTCTGTCCCTCCTCACTCTCTCTTTCTCTCTCTCTCTCAAAATAAACTTAAAAATAAAGAGGTAATATTTCGTGAATGAAATGAGCAATATTCAGCTGCAGTGGCTTAGGTACAGGAATCTAGCCAGCGCAGCAGCCTGACACCTTTCCAGGTGGTATCCTTGGCCTCCAGTTCAGTCCTGAATCCCACAGCTGCAGGAGGGATTCTGTCACCTTATTCCACCATGAGGATTAGCTGAATCCTGCTGTTGGAATAGGTTCAAATCTGCCTCCAGAGAACCTTTCACACAAAAAACTTGCTACCACATGGTCTGACACAATGAAAGGCAGAGACTGAAGGACAGAGACTGGGACCTCACTAACCACAAGAGCAGGAAGAGCCAGCGGTTGGTTTCTGGCTGCTTGCTGACAGTTGCTTGCCTGAGTGGGAGACTTCACTATGAAGTTATAACACATGGTTGCAAGACTATAGGGGAGGAAACCTATAGCCTTTACCTTCCTCAAACTATTAGAGGCTTCTGGTATCTACCAAAATAAATCCATGCGTATGACTGGCCAGATTAATAGAGGTCTATTCACACCCCTGATCTGCTCTTGCAGGCAGACTCACTCATACCACAGAATAAAAAATAAAAAAAATCCTTCAATGAATAATATATAAAAGTTACATGCTTTAGCCTGAATGACTTTAGACAGTTGTCTATGAAATAAGACTTCTACTTCCACAAAAGCTATAATATATGAGCTCTTGAAGAAAGAATAGAATGAGCTATGATGATAGCTACCCAACATCTAATTAAAACAAGAGAGCCTGAAAATGGCTTTCTTATTATAAGTGGTATTATTAAAGATGACAGATTGTCCTAGCTGCATTGTCCCAGCAAGGGACGTCCTCTTTGCTTCTGGGAAGAAGAGAGTTAATCAGAACAAATATGACTGTTAAAAATCCCTCCAATGTCCTCACCTTGAGATTTGTGTTTCGTTCATTGATTCTTTTACCACCTCTCTTACTTTTGCCAACCCACTAAAACCCTGTTGGGCCAGAAATTCAACTTCTATAAAATGGTAATTCTTTCTCACTATAAAACATTTAATCGAGTTAATATTTCAGGGTTTTCATTACGATCATAAGGAAGCATTAATGGTGAGAGAGGGGGAAAAAAAACAGTCAGCAAAAATTCTATTACTTTCCCTTTAGTGAATGTGGTCATTAGATTCTTCCTTGGGAAGATCTCATTTCCTGAAGGACCTGAAAAATAATGAACTAAGAGGGATGGCTGAAACAGATAAATACATAATCTTAACCAAATATAGGGAGAGTCAATCCAGGGCAAATTCAACAACGTCTAATCTTTGAGCAGGTTCCCTTCCTCATTTAATATATTTCTCCCAGAAGCCATAGACAAAGCATTAAACTATCCCACAGCTCACCACCTGCATTCTTTTGCAGGTTAAATTTCCTATTTCCTTTGTAGCTTTTCAATTTTGCACATTTAATTTTTTTACATTACTATGACTTCTTCTGGATATAAATGAATGTGACAAATATTCTGATGCATGGCATAGTCTTTTAAAGAACTATCACTTGCAAGAGTTCTTCAATGGCTAGGGCTGAAACTTTTATCCAAAAGCAGAGACATTTTAACAAAGTAACAAAAATTTCTGAGTTTGTTATGCTTAAGAGTGTAGAAAAGATAGTGTTTTCTCCCCCCCTGCCCCCCTCTTCCAGTCCTCAGTTTTAAGGCCTCTCGCCAGCCCGCTGAACTATTGTTTCTAAGAATTTAATGTCAAAAATCCTGCATGGAGGGGTGCCTGGGTGGCTCAGTTGGTTGAGCGTCCGGGTTCAGCTCAGGTCACGATCTCACCGTTTGTGGGTTCGGGCCCCGCATCAGGCTCTGTGCTGACAGCTAGCTTGGAGCCTGGAACCTGCTTCAGATTCTGTGTCTCCCTCTCTCTCTGACCCTCCCCTGCTCATGATCTGTCTCTCTCTGTCTCTCAAAAATAAATAAAAACATTAAAAAAAAATTTTTTTAATCCTGCATGGAAATAATAGCAGCACTTGGCATGAAAACAATTTGAAATGAGGAAAGGGCTAGGCATAAGAGAATTTGAGATATTGAACTCTTCAATTAGTATAAACTTCTAAACCTTCCAAGTGAAAATCTGAGGCAGGAAAGAAGGACAAGGTGGGATTCGATGAATACAGTGTTGAAAGCAAGCAGTGGCAGAGGTCACAGGCAGAGAGAGCACAGTTGGCTCTAGACCGGGCTTCTCAGATCACACAGGGAGTGCTGTGTTCAATTCTAAACACTATATATCAAGAAGGGTCTGCTCAATGTCCCATAAATAGCAGTCCAAGTGAGAGATCGTGTTAAACCCAGAGAAGGGAGAAACCAGGCTCCAAAGCCAGTACTGCAGAGTATGGGTCCTTAGGGGAAAAAATGAAGAAAATTGGAGAAAAAAAGGCAGGAAGGCATATTTCAGCCTAATCTAAAAAAGACCTTTCTAACTTCTGGAGTGGTCCAAAAATAAAATCTATCAAGGCATCGTACTTCCCGTTCCTGAAGCTATCCAAACACAGACTAACGCTCTTGGGTGAGATGCTGGAAAGGGGTCTGCAGCTAAGCCTAGGGTGGAACTAGGGATTTCTTCTGGGATTTCTTCCGCCCTGCCTCTGAACTCCACAGTGCTTAACAGGGTAGGTACTATGATATGCTTGACCTCAGAAATGAATAGTCTGTATCTGAAAGTTAAGTAAGAGCAAGAAGGTCAGCATAACAAAAACTCAACTTACAATTTCTCTAATAAACCGGGTCTTATTTTTTTTTATCCTAACAAGATGTCTAGATATAGGCCAAATCTGACAGTAGAATGGCTGCGATCTCAACAAAAAACCAGCTTCTGAATATAATGTGCACATCTGGTGCCCTCAAGAGCAGTTTTTGTGTGCAGTAAATCCCAGCAAAGAAGTGGATAGTATAGGGGCACCTGGGTGGCTCAGTTGGTTAAGCATCTGACTTCAGCTCAGGTCATGATCCTACAGTTTGTGAGTTTGAACCCGCATTGGGCTCTGTGCTGACAGCTCAGAGCCTGGAGCCTGCTTCGGATTCTGTGTCTCCCTCTCTCTCTCTGCCCCTCCCTGCTCACACTCTGTCTCTCCCTCTCTCAAAAATACATAAACATCTAAAAAAAATTTAAGAAGTGGATAGAATAAAACAGAAATACAGAACTAAAAATATAATAGATGAACAATTCATGTGCGGACTTAGCAGCAATTAGAGATAGCAGCAGAAGAGTCAGTGAGCAGGCAGATAGATCAATAGGTAAGCATGCAATATAAGAACAGAGGCAAGAAAAATGAGTAGGGTCTCAAGGATCAGGTTTATAATATCAGATAATAGAATCGGAGCCTGAAAATACATTGAAAAATAATAGACAAAAATTCCCATAATTTGATGAAAAAGATTGAACTACAAATTCTAAGTGCGCCTGGGTGGCACAGTTGGTTAAGTCTCCAACTTGAGCTCAGGTCATGATCTCTCAGTCTGTAAGCTCAAGCCCCATGTCGGGCTCTGTGCTGACAGTTCAGAGCCTGGAGCCTGCCTCAGATTCTGTGTCTCCCCCTCTCTGCCCCTCCCATGGTTGTGCTCTGTCTCTCTCTGTCTCTCAATAAGAAATAAAAACGTTAAAAAAATGTTTATGAATTACAGATTCTAGAAGTTTGGCAAACTCTAATCAGGATAAGTACAGACACAGACACACACACCACTCACAGAAAAACTGAAATCCAGATAAAAAAGGAAAATCTTGGAATTGCTGAAGAAAAACAACAGGTACCTACCAGAGAACAATAATAGAACGTATGACTGATTTCTCATCAGAAACAATGGAGAGCCAAAAACAAGAAACACCATCATTAATGTGCTAAAAGAAAGAAACAAAACTGTAAAGCAAGAATTCCATGTTCAGTGAAAAAACACACTTTCAGTTAAAGGACGTGACACCAGGCAGACCTGCACTATAAGACATGTCAAAGGAAGTTCTTGTGACAGAAAGCAATGATTGCAAATGGAAACCTAGATCTTCAAATAGGAATAAAAAGCATCTAAAATGCCAAATATGTGGGTCGTTACAAGTAAGTGCAAATATCAGTACAACCTAACTTTGCCATCCACACAACTAAATTGTGGTGGCTCTAGGTAAAATTCAGCAATACTGTCCCATGTCCCTGGTCAGAACCTATCTAATTACCCTTCTTTTTTTTTTTTTCTTTCAAATTTTTATTTAAATTCTAGTTTTCCAGAGTCCAGCTCCAGCAGGTCCAGGGTTCCCCTGAAGGATGACGGTGTAGGCGAGAGAGAGTGAGAGAGCCTTGTGTTTCGTTCTGATCACCAGACGGGCACCCCTGCCCACCTGGCAGGTGTCTCTGCCATTCTGGCAGGCATCTCTGCCCTGTCTGGTTCTTCAGCTTTATTTATGGCAAAAGGTACAAGGACCAGAAAGAGCAGCAAATGATTTCTCATAGATAAGTTTTACAATTTTCCAGGACATGGGTTCTGCAGAAGTTACAATTCTAGTAGTATTGATTATCATAAAAAACTTAGCTACAGGCACTCATGTTGTCATAAGTATTTTTACAAAACCCCAGCTCTAGCCTTAAAGAAGTGACCTTTAACCAAGAGGCAAACAGCATTGTTTAGTAAAGGTCAGTTTTTTACGAGTAAGGGTCATTAGGCTGTTTATAACCCTAAGAGAAAGTTCCCAGAAAAACAAGTTCTCAGGAGACATAATGCCTGCTCTCACAGTCCCAAAGAGGATTGATACATTTTATTGCAGTAGTGACTTTCACAAAGGTGTTCAGGCCCAGAAGGTAGTCAGTTATCAGTTAATTGCTTAGGGAAAGATTATATGTTGCATTAAGGTGTATCTAGTTTACTCATCTTTTCCCTGACCAGGTGCAATCATGCCTCAGGGACAGGGCAGGGGGACAGGTCGCTCCTGACACTAATCAGCAATGCACTCTGAGGTTTGGTGCCCAAGCAAAAATGAAAAGTTTCAAGAGGGTAGATTTTGGGAGCTATCTGGGGGCAAGAGACCATGCAAACTTGCTGTACCCTCACCAGGAATTTTCACTCTACCGGCAAGTTCAAATAGTTCCCAACACTAGTTAGCTAATATATAAAGTAATATTGACTTCAGGAGTAGAATTCAGTGATTCATCAATTACATAGGACCCCAGGGCTCATCACAGTGACCTACTTAATGCCCATCCCCCATTTAACCCTCCAGTTACTCTTCACGGTTTTTCCAAACCTTTGCCAATATTCTTATACCACCTCTCACAGCCCCTTTCTCTTCACAAATGAGCTTTCCTCTGTTTCACAGGGAAAAGCAAGGCTCTCCAAACTCATCTGCTATCATGCTCCCAGAATGCCTTTCAACTCTTACTCGTTCTTGCAGCCAGAGAAGAAGCCATTGCTTTTTTGGTTAAAGTCTAGCACCGACAAATACTTGTCTCTCAGCAGCCTTTTGTTTGTGGCCATCATGTGAACTCCAGATGCACCTTAGAATCACCTAAGACACACCTTTAAAAACCCCTTTTCTGAACTCCACTTCTGACTAACTCAATACTTGTGAATGCTCTCACACTTTTTTCTTAAGCTCCTCAGAAGACTTCAATGCACAACCATGTTTGAGAAGTGCCCTTCTTCAATTCTATAAGAGGGCCCACTTAATGTGGTTCAGTTGAGAATGATCCCACATTTGCCTTCACCCGGCTCTCAGGGCCAGCCCCTGATTCTCACCTGGAAAATGAGAATATGCTCTCTCCTGGTCACAGTAATAAGTTCAAGGTCCTGAAGTGACCCAACTAAGAATGTTGACGGAGCAAGCCAGAAACATGGAAGTTTTCACTCGCAAAGAAAAAGCACTGTCAGGGTCGTTTAGTCTCTGTTCTCTTAGTGTAGTGCAGCTTTCTTCCATACAGAAACAGCATATATGATACTGTAAGGAAAATTGAACTGAGGGATTAGAAAGAACACTATTCGACAAACTCCTAGACCCTGTCCTAAGACTTCCCAGGTAGGTAAACCTAGGAATTTCTTCTTATGATTAAGGGAGATTGAGTCGGCTTTTTGTTGCTTACAGTTGAAATAGTTCTTCTGTCCATGCGTGTGATAATATTCCCTTCCTTCTCCGTCAGGGCGGAAACAGATTTTATTCCATAGTAGCTCCCCGTTTATTCTGTATTCTTACTCTATCTCTCTCTATTGTCTTTTTTTGGACATATTCACATCTTTCTGAACACAAAGAAAACTCTTGAATTACCTGGTGCCTCTTTTTAGGCCATGTCTCTCTCACTCCCTTCATGGTTAATCCCCTGAAAATATTGATGTACAAGCACTAGATCACACTCTTCAACTTCACACCATTGAAACTACCCCTAGGTCAGCATCCTTGATCTTACAGTCATACCTGACATTGTTCAACCCTTGAAGCCTTCCTTAACTTCTGTGACATTGCTCTTTTCTGGTTGTCTCCAGACCCTCTGCTAACCTCTTCCTTTGTTCAGATTTTTCCCTTGTTGGCTTCTCTTTATATTCCCAACTTACCAATATTGCAGCCCTCCGTGGTTCTGCTCTTGACCCCTTCCATGCAGGATCCCATCCACATCCTTGGCTTTACTCATATCTATTTATTTATACATTATAGATTCCAAATCCTGTATCTTGAGCCTCTCAAGTATCCCTCCAAAGCTCCGGTCGTCCAGCCACCCTCCTTAACTAACTCCTACTCATCCTGCAGCATTCACCTCTGCTGGGAAGCCTTTCCTGATTTCCTCTGTTCACTGCTTCTTTGTATCATCATGCCCTGTATTCTCCTCCACCAAAGCAGTTTTCACATTGTATTGGGACTACCTGTCAATATAGCCCTCTTTCAGGTCCATAAAATCCTTGAGGCAGTAATTATGCTGTATTTATCTTTGTGGCTGGCATATAAAAGATATCCAATAAAAGTTTATTGAATGAATTAAAGAATGGTGGCTGTCAATTATTGCAGACTCTGTACATAGGACTAGTTTGTGGAGTAATGCAGCAGAACAACATTCTAGAATTTCTTCCTCATAAATTTGTAAGCGGGGATGGCATTTTGGAGCCTCATTTTTAACAAATATCTTTTCCTGAGATGAATAACTCGGTGACATTTATTGTTCAACTGAAATAATAAATATTATTTATAGACAGTCTTTATATCTTCCTGTATAAAAATAAGAATCATATTTTTGTGAACTCTTTTTTCTTAGGTTAATGTGCAATTCCTCAGTGACTTCTCCTTGATCTTCTGTGAGATGAGCCAGTGGAGAAATATTAGGAAAAAAGAAGAGGAGGAAGAAGTGGGAGTTATATTTATATTTATTAGCTTATTATACTATGTAGCTAAAAGCAACTCTATTGAGTCATTCCCTGTATTAGCCAGGATCCCAGCAAAAAAAAAAAAAAAAAAAAAAAGGCATCCTCAGAGCTTAGCTGAGGAAAGCTTACTGCAAGAACTTTGACAAGGTATGGACAATGGATGGTGACCGCCCCCCACAAGGACTATCAGCAGCAGGAAGCAAATACCAGCCTTCTAAGTCTGAAAGGGGCAAGGGGAGGAAATGTTACACAAGTAGCAGAAGACCAGATGGGAGTTGAAGCCACCACTGGACAGAAACTATGGTCTTGGAAAGACACAGACACTGAATGAGTTGCAAAAATGATGGGGGACAGATTCTCCAGGCTTCCCTCCTCTGTCATGGTAGTGTAGTCTTCAGGCCTCCCTCCTCCCGCCCTCAGTCTCCCACAGGTGCCTCCCCTTAGAAGAACCCACCTGGAAGCCAGAATGCAAGGTTGTGTGGACCATGCATTCTGGAAGTTACAGAGGGACAGAGAATAGGAGGCCAAAGAGATGAACCCCAGCATAGGCCCTAGTTCTGAGTGGGTCAGTCATGGAGTAGAGATTGAAAGAAGCAGTCCAATGAAGAAGTTGATTATCTCTCCTCTTCTCTTTCTTGGTTTATTTACATCAATAAAATAAAAATCCTAGGGGCAGCTGGGTGGCTCAGTTGGTTGAAAGTTCAACTCTTGGTTTCAGCTCAGGTCATGACCTCACACAATTCCTGAGTTTGTCCCCCCAGTCAGGCTCCAGGCTGATAGCAAATAGCCTGCCCCGGATTCTCTGTCTCCCTCTCTTTGCCCCTCCTCCACACTCTCTGTCTCTCAAAATAAATAAACTTTAAAAGAAAAATTTAATCCTCATAAATAATCTCCTCTTAACCACCTTACCAGATTAACCAACTCTCTTCTTCCCCCCTATACAACATCCTGCCTGCTACCCAGCAGTCTTCCACTCAGTTCTGCTCTCAACAAGTGAGTCACCACTTCACAGGAGTCACTGCATTTGTTTCTAAAGCTGCTTATGCCAGCCATGTCTTGTTGTCGCATTGCACTTGTTAACGACCATGTCAGCTACAAAATATAAATACACAATGAAAGAGGTCCTTACCCTTCTGCTCAGTGTAATCTTCACTCTAGAGGTGCTCTAACCAATCTCATGGCTTACATTATTATCACATAATGATAGTTTACAAAGATATATCTGTTATCTGGTTCACTCCTCAAGATCTTTACTTGAAGGTGTGGTAGGTGTGGCTGACTGAAAGGATTCAAACTTGAGCCTCGGACCTCCCGGACCATGACCACGGCCATTCTGAAGCCCCAGTCTCACCCATCTCAGTTAATGACAGCCTCATCCTGCTTCTAGCTCAGGCCAGAAGGCTTGGAGCTTTCCTTCATTTCTTCCTTTTTATCACATCCCATACCAAATCTTTTGGAAAATCTGTTGTTTTTACATTTAAATTATATCTAAAATCCAGTCACATCTAATCACCTCCACTATCATTTCATTGGTCTGAGTCACCATCATCTTGCACCTAAATGGCTGCGAGTTTCCTAACCAGTCTCCCTGTCTCAACCCCTGTTACTCACAGTCTATTCTTACCCAGTGGTGTCATCCTCATGACTGACCATGTCACTCCTCTTCTTAGACCTACTGGTTCCCTCATTCCCCTCAGACTAAAATTCAAAGTCCTTATCATGGCCCACAAGACCCTCTCTGGTCTGGCTCCTTGGGTCCCTCTCTGAGCTCATGTCTTATGATTTCCTCCTTGATGACTCTTCTCCCACCATACGGGCCTCCTGGCAGTTCCTTAAACATTCCAGACACAGACCCAAACAGGGGCTTTGGATCTCATTGTTCCTTATATCTAGAATGTTCTCAAGATACCTCCAAGGCCTACTTCCCCTCTAAGTCCTTGCTCAAATGTCAGCATCTCATTAAGAGTGACATCATTTAAGATTGCAAACTTGGGCACCAGAGTGGCTCATTCAGTTAAGTGTCTGACTTCAGCTCAGGTCATGACCTCATGGTTCATGAGTTTGAGCCCCCGGTAGGGCTCTGTGCTGACAGCTCAGAGCCTGGAGCCTGTTTCGAATTCTGTGTCTTCCTCCCTCTCTGCCCTCCTCCACCCCAGCCCTGCTTGTGTTCTCTGTCTTTCAAATATAAACACTTTTTTAAAAATTGCAAACCTTCCCCAGCACTTCTGTTCCTACTTGTCTTATTATATTTTCCCCATAGCACTTAGCACCTTTGAACACAGTTAATAATTTTACTATTTATCATGCTTATTGTTTAATCTCTACCCTTAATAAAATGTAAGCTCCTCCTAGGCACACAATTGTGGCCATTTTCTTCTGCTAAAGCCATATCAGAATAGTGACAGATACATGGTAGAGGCTCATATATTAGTTGAAATAATTAAACAAAAATATTTTAGCAACACTGTGAAAGTGTCATTTTAGGTAAGGTAGATTCATTCTTGATGTTGTGTTATTAACTTATTATTTTCTCTGTTTGATCCTTAAGAAAATCCAGAAAGGAAAAAAAGGAAAAGCAAATGCTGTGAAATTTCAAGAAGGCAGGAAATTTTACAAACTCAAAATATAACTGTGCTTAGAGCTACTGAATAAAATCAAAAAATTGAGTTTGCTCATCAGAATATAAAAATAAAATAGGAGCCATCCTTTCTATGTAGGTGAGTTCTTATAACTCTTTTTTAGTGCTCTATAAAATTATCATCTTTTCATTTCTAGGTCTGGGAGATTTTTCCCTTTTAAAATTCTTCTGTTAAAAAAAAAGTCACAAATCTAATAGGACAGAAACTCTTAAAACCACAGATATGATTAAGGCTCAGTTCCCTAATAAATGAGCAACGAGACACTCGTCAGCCCTTGAAATAATGAGCTGTGATCTATGATGAATGTGCCAATAACGCATTTTCCAGGGCAGCATATTTCAGATTGGTAGGAAATAGTTGAATCACAGCAGGATCTTATTTTTACACAAATTACTTTAAACTCCAAACACATCTAAAATTAATTTCTTTCATCACATTAACACTGGGCTGTTAATCACTGGAATGTGTGCTGGTATTTGACAGACATAAAAAATTGATTTGCATTTGCAAGAGGAGGGCACGCATAAAAGAAGCATGTTCCTCGTGTGGAATAAAGTTTTGCATATCCTGGTCCATAAAACATATGGCTTGTTTACTAGTCACGGATGATTGTAAAGGTGAGCGTAATACTGGCTTAATGAACTTTAAATTAAAAGCTCTGACCTTTCTTGAACAGCATACATGAATTAAGAGCAATGTGCCTGTAACAGAGTGAAATTATAAAATTATAAAATGCTTAAACCGCTCTAGTTAATTTCTGAGACTTAATTTAGTCATTCATTCCATCATAAACACACACAAAACTTCATTGTAGTTCTATGATTCCCCACTCACATATCGCTCATAGTCTAAGATAGAAAATAACTCAAGGTACATGATGCAATGATTCCTATGACAGTGCAATGTATAGGATGCTGTAAGGATAGAGGGGAGGGCAAGCTAATAGCCTTCTCTGCAAAATAGAAACCAATGCTAGTTCCTATCTTGAGGATTAAGGTGAGGGTCAAATTAGCTAATGCACATGGAAGGGCTTACAGAGACCCTTCTGTGGTGAACATTCAGTACCTGTTGGCCTATTCAAGCCACACGTTAAATACCTATGTCAGGAACACCTGGGTGGCTCAGTCAGTTAAGCGTCTGACTCTTGATCTTGGCTCAGGTCATGATCTCCCTCTTTGTGAGATCGAGCCCCAAGTTGGATCCTATGCTGACAGGGTGGACCTGCTTGGGATTCTCTCTTCCCCTCATGTGCTGCTTGTGCTCATACGTGTACTCTCTCGCTCTCTCTGTTAAAATAAATAGACTTAAAACTAAAAAATAAATAAAAATAAAATAAAATCACATAATAAATAAATATCAGGCACACACTCTGGCAGAGAGAATACATTAGTAAATAAAGCAAAGGTTGCTCCCGCCCATCTCATGGTACTTACAGTCTAGTTGAGGAAAACTATGTAACCCAATAAATGTTCCAAGAGTTGAGGCCAAGTCCTGTGGAAAGGGAGAGCCAGGCCCCTAAGGAGTCTAGAATCCATAGAAAGCTCTAGGGAGATTTTATTAGAAACAAAACTGGTAGGTGCCCTCTCAGGATCCCCACCACTGAGTTTATAATGAGGGTGAAGTCATTGCATGACCCAGCTGGGAATGTGCTGATCCGATAAGGATGGAAAGGACTATATCCCAGAGGAGTCGTAAGAGTAAGAAGGCTACACTAGCAGGGGAAACATACCTGGGGTTGAATTCTGAGAATGCTTGATTCAGGGAGGCAGGACATAAAACTGTTGACTCAAGTGAATCCCATCGGTCTGTCCGAGGAGATAGGACTTAACACCCTGGCAATGATCCCAGCAGAGAGTAATAAGTGATTACTAGCATTGCTCCTGGAGGCATGAAAGAGCAATAGCCGATGCCCAAAGAACAGGATTGTGGTGCCAGATGGTGGAGGAAAGGATTAAAAGGCTCAGGGAAGTTGAGGTGCAGGAATGGACATACTGCATATGGTCAGTTCCACAGGAGGGACCAGAGGACACAACACACACTAAGGCCATAGGAATGTGCCAGTGAGAAGGCACCAGCATGTCTAAGAAGCTCAGGGGTGGCTGTCCTCTGCAGGCTGATAGTAGGACAGGCTGCTACAGAACTTGGTTCCCTGATAGCAGTGCAATGGGAGGATGCCAAAACATCAGAGATCCGGTAGTAGGTCTTCATCATCAGAAGTCTGGAAAGTCTTGGAATGGCTGCAAAATTGCCATGGCAGCCGAGGGGTCCCACCTGCCCTAGTTACAGAGATGATCAAGAGAATAAAGTGGCTCTGGGGGGAAATGAATGGACAAGTGACAAAGATGCTACTCAGTCTACTGGTACCAGCAGAAGAAACCTAGGGTGGATGACCAGCAGGCTGAGGGCAGCCACCCCCATAAATAGTCTCAATCTCTTTCCCGTTTCTAGACCTGAGCTGTTGTTTGCCATTGAACCCTCTAACTGATGACCGGGTTCCCAGAAGGAAGGATCCTGCCAAGTACACACTGTGGTGATTCTCCCAGTCCTTCTACAAAGAGATCCACAGCCTTTTATGTGTCACTGCATACTGGAGACACCAGACTCCCAGATACCTCAGGAATGACTAGACACAGGCTCAGCTGGGTGGCTCAGTCAATTAAGCGTCCCGCTCTTGGTTTCAGGTCAGGTCATGATCTCACAGTTTGTGGTTTCAAGCCCCAAGACCAGCTCTACACTGACAGCACGAAGCCTGCTTGGGATTCTCTCTCTCCTCCTCCCCTGCTTGCTCTCTCTCTCAAAATAAATAAAACAAACTTAAAAAAAAAAAAAAAAGAATGATTGGACACAAGATCAGAAATTAAGACCCGGATGCTTGAAGCATTTCAGGCTTCTTCCCTGTTAGAGTAGAAGCCACGTAATAAATAGAATTCTGGCCACATTTGCATACAGGGGGTCACCCTGGGTCTACAGACCTCCTCTGAGCCATGTCTCCTGTCCCAAAATATGTAAATGAGATCAACATGCTTGGCAGTCGGCACTTTGTTCTGATGGATAACAGCTACCAAAGAGGGGGGCACAAGGTGGAAGTCTCCGAAGCTAATCCCCTCTGGCCAAGAAAACAAACCCAAAGCAATAGTGTAGCCCTGGAGGGTGGCAGATGTGAGAGGTCTGCTACAGGCTCTGAGACCCAAACCCAATGTGCTGGCTAGGGGGCGGCTTCCAGCCAGCTGGGTGTCTTACAAGATCAGCTCAAACCCCCACACTACCCGGAGACGGCAGCAGGTCCCGCAAGTTGTGGGCACAGTCCCACAAGACTGCCCACTCCCCCTACAGGTCAGATGCCAGTCACCCGGTCAGCTTGTCACCTGTGCTTCTGCAAAACCAACTATAGGTCAGAGGCGCCCACAACTCCATTCCTGGGATTCAATTAATTTCCTAGAGCAGCTCACAGAACCTAGAGAAACATTTTACTTACTAGATATTCCGGTTGATTATGGATAGAACTCAAGAACAGCCAGATGGAAGAAAAATGCACAGGACTAGGTATAGAGTAAGAGCATAGAGTTTCCGTGCCTTCTCTGTGTGCCACTCCCAAGACTCATGAACTTAACAACCCAGAAGCTTGTGAATCCCAACCTTTTGAGTTTTGATGGCAGCTTCATTCCAATGATTAAGTCATTAACTGTTGTGATTCAACACAATCTCTAGCACCTCCCCCCTCCCAGGAGTCAGTTGTGTGGGACTGAAAGTACCAAACCACTAAGGGTTGGTTGGCTCCACTAAAAACCAGTCCCCATCCTGAGATGGAGTCCAAAAGCCACCTCATTCACATAATAAAAGATATCTTGGTCACTTTCATCACAGAGGAAATTCCCCTTGTTTTAGGAGCTCACATTTCCTTAAGGATCTGAAAAATGTGTATTTCACTGGGGTGCCCAGGTGACTCAGTCAGTTAAGGATCTGACTTGGGCTCAGGTCAAGATCTGGTGGTCTGTGAGTTCAAGCCCTGCATCAGGCTCTAGGCTGACAGCGCAGAGCCTGGAGCCTGCTTCAGATTCTGTGTTTCCCTCTATTTCTGCCCCTCCCCCACTCACACTCTGTCTCTCAAAAATAAATAAACATTT
>NC_043702.1:15160762-15161879 GCF_006229205.1 Suricata suricatta | reverse complement strand
CCGGCAACATGGTATTGTCTAACCTCTACATCGCCTTGTGCCTCATGGCACAAGACGCCGGAGTCTAGTTTGTTTGTCTAAAAAGGGCTCTCCTGGCTATTGCTCTGGGATGTGATGAGGTCTCTGATGAAAGCCCTCAGAGGGCTATGGGGGATGCCACAAGAAGAAATTGGCTTAAATTGTACCTTGATTCAGTCACTTCTCTTAAACCTGTGTGACCTTGAGCTGGTCTCTTAAAATCACTGAGTTTCAATTTCCTCAGCTTAAAAATGGGCTAAATGGGGTGCTTGGTGACTCAGTTGCTTGAGCGTCCGACTTTGGCTCAAGTCATGATCTCACAGTTTGTGGGTTCGAGCCCTGTGTCAGGCTCTGTGCTGACTGCTAGCTCAGAGCCTGGAGCCTGTCTTCAGATTCTGTGTCTCCCTCTCTCTCTGACCCTCCCCTGCTCATGCTGTCTCTCTCTCTCTCAAAAATAAATAAAAACAGGGGCGCCTGGGTGGCTCAGTCGGTTGAGCGTCCGGCTTCGGCTCAGGTCATGATCTCACAGTTCATGGGTTCGAGCCCCACATCTGACTCTGTGTGGACAGCTCGGAGCCTGGAGCCTGCTTCGGATTCTGTGTCTCCCTCTCTCTCTGCCCCTCCCTTGCTCGCATTGTCTCTCTCTGTCTCTCAAAAATAAATAAAAAGCATTAAAAAATTTAAAAAAATAAATAAAAACATTAAAAAAGGAACTAAAATATTACATAGGCTCTCCAGGAAAATACGGAAGAACAATTTTCGTAACACACTTTATAAAGTTCCAGGTATAAGAGCATATATTAGTCATTGACAGATAACAGGACGGTTTTGTTTGTTTTTGTTCTTTTTAATAGACCTCTGCTTTTTAAACAGTGGTTTTCTAGAAGACTCTGATTCAGGCTTTTCTAGTTGAGCCTACCCAGCTGTTTTGAAGGTTCCCAGGAAATCAGCAATATTCCTTAGAAAAGACCCCCTTTGAAAGGGTAGCCCAGAGAGATTCCTAGAGAAGAGAAAGTTCGCCCTCTAGTGTGGCCCATGAGAAAGACAGAATGTGAATTTATGACCTCGACGCAGTGTGGTTTTTACAGAGATTGCTCTT
>NC_043702.1:14979161-15160662 GCF_006229205.1 Suricata suricatta | reverse complement strand
AAAAAAAAAAAAAAAGACTGGCTAAATCCCTTCTAGATTTCAAATGCCTGCCTAGATTTGAAAAGATGATAAAGCTGCAGAAATATGCTCTGCGAGGCTGTGGTCTGGCCCACTGACCATGACTCCTGTGTCCTGGCCTTGTTGTGAGCCCCAAGATGCCGAAATATAAGGACAATGAAAAGACATATGACACCTGAGAACCCCATGACATTCCTGGTGGAAGGGCGGCCATGAACATGGGTGGGAGAGTTCTAGTGATTGGGTAACGTTAGCGCCAGAGAAGATTGCACTGGAGCACGGGGCTCCCTGACCTTGTCCAGACAGTGGCGTGCAGGGAAAATACAGTGCTCACAGCCAGAGGGACCAGGCGGGGCTTCGACTGTCATGTCCCCCCTGGCTGCCCCCAGGGAACCAGTATTTCCTCATTACCACGACTCCATAGTGGCGTGTGCTGTGGGGAGTCTTGCTAATAGAAAGACTCTCCTGGACAAGAATATAGATTGCATATATGTATATGCATATATAACCTATACTCCTCTCTTCCACCTAAATCCTAGCAGAATCCAAATCCTAGAAACTTCCTCATTATTTTGAAAGCACAAATATTTTCTCTAAGCCCTTCATTAACTACAAGGTCTTTGAGAGAAGGATTTCATCCTGTCTCACTTTACATTCCATTCTAAGCATCATCTTATAAACACAGAGACCAAACCGTAATATTTATCTCTTTCTATACATTTAATTCTAAATATATATTATAAATTATATGTTTTTATGTAATTTTTTTGTTTCATTTTTGCTTTTACTAAGCAAGCAAATGCACTCCTCAGCAGAAGAGAGCTTTATCTATTCTCATGTTCTCTGTGCCCACACCTGGGCTGGTCCAACATATAAGAGATGCTTGATGCAATAGTTTAACAACTTCTCATTGAGTGCATGGAGACTCAAGCTTTTCCCCTCAATTCACATTGCGATGTCCCTATGGCAGATTCCAGAAACACTATAGACAGCTTCATGTGTAGGCATCCTCTACAGTAGCACAGGGCCTCACGCTTAGAAGGATCTTCCAACCTGGTTTTGTGCTCTGCTGTCACCATTTTGAAATTCCCAAATATTTGTAAGCAAGAGGTTCATGTTTTCATTTTGCACTGAGCTTCGCCAATGATGTAGGCAGTCTGGCTGTGGCTTTTATGCTTTGCCAACAGATACTATCAATCCCTGTGGAGAAGGTACTGACTGGGTGTTTCAAGGTTTTCATCAAGTGACCATCTTCCAAATACAAGAGGTACCCTATAAATAGCCTGCATAATGGAAGGAAGCCTTAAAAAGTCACTTGGTTTAGACAGTCTTCTTCCAACACTTGTACAACCCTGGACACAGGCTTTTGATCATGACGTAGAGCTCAGGACTACCATTTCCCCACCAGGAGTTGTTTGTTCCCCATGCTGAACCCCTCTCTTCCCAAATCCTAGGAGAATCCAAATCCTAGAACCTTCCTCATGTGTCTTGAAGGCACAGGGATTTGTTTTGCAGATGCTTCATTAATTGCAAGCTCTTTGAGAGAAGGGTTTCATCTTCTATCACTTTACATTCGTACTGTCATATTATAAACACAGTGATCAAACAACACTTTTTATATCGTATAATTGCATCCTTTTGCATGCTAAAAATACTTTCATGTAAATTATATCATTTGATTATTTCAACCCCATGAATTTGTCAGGGACGATGTAAAGGAAAAACACTCCTGTGTTTCTCCGTTTCTCACACACAATACTTCGGGTTTTCCACACATCAAGCAATTCTTTTACACCAGCTGGATGTCCTGCAATTTAATTTAATTCTGACACTATCTACCAGGAGTTCATGTCCGATTCCAGCATGGAGACATGTTCACTGACCCAGAAGTTCTCCAAATCCAGTACGTTGGGGATTTTTATGGATGCTTTATTACATGGGCATAATTGATCATTAACTCAGCCCCGAGCCCTTCTCCTCTTCCTGGAGGATGGAGAGTGAAGTGGAAAGTTCCAAGTTTCTAATCATGACTTGGTCTTTCTAGTGGCAAGCCCCCATCCAGAAGCTGTTGAATAGCCCACCATGAATTGCCTCATAGAGCAAAGACCCTCCTATCACCTAGGAAATTCCAAGGGATTTAGGAGCTTGGAGGCAGGAACTGAGTCAAAGAACAAATATTAGAACAGAAGATGTTCCTGGTGCTATTCTTATCAGCTAGAATGTTTCAATGCTTTTAGGAGCTCTGTACAAGGAACCAGAGTCAGAAACCAATACACATTTGTATTACTGCACAGCAGATATACATTCCCTTAATCCATATAAGGAAGTGTAAAGTCAAAGCAACTTTGGTAACTGGCTCTACCTACATGGATAACTCCCAGATCAAGTTTCCAATTCTGAGCTCTCCTTTTCTTAAACCCTGGACTTGTACCTCCACCACTTTCTGAAATCTCTACTTGGATGCCTTATGGCATGCTCCACCCAACCTACCCAAACAAACATATCACTCCCCACTCCTTCCCTGCCCAACCTTGCTCATACTTGCTCCTCTTCTGGTCCCTTTCTTCAGCGGTATCATCACCTTCCTCCTAATCACCTAAGCCAGACACCTTGGAGTCCTCCCCTACCCCCTCCTTGCTACACCATCCCAAGTCCAATGGAGCACCAAATCCTGCCAGATTTGACCATCTTTATCTTTAGGAACCCTGTGCCTTGCACAGAATCTGGGGATTTTAGTCTCATCTTACATTTTGGATGAATCAAATTAAAGTCCTACTGGCAGCACTGGTGACCAAAGGGATTTCCCGGGTCACCACTCTGGCTACTTTCCAAGCTGGAGAATTGGCACATCTGGAGACCCTTTGTCACCCAGCTTTCCCAGTCGGTGGAGGACTGGCTAGGAAGCCCATCTCCTCCCACATGGGCGGCTGCTGGAGGAGAAAGACCTAAGCTCTTACACAAATTCCTCTGCCTGCAGGTCCTTCACAGGTTTTCCAACCTTGCTTTTCTTGTTGTAGCTGCTGGTGTTGCTGTTGTTCTGGCATCACCGCCCTCAAAGCTATGGAGAAGTCTGCTACCCTACAGCTCCCAAATGCCTCCCCACCCTGGGATTTTTAGACAAGGAAGACCACATTATTAAAAAAAAATTTAATGTTTAATTTGAGAGAGTGATAGAGAGCTAACAGGGGAGGGGCAGAGAGAGAAGGAGACTGAGAATCCCAAAGAGGCTCTGTCAGCACAGAGCCCAACATTGGACTCAAACTCATGAACTGCGAGATCATGTGAACGTTCAACCGACTGAGTCACCCAGACACCCCAAGGCAGACCATATTTAAGATAGAGATCCCAAGTACTATCCACTGAGAGACTAAATGCTTTGGAAATGCCATGGTAGAACATTCCAGAGAACATCCTGAGCAACTCCCATTGATTAAGCCAGGCAACAGACTAGAGACTACAGTGTGTACTGACAGTATAAGCCACAAAGAGCCTGCTCCTGGGTCAAAGCCAGACCCATTGTGTTAAATCGGAAGGCGAA
Source organism: Suricata suricatta (assembly GCF_006229205.1). NCBI lineage: Eukaryota > Metazoa > Chordata > Mammalia > Carnivora > Herpestidae > Suricata > Suricata suricatta. The sequence continues at coordinate 15,157,106 of NC_043702.1, read as the reverse complement.
AAAGGAAATAGTGCAGCGGGGGGGGGGGGGGGGGGGGGGGGGGGGGGGGGGGGGGGGGGGGGGGGGGGGGGGGGGGGGGGGCAAGAAAGGTAGAGAGAGGGAGTGAGAGAGATGCAAAGGGCTGATCGTGGGGGAGTTCAGGGAAAAATAAAAGGGAGAAGTAAATAAAGACAAGTGACCTTTACTGGGCAAATAAAGTAAATACAATTCATTGTAACTTTATTAAGAGTTTGGGAAACCTTTATTTCTCTGCTTCCGTTTTTATGTTTTGTATTGCTTCCTTTCAAGTCTGTTTATTTCTTTCTGTTCTCTCTCTCTCTCTCTCTCACACACACACACACATGTGCATGCATGTGCACACATACACGCTTACTTCCTCCACCTGCTGAAGCAACTTAACTATAAAGCATCCAGAATAACTTACCTCCACCAGTCAAATGAGGGTAGGAAGACAGATGAGAACTTTATTTCTGGGCCACCCTTTGGCCCCCACGCATCTGAAAGGTCTTGCCTTGTACAACCACATTCCTCCTCTCCTCCCCTTAATGTTGGCAAGGTAATTGAACAGAGTGATGGTGGCAGATTCCTGTAAATTAAAGGTCAAATGGCCACAGTAGAAGATAGCCCTAAGCCCTTAGCACTGACAATAAGACATGAAATTACAGAAAAGTATAAAGATCGCTTTAGGAAGCTAAGAAGAAGTCTTGGAGCCTTACAGTGTCAACAGATATAGACAAGAAGATGCCCGTGGAGGGTTCTTGGTGAAAGTGGATGTTGAAAGAGAGACAAGACAAACTCTAATGCCCCAGCTTAAGCCTCAGCAGTACCCAGCGTCCCCCCCAAATCATCAGTCAGCTGCTCAGCTCAGATCAAAAAGAGTACAGGAGTGCATAGAATTTATTTTCTCCTAAGGCTAAAATACTCTCCATCTGGCTCTTGCAACTTCACTCTAGGAAATACTGGGAAATGCATTAACCATCAGCTACATGTAGTGAAGCTGACAGGGAAACAGGGAAACCCAAGGGAGGTAACAACAGAAAGTTTCAACCCCCATTTAGGTTGGAGGCCAAGGAGGATGATGTGTGGTGCAACAGAAAAAGAGAACATAAAAGAAGGTGGCATTTCAACCAACCTGAACCCAGGGTGCACCTCATGCTGTGCACTCAGTTCATGCCAGTTTTGGGGAAGACTGACTTTCTCAGGCAGCATCCAGCCTGCCAGACTAAACACCCACCTGCAATGGCACAGAGGTCGACAGCCCTTCCCACTTCTGCAGCCAGAGAGGAGACAGACCATCTGGGGGGCTGTTTGGAGAGCACCACAACTTGATATTTTTCAGCGTGCATTAGAGGACACACACACGAATTTTGTACTCCAGCATTGCAATAACCTACACCGAAGCTAATAAAAAAAGAACACAGCATAAATCTATCCCTTAAAATCTCCATTTTGAGTTGAGTTTAACCTAGAGATTACATTATCTGCATGAATCAGGATGGAGTATGAACCAGCAGGAGACACCACAACAGATCAAAAGGTTAGCGGCAGAACGTGGTCTGAACAGAAAAGCAGAGACATCCACCTCTTAGCTTTTCCTGGTGGAAAGGTTCATCAGCACGGGAGTGGAGAGTGAATACCAACATTATACTTCACAGTCTCCATCTCACAATGTCATGTATTCATTCAGACTTTCATAAACTGATGGCTTTTTTTTTTTTTTTCCAGAGTGGGCCTGGAGTGAGGTAAATGTCCTCTTGCTTTGTGCTTCTGGAACATTTCTCCTCCCTCAGGAATCCCAGTGCTGTTGTAGCCCACATCTCCGGACCAGTCCCATCGCTACTGTCTCCTGTGGCAATAGTCCAGCCACCACCTGGTTATCACCCCTTGTCCTCTGGTGGGTTTCCATAGTTTTCTCTCTGTTGCTATTTCCTACTCTCAAGTTTAGTGACTTCAGCAGCCACTAGATGTCCCCGGGAATGAACATTCCTAGTGCTGGCCCCACTAGGGGACAGCCTTGGAGGAGACCTCTATGTATCACCTGGTCTCCAAAAGCCCCACTCTACCTACAGGCCCATGATGGTAATCTAGGTTGTCTTGGTATTCCTGAGAGCTCAGACAGCCTCGGACGTTGGAAAGTCTAAACATTCCCTTGTCCCCAGTAGCCTGTTACCCGCAAGAGGACCACAGGCCTCTTTGGGGAAAGTTTGGGAGAATATTTAACACATTAACTGGAATATTCTTGTCTGAGTCTTTTTGGGCTGCTACAGAAAAATACCACAGAATGAGCAGTTTATAAACAACAGACATTTATTTCTCAGAGTCCTGGAGGCTGGGAGTCTAAGATGCTCAGGTTCTGGTGAAAGCCCTCTTCTGGGTTGCACACTGTCAACGTCTCACGTGTCCTCATGTGGTAGGAAGCTCTGTGGTGTGTCTTTCATAAAAGTACTTATCCCGTTCAGGGAGGCTCCACCCTCATAATCTAAGCTCCCCAAAGCCCCACCTTCTAATTCCATCGTATTGGGCACTGAGATGTCGACACATGAATTCTGAGGGGACACAAACCATCCATTCAATCCACTCAAACCATCCATTCAAGACACAACCCGTGGCAGTTCTTCAAAGGGAACTGAACTGCCCTTCTGCCAGCGGACTCCCAGTCTATTCATTGACTTTGATTTGAGAACTGGGTAAAGAAACTGTAACTTCCTGTTTCAGCAGCTCACAGTCTGATGGTATATGGTGGTCATATGACCTGAGCAGGCGTGAATGAGATTGTATCGCTATCCTATATTCCCCTCACTGATTTGCATCCACTCGGAATAAAGCAGACTCCTATCCATGGAAGACTAAGCATTCATGATTGATACTGGCCTTTCTTCAACTCCTTCCTGGTCTCTGCAGCCTTCACACACTGACACTGGCTTCCTTGCTCCTTCTGGTTCAGCACACCGGCGGCACTTGCTCTTCCCTCAGCTTGGAATGATTTTTTTCCTCCACCTTACTCCCATCTTTTTTGAGCCAATGCTTTTTTCTTTCTTCATAATGTTTAACACTACCTAACATATTGTGTGTGTGTGTGTGTGTGTGTGTGTATGCTAAGTGCATGTCCCCCCCATGATGGAGGACACTGCCTTTTTACCACTGTGTTCCCGGAACATAGAACAGCAATTGTCACATTGGCACTCAGTTACAATGATGATCCTTAGATCAGACCAGAATGATATGATCACCATGAGGAACAGCAAACATGTTACATAATATGAAAGATAAATATTATTAAACCAATAACATGCTAAAAGGAAATCGGGGACTCTAAAGAAATAAAAAGAGGAAAAGAAATGCAAAGAAAAATAATTTACTTTAGAATGGAAGTATTTAAGAATTGAAAAGCTCAGAAAGGCAATCTATTCTGGGTGAACACAATTTTGATTCATATTTACTATGGTCACACTTTAGAGAACTACGGTTTTGAAATGTTGAGATTACCCAGAAATAAAATCCAAATATTGAAAAGATACGATATTTTTAGAGGAAAGTAATTTTAATGGGAAAAAAAAGTTTAATGTGCTCATTCAATAATATGGGCAATAAGGCCTGTGCTTTATAAATTTTAGAATACATGTTTTTTCCACATTTTTAAAATATCTAAAATTGGCACATATCTTACCATTAATGGCATCTTACAGTTAAAATTGGAAGCATTTTTGCTCTTTCTTAATGGAATGCACACTACTGGGAAAGAAGTCATGCACATTATTGAATTACCAGCTTATTAAATTTGATGAACTGTCTCATCAGAGAGGAACCAGAAATATTAAGAGTATGATCAGCATCTATGACAACACCTTGCCTCCAGTACAGTCTGTTAAATGATGTTTGTGGGCAGTTGGATAGGTTATAATTGAATGTTTCAGTCCACGACTTACTAACACTGAATAGTGATGATGCGCTTGGTTACACCAAATAAGACGCAAACACAGTGGCCGCGTCTGCTGGTTGGGAAGCAGGGTTTTCCAGTAGTTCCTATCCTTCTGTGGCCAGTGAAAACAGGCCTAGGGCAGCTAACACAGACACAAAGGAGTAAAGGAAAGAAACACCACATTACGTCTTCTACGGCTTAGTTCCCTATTTCACGTACCTTTGGCCATGTCATAACATTTAACTCGAGAAAATGAGGATGAAAGAAATTATCCAAGTCAGAGTTTCTCAACCCCAATACTATTGACATTTTGGACTAGATGATTCCTTTTTAGGAGTGGAGGGATTGTCTCAGGCCTTATGGGATGGTTAGCAGCGTCCCTGGCTTCTAGTCACTAGATACCAATAGCATGATCCTCTTCACCACTCCTCAGTTTTGTTACCAAAAATGGTCTCCAGACATGGCCAGATATTACCTGGCGTGGAAGGGTGAAATTGCCTTGGTCGAGAACCACTATTGTAGGTCTTTTCCCATGTTATAGTATTCCCAAAGAGTCAGATGTGAGATACAGGTAAAGAAATGCAAAACCAAATTTAAACATAAAATCTCCCTTGCAAAAATAGAAGTGGTCTGAAACTTCAAAGGTATCTTCAAGTTTTAGAGTTTACCAAAATTCCAGCAGACTCAAGATTAGAAATATATATATATAGAATTTGAATGTATAATTGGGGGAACCACAGCATTTACTCTCAAATTACTTTTAAAACAATGAAAAATATATTAATAGAGAAGTGATCAAAAGGGATTCTGAAAAAGTAAACTGATCTGTTTGGCTGATGGAATTGTGGGTGTTTTTAATGATTGTGAGTCATGCCCTGAGTAATTAAATATGTCCTACTTTCAATTGTTTGAGAAAAATGAATGAAGATCAATGTGAAAGTGTCAGAATGATTAAATATCTAGCATTAAATACCAGGCACAGAGCTCTATGCCTTATATTCATTGACCCATTTAATATTTACAATAATCCTGAGAAGTTAGCCATCATTTCCAGGAAGACAATTTGACTTGCCCAAGATTACGGTTTGTAAACAGCAGAGCCCAGAATCAACCTCTGGGCTGGCTGCCTTCTCACTCTGTCGGTTCTGCCCACCACACTCTATAGCAAACATGTTTCACTGAGGGCCAATGCGTCCCTATGTGAACTCTGTATCCCAGCCAGACTCATGTATTCATCGGTACTGGCGATATAGCTTCCATTTGTCTTCTCAGGCCTTCGTTCACACTGCCTTCCTCCTGGAAAATTTACTTCCCTCTATCGGTCTGCCTATTTGTCTGTTCCCTAAACCATATCCTTCTTCTGCTGCTTAGTCTGAGGTCCATTTTCTCCATTGAGAATTGTCTGAGATAATTCGACCCACACTTACCTCCCTGTTCTCTGTATACTTTGTACTTCCGCCGAATTAGGCACTTGTTATATAACATTTCAACTTCTCACTCCTAATGACAGTAGCTAATATGTACATACTCTTTAGGGAAGAGTTGTATGTACATGGTCTCATTTTATCCTGACCACAAACCTGTTTTCTGCTAAGGTCATTTCACAGATGAAGGCATCTAATGGCCAGAATTAACTGGATTGTTCAAAGATCCACTTGATAAGTAGCAGACCAGAACAGAACGTGGATGGAAGTCTCTTTAACTCCATACTCGTGTTCTTTCTTAAAAACCAGGATTCATACCCAGGTGTGTATAAATACATAAAAGTCAATCTCACCAATTAGACTGCAAGTTTCATATTTCAAATCCTTCTCCTTCCCTTATTCCTACACCAGTACTCAGTAAGCATTCAGCAAGTACTTAGTAAGCATGTAACAAATACTTAGAATAATCATTTATCAGTTGGATAGTTTTTGCCTCCTAAACATCAGAGCATAAAGCAGCAGTAATAGTCACAGACCGCAAATGAAGAAACAGTATCAGTGAGATTAGGGGATGTGAAAATGTCCTGTCAACTGAAACCCCAATCCACCTGCACTTGGAATTCTGCTTGAACCTGGCGGCTCTTCTTCAGATACTTCTTGTATATTTTTCTTCATTTTGTCATTAAAAAAATCCTATGGTAAATTACTATTTTATCCTCCTTTTAGGAAGAAGAAAATTAGTTTAGAGAGATTAAGTAATAAGTAGAAGTTTGAAGAGAGTTTCAATCCTGCAAGCTAACTCCTGATTTTTTAATAGGCCTTCATCATAAAAAGAAAGCAGACAAACACCTCTAAGACTCGTGTTTATATTAGTATGTGTAGGGGCACCTGGGCGGCTTAGTCCAGTTAAGTGGCCGACTTCGGCTCAGGTCATGATCTCACGGTTCATGAGTTAGAGCCCCAGATCGGGGTCTGTGCTAACAGCTCAGAGCCCGGAGCCTGCTTCAGATTCTGCTCTCTCTCTGCCACTACCCCACTCATGCTCTGTTTCTCTTTGTCTCAATAATAAATAAAAACATAAAAACATATATAGATTGGTATGTGTGTATACATATATATATTCCTATGTATACATATATATATTCTTATGTATGTATCTTCTGTTTGCATTCAAGTTTTCAAAGCAGATCTAATTCCCAGAATACTGAATTTTCTTATGTCATAATGTCTACAGCACTTTCAACGTTCCCAAGCAAAGGAGATTGTCAGAGGGACAAATGTCAGATCATTTGTTCTTGGTTGAAGGCTCAGGAGCTGTCTTAGAGAGCACCTGCCCATCAGAGAAAATGATTGTCCTGATATTTGCGGGGTGGAGGAGGATCAGTGAAGGCCTAGTGCCGTATGGAATGAAGTTCAGTCCCTTGAACCAGTCTGCCCACCCTGGCAAGACACATGACATGAAAAATGCAGGCGCCTTCCTCAGGCCAGTATTGGTGGTAATTCCCAGTCGTCTGAGAGCTATTTGGCACACTCTCAGGTAGCTGACATCCAAACAATAAGTAATCTGGGTTTCTGCAAGGTAATTACCCACCAAACCTGCATGGTCTCCGGACCTAAGTGATGCGTTCCGACATACTGAACAAACAGCACACCTGAGTAAGCTTACAGTCACTAAAAAACTATTATCTTTAATCACAAGACTATGTCAGGATTCTTGCTTTATTTGTGTGCAGATTTAAGCCAGCTTCTCCAAAACCGCATTGCAGGGACCTGCCAACTCTTTCTTATTTAGGGTACTGTGGCTCTCAAAAAGTGTTGTTGGTTTTTTTTACCTATAAGTTTAGTTCAAGAACATACCCATGAGATTGTGCTCCAGATTTACAACCCCCCAACCAGGGACCACTCTGCCCAAGGAGACCCAAGCCTGGGAATCTCTGACCTCATCACAAGTGCTCCTGTTTGCAGAAATTGGGCAAAAATTTCACACCAGTCTTTCCATCACTGAGCATCCTTTCAGCTTTTTTACACAGAAATAATACAGAACTACCTGCAAATATAATTATTTTTGCAGCTGGTGCAGAATGGCGATATTTTTTCATCCCTGATCATAAAGTACTTGACAATGGAAAATTTGACTAGGCAATGATCATACCTAAGAAATTTTCAGAACATTTTGCTCAAGTCAATCAATTTAGAAATGGTGAGTAATTTCTAGAACCAGCTTGCCAATATGGGGAAGTTTATTATACACACTTGTGAGGTTTACCAAAAAAAATGAATTTTACTGTGATTCTATAGTGTAAGAAGCAAGTTCAAATCCAGGGTACTGAATTTTCTTAAAAGCAATTCTATGTCTTGTAGATGATGTTTATCAACTTGCTTAATCTCTCCCATGCCTCAGTGGCCTTCCACTCATTAATTAACAATATATTAGTTGAGTCTTTTATGTACCAGACTGTAGTCTATGCTCAGAAGATAAAATGCCTAAAGAAATCGGGGTGGGGGAGGGGGAACTGCTCGCAAAAGCTTACATTGAAGTGGAGAAAAGTGTACATGAACAAATATATATAGTGTGTCAAATAGTGACAAATTCTTTTTTTTTTAAGGTTTATTTATTTTTGAAATATAGAGAGTCAGAGTATGAGTGGGTGAGGGGCAGAGAGAGAGGGAGACACCGAATCCGAAGCAGGTTCCAGGCTCTGAGCTATCAGCATAGAGCCTGATGAGGGGCTCAAACTCAGGAACCATGAGATCATGACCTGAGCCAAAGTCAGATGCTCAACCAACTAAGCCATCCAGCCACCCCTGACAAATTCTTTGAAAATAAAACAAGAAAGAAAACGGAAAATCCCAGTGGAGAAGGACATGAAAATGATTACAGTTTTCAAGAGGGCTGCCCAAGATCTCTCCTAAGAAGGTGACATTTGAGCAAAGTCCTGAAGGAGTAAAGGAGTAAACAATGTGGATACCCAGGGGAAAGCAATCCAGAAGGATGAGGAGAGGGAAAGAAATGCAAAGGTCCTGAGACACAAGGATTCCTAGCACGTTCTAGGAGAAGCAAGGTGACTAGCCAGTGTAGCCAGAGCAGAGTGAGCAAAGAGGAGACAACGGAGGCCAGATTTTGTTGGGCCTTTTAGGTCATTATATGTAGTGGGGTTAAAGCAATAGACTTAGAGCATCAGAGTTGAGAACACTTGTTTTTCGCAGCATGCATGATCTGACTTGCATCTTAAAAGATTTATGGTAGTTTCTGTATGGTGATTAGACTACCAAGGAGCACAAAGCCAATTGCTTACTCATCAAAGGACATCAAGTAACTGCCATTGCGAAAATTCAGATACAAGACAAGTGCGGCTTGGGTTAAAATAAGACCAGTAAATGTTGTTAGATTCTAGCTCTAGAGTAGCTGGAGTCAACAGAATCTCATGGAATAAGTGTGAGATATGAAAGAAACCAAGGAGGACTCTGAAGCTTGAGCATAAGGAGCTAGAACAGAATTGCCCTTTACTGAGGTGACGAGCACACTGTGAAAAGCACAGTTACTAGGCCCTGTGGGATTTAAGAGTTCAGAACAGGACATGTTGCGTATAAATGAGACATTCCAGGTGGCATGATGAGTAAATAGTTGGTTATATGAATCTAGAGTCCAGGAGCCAGGTCTGCACTTGAATCATGAGCATAAAGATAGGATCTCATATACCCCGAGACTGGATGAAATCAATGAGGGGGATGGGTAAGCTCCCAAAACTCAGTGGTCTAAGCAATGAGGGGGAAGTGGAGGCAGGGTCTGAAAAAGAGCTGCCCAGGACAGGGTAACTATCTGAGAGCTGATGACAGTGTGTCCAGGAGGAGGGGATGGGCAGCTCTGTCAAGGTTGACTGAGATGGGGACTTGGAATTTACCCTTCGGGAGCAACACTGAAGTCATTGATGACTTTAACAAAGGTCTTTTCTTCTCAAGAGAATAAGAGGAAAGGGATTAAAATGGATATAGACAGGTCTTTTGAGAAGTGTTGCTAAACGGGGAGCAAAGAAAGGGGAGATTGCTGAAGAGGGGTGTGGCGTCAAGAGAAATTTTTAAAAACCAACTTCATTGAGGTGTGCTATACATACAATAAAACTCACCAATTTCAGGTGCACAGTTCAGTGAGTTTTGACCAATGTATATATCTAAGCAATCACCACCATAATTAAGATATAGAACATTTTGTGCCCCTTTCCACCAATCAACCTCTTACTCCCAGACCCAGGGAACCATTTGTCTGCTTTATGTCACTCTAAATAAAATTTGTCTTTTCAGAGTTTTGCATGAATGGAATTATAGAGGATGCCATCTTTTGTGTTCAGCTTAGTTTGCTTAGCATAATGTTTCTGGGAATTATCTGTGTTGATGCATGAATCAGTACTTACTTTCTTTCTATTGCTGTGTGGCATTCTATAGTATGGATATGTTACAATTTGTTCATCCATTCATCTACTGATGGACATTTAAGGTGTTTCCACTTAAATCTTTTATGAAAAACTCTGCTATAAACATTCACGCCCGAGTCTTTTGTGGATATTTGTTTTCATTCAATGGAGAGGGGTTTCTTTAAGAGCAAAGAAATTTGGAAATCATAATTGTACTCATGGATGATGAAATTTTGAGTGTGTCATAAAATCTCAGTGCATAAAATCTGCAACGATATAGTTCCTTGGCCAAGAAACAAGTATCTTTCATCTATAGTCATTTAATCAGTTTTTGACTCTAGTACCTCATAAAGATCCTGTCCTTGCCTTCAAGTGAGCATGATCTAGTGAATTAAATAAAAATGTAAATAAATGGGACAAGGATACACTCCATAACTGAATAGGCACTAAACTCAAAGGACATATTGTCCAAAGAGACAAGACTGACCACTAGTGTAAGTTGACTCAACAATATTTATAGATAATTGTATAATGAGTTATACCATATTAAAGAATGAATATACCGATGTCAAAGAAAAGTCAGGTATACTTACAATGCATTCCTAACTCTGAAGACTATCACCATGTTCTTCATCATCTGCTCCACCATGCTCCTCTACAAAGCCACTTCGGATGCAATTATTAGCAACAGGCAACCTTCCCATGACTTTGGTGACCAACTGCTAGTGTATAATGAAAGAAGGTTAACCCGTGTTCTTTCCTGTTGTGCCTGATTCACTTTTTGCATGATTTGTGATAACTTTCCTAACATTCTATACTTTTCTACATTCCACTCCTCCTTCTATAAAATGTAAATACCAACATCTGACTGGGATTAATAAAATGGTATGGAATATACTATATTTCCTGATTGCAAAGCCATGTGTGAGAACTGATGGCAAATATTAGCCTGAGAACATGAGTTTCTCTGTGCCCCCAAATATTTTACTATCAAAATTATACATATTAAACCCCATTTTTTCCAACCTGCTAGGTATGGATGGACCACAGTACACTGACCTTCTGAGAACTGGTTTGACACCCCCAGTGAGGCTTAGCTGTTGTTAGGGGCTGGCCTGATGCTCACAGTTTGTGAACATGGTGTCTCCTGTTGCGCATCAAAGATATCACAGAACATTGACCTCAGACACAGTCACCCTGAGGCATGACAAACTGAGACAAAACAAGAACACATCCTAATTTTATCTAAGTATGGAAACAAATATGGTCATTATGCAATCGACAAAATACCGGATATTTCTGTTGCTCCTGGCTGATAGGATTGACAGCTATTTCTTTTTCAATTACAGTTTTATTCTTGCTCTAACTCTCCTCCCTGTGGATATAACTATAGTTTTGAGGTGCCTAATCATAGACTTGTCCCTGTTTTCTGACAAAAGTTACTCTAGAACAAACCCTGCTTCCTTTCCCCTAACGTCATCCAATCGAAGCCCAGATTCTATAAAAAGTCACTTCTGATACCTTCTCACCAAGACATCCCACAGTTCCTCACGGTCTACATCTTTCTTCTTGTAATGATCTGCTCAACTTGTTTGACTACAGGTGTGTCTCTGATGGTCTTTGCCTGGAGGACGTAGACAGTACATCTGCTCCCAAATTTTCATTACTGGAAAAGGGAAGCAGGGCTTCAGATGTTACATCTCTCAGAAGTTTTAACACTTGGGGGCGTGTGGGTGGCTCAGTCGGTTAAGCGTCTGACTTCAGCTCAGGTCAAGATCTCACGGTTTGTGGCTTCGAGTCCCACGTCAGGCTCTGTGCTGACAGCTCAGAGCCTGGAGCCTGCTTCAGATTCTGTGTGTGTCTCTCTCTCTGGCCCTCCCCTACTCGTGCTCTGTCTCTGTCTCAAAATTAAATTATATTAAAAAATAAATAAAAATTTTAAAAAACAAGTATGAACCCTTGACAAAATTACTCTTGCTTAAAAATCTTCCTGAGACAAAGAGGTGATTCCCTTGCCAGCATTAACACAACATGGCAGCCAACGGTGGAGAGGAAGTAGCAGTCGTGCGCCTGGGGATATCAGCCAGACGTCCCACTTGGATTCCTCCCTCACAGCCCCTGCCTTCCCAGTCCTGGGCGGTTATAGACACAGCCCTGCTAGACTCTGAGTCTATCAGCCCTGACCAGGACAGGGATTAACACCAGGGTGTAGAGTCTGGAATTCATCTTGCCGTCGCAGCCCCAAGGACCAGGCTGTAGCTCTCAATTCCTGCTTAGTATTCCAGTCCACTGCTGGGTCTGGAGTTTTGCCTAGAACCATCATAGCCCATTGGGCAAGGATCCAATACCTTGCAGAGTCCTTGCCCTTGTCCCTCCCCTGGAAGTTGTAGTTTGTTGTGTCTATTCCCGGTTGCTGGCAGCGGCACCATTTCAAATGTGCTTATCCTCAGGAGCTGTGACGTAACTGACCTTTCTGACATGCAAATTGTACCATTGGCTCTGGAGAGGGCGTGTTAGCTGAGGAAGTTCCCCAGTCCCTCTCCCATCTGGTCCTGGGTTTCTCCAACACTTCCTCTTGGCCAGTGCCAGCATCCCTCACAGCTGAGCCCACCCAGGTTATAACAGCCCCGGCTCGCCAGACACAGTTTATTCATGCGCAACTGGACACCTTCCCTGGCCATCACCCAAAAGAGAAAGTTGCTACAAGAACCACCTGCTGAGTCTTCAGGACTTCCAGACATACTCTCAGGTTGAGGAAAGCAACAGGAAGCAAGGGAGGGTTGCCTCCTACCACATCAAGGAGTTTATAGCAAAACGGAGAGTCCTTATTCCTATATACCTCAATCACTTCCTAGGAGCAAACAAATCCAACTTCAAAAGCCCTGTGATTTACATACGCATTAAGAACTTGATCAATATTTGAGTGTTGAGTAATGACTAGATGGCTAATGACTTCATAGTAAGTTCTCAATAAATATTCATTCAACTAATGAGTAGGTCTGATAGATGGAAAAGTTCGTTTTTTTTTAATAGTTTATTGTCAAATTGGTTTCCATACAACACCCAGCGCTCTTCCCCTTAAGTGCCCTCCACCATCACCACCACCTCTTTTCCCCCCTCCCCCTTCCCCCCAACCCTCAGTTCATTCTCAGCATTCAATAGTCTCTCAAGTTTTGCATCCCTCTCTCTCCCCAACTCTCTTTCCCTCTTCCCCTCCCCCTGGTCCTCCATTACATTTCTCCTGCTCTCCTGTTAGACCTATGAGTGCAAACATATGGTATCTGTCCTTCTCTGCCTGACTTATTTCGCTTAGCATGACACCCTCGAGGTCCATCCACTTTCCTACAAATGGCCAGATTTCATTCTTTCTCATTGCCATGTAATACTCCATTGTATATATACACCACCACAGACAGATGGAAAAGTTAAGGCCCAGTTTCTGTTGCTATTGCTCAGGATCACTCAGCCAGCCAGCGCAGAGTTGGTACAGAACCAAATTCTCTGAGCTCCAATCCAGTACTCTTTCTTCTAGAGCAACATCCTTACTAAATAGATACAGGTTAATTTGTAACAGTGCAGACTCTGGACTTTGTTTCTTTACTGAGCTCTTATCTCCAAGATTATTGAAGATTACTTTGGAAGCTAATATTAGCCACTTAAGTGTTCAGTCAAGAGATATGTCATACATGCCCTCCAATTCTGTGGCAAAATTGGAATAAGAACCCAGCCATTACCAAAATTTATAAACATTTTTATCACGCAGAAGAATTTGAATATTAAATAGCATTATTAAAATTTGTAGCTTTTTCATGTCCTTGAACCACAAAATAGAAAAGGGGCATGGGAAAAATGAGCCTTGGATGGAAGAGTTAGAAAGAGGCATGGAAAAGAGATGGTAAGCCCAAGACTTGCCTTTGCAAATTTCCTGCAATTAACCCAACCCCCCACCCCAACCCTTCAGAGAAGGAGGCTTAAACGGGAGAGTCCAGGTTACACATCACTGTTCTTCCTGAAATCTGGAAGCGTTGCTGGGAAAAACACAACTCCTATTAAAATGCAAACACCAGCTGTGTTGGACCTAAGAATCATTTACACTTTAATTAGAAGGAATCCCTTTAATCAGCTGATTTGATTGCCTTGCTACTCTAATGGGTGGTCCACAAAAGACCAGCATCCTAGGCATCGCCTGGAATTTTATGAGAAATGCAGACTTTCCAGCACATTCTAGACCCCTGAAGCAGACACACGCACAGTGACATCTGAGAGGCTCAGCAGTTCTTAAAAGACAAACGTGACTGATTCAGGCAAGAGATGGTTTGTGTTCCTAGATGTCCTCAAAGACGTGGGTGGGAGGCCCTGCAGAAAATGGGAGAAGGCAACAAAGATACATTCTTCTTCTAGCATGTTTCTAAGGACCCGGTGGCCTGCAAACACCTGCCTCCACCGGAAACCACATGAGTGTGCAGTGGATTGCTGAAGCCTGCGACATTTATGTGTTGAAATACGGACCATGTAGCGACATTTGTATGAGAATTGACATAACTCAAGCCTTGTGATTGGCAGTTAGCTGCTGTATTGGGCAAGAGAGATTACAAAACTCTCCAAGGCGCCCAGATTACAGCCCAGGTACACCCAGTATCAGGAGAAACTGGTTCTCATGTGCTTGCGAGTGTGTGTCCGAAGCTCTGATTAGTGTGAGACCCTCCAAACTACGTAAAATGCAGAGTCATGCAATTAACTAGAGCATGAGGATCAAGAGATGCTACTCTAATGGAGTGAACCACTTGTGTTTGCTTAATCCAGTAAACCAAGTTACCTGAGTAGTACCCTTTCCAACATAATTGCCTATATTTAAGATTCAATTAGAAACAAGAACATTATTTCAGCCTCTTCTCTCTCTCTCCCTCCCCCCCCCTCCCTCTCTCTCTCCCCCTCCCTCCCCCTCCCTCCCCCTCCCTCTCCCTCTCTCTCTCTCTCTCTCACCTATCCACTTAGAAGTTTGCCTGAATACCTGTCTGAAAGCTGCAATCCTGTTTTCTCTGGGACCAAGTCTGAACCTCAAAGGCTAACGAAAGTTTAACCACTTTGGCCAGTAGGGGGCAGTGAAGCGCAGCGGAACAGGAAAAGGCTGCTGGCAAGAGGTAAGCAAACCAAATCCCTATTAGAGCGCCCGAGATCCAGCTGGTGGGCCTGGTAGGGGAGCAGAGTGCCCTCCCTAACTAAGGAGGGAGCAGCTCAGAAGGAGCAGGATCCGCCTAAGATCCCAGAAGAAAGAAGTTTCCCGAAGCAGTTGGGAGGAGGGAAACCGGGTCTGATTGCACCCTGGAACGAGCTGCTCAGGACGTCCCAAGGTTAGCCTCCGGGCTTGGCTTCCAGGAGCGCCTTCACACCGCGGTAGAACCCAATTTCATTAGAAAGAATAGCTCAGCGTGTGGCCATTATCTCCCTCCGCCTTCTTGCCTGGGAAGTCCCTTGCTTCTCCCAGAGGAATGCGGTGAAGGTTGAGATCCTAATTGACCAACTACCCCACCGTAAGGAGAGCTGATGGGATTTGGGGGACAAAGACAGAACGTTTGTTGGGAGGAGGAAATCGCGGTTCAACCAAACAGAAAGCCTAAAAGCTTGAGGGCCATAATGTATTCTTTATTACCTAACCTCTTCTCTGTTGGAAGACACTTTTTGTGTTTAGGATTAAATCCAGACCCAACCCTATGGATAGGTTCCCAGGAGGTACCTTTGTAAAGATGCCCTGAGGCCAGGGATTTACATTTGAATTCTGGTTTTCCAAATACTGTGTAAAATTCTCCCCACCCATTTAACTCCCTCCCTGCCCGCCTCCCCACCTCGTGCCAGTGCCTATGGGGCCAAACTTTTCACACTATTGTTTATTTTTAATGGTTGCTTATTTTTGAGAGACCCGAGTGAGAGGAGGCGAGGGGCAGGCGTGGGGAGACATAGAATATGAAGCAGGTTCCAGGCTCTGAGCTGTCAGCACCGGACCTGACGTAGGGTTTGAACTCAGGAACTGTGAGATCATGACCTGAGTGGAAGTCAGAGGTTTAACTGACTGTGCCACCCAGGTGCCCCCTGGAAACTTTTCTAATTTTGGATATTCAGTCCTGCTGTGCTATTAATACACCCACACTTAGCAGGTAATTGTGAGGTCAGTGGGAAAATCTGGTCCCCCATAAACGTGCTCTTCCTTCCAGAAACAGCCAACCCTTCATGCATGATATACACATGAGTTCTCATTGATACATGAAGCCAGAAAAAAAAATTCAAAATCTGAAGACAGGCTTTTGGAGGGATGCTCATTAAGATATTACAAACTCCTAATTAACAAACAAACAAAAGGCTACCCATACTTAGTTGTTAGTTTTATTCTCCTTTAAATTAAACATTTCTACCCGTTTTTGAGCTTTCTCATTTCTTAGGCTCTTGATCCAAAGTCTTTGTACTGAATACATCAACAGAATTTCAATCCAAATTTGTAACACATGTTACAAATTGCCTCATTAATACATGCTTTCTTAGATTCATGAGCAGTAATAATCACAATAAGTATGATTTCATGACTGTTTGTTGTAGGCCAAAAACACTGTTAGGTGTTTTATGGTCTATGCTAGTACTTCAACCACTGCCCAGTTTGACATGCTATCTGCATTAGAGATTAAGGAGGTAAGATTCCACACAGGTAGGTAGAGCTATTTCCCTCATGGCACCCACTGCCTCCCTGGTTAATTCCACAAGTTAATAATAACTGATAGTGTCCTACTCACTGCAGAGGTACCGCATTCCTGCTGTGGACCAGCCGCAGATGTTTCAGATGTTCATGAACATAGTCTTCACAAAAGCGTTGGGAGACAACTAACTTTTCCCCATGGTGTGAGAAAGCCAGAACTCAGCCACACTGCTAGCAAGTGGCAAAGCCAAAAGTCTAGCCCAGATCTCCTGATGCAGTCTCAATGCTTTGCCCTCAAAATTCAGTTGTGTCTCAAACAAAAAATAGGAGGGTCACAGTCACAGTTGCGGTGTGGCAGCACAGTCTGTTTACAAAATGTCCATGTCCAAAGGAATCTTCACTTTCACAGGACTTTTTCCAGAAAGCACTTGCAAGTGTCTTGATTCCAACAAGGATTCGATTCTAATTCTCTGCTGTCTCAGGAGCTCTAGGAACTTCCATGAATTCGATATTTCTCCCTTGACTCTCATTTCTGCATCAGCCATATGGGCATATTTAGCTGTTTCTTGCCCTCACCTTTAGAAATGAAACTCTAGGAAGACAAGGATTTTTATCTTGTTCACTCTTCTTACCCAAATGTCTAACACATGGTACACACTTAAATACTTCTGTAGAAAAAGTCATGAGCCAGAGATCCAATAAGTTCAAATAAGTTCATATGTGTGAAAGCACTCCATTTACTCTCTCTTCTTCCCATTCTGGTGTGGGATAAACCCTCAGATTAGGTTACCTTCTAAATAAATGAGTTCTGTTTACACATAAAGCTATAGACCCTCCTTCAACTTTTGAGTCTTATCTTTTAGTACATTTTGAGAACTAAAGCTTTTGGATTTTGAAGATTAGGTAGGTGAAATACAATTCCCCAAATATTTTAAGTTGTGTTCTGGTCTTTGACTCTATGACTTTGAATCAGGCACTTAACTAGCTGAGGTTTTGAAAATGGAGATACCATTACCCTTTTAAGGGTTATCACAAGTATTAGTTAAGAAAATATATGAAATATATGCTTTTCCTTCTTATTAAATATTTGAAATATTTACTTCGTAGGTCATTATTTGTCAAGGCCTCTTGTAGTTTTGATGATAAATTCACGTTGTTTTTGACTAGCAGTTTCTAGACTTGGTAACTGCATTGTGCACGCCAAGCACTAACGCTCCCTGAGAATGTCTTACGGGTCAGGTGCTCACATCAGCACATCACCTACACCAACTCAGTGCAGGCTCACACCTCTCCTGTGAGATTGGTGGCACACATAGATAAACCAAGGCACGAGACGCTAAGTAAAAGACCCAGGAGAGGGAGAGCTGAATTCAAGTAATTGAATCAGAAGACTGGACTCATAACTACTAAGTTATGTGTCTTTCAACTTTACGATTTAGCCATCCCTATAGATCAGAGCTCTCTACCTTTCTGAACCACTGACCCCTTTGGCAATCTAAAAAAGTTATGGATTCCCTCTCAGAGTGAAGTATGTAAATGCCTTAAATAAAATACATAGGAGTGCAAAGAAAATATATGGAAAGCAGTTACTTAAATGTTTTTATTTTTAATGTTTATTTATTAACGTTTTGAGAAAGAGAGAGAAGGGGAAGGGAGGAGCAGGAACAGAGGGAGAGAGAATCCATGCTGTCATTGCAGAGCCAGATGCAGGGCTCAAACTCACCAACCATGAGATCATGACCTGAGTCAAAATCAAGAGTCAGACGCTTAACTGAACCACCCAGGTGTCCCTTAAATGTTTTTAAAACTAAATTTATGACACGAAAATGTATTTGCTTATTTACTAGCCACTAAAGGACAATATCAAGCATCAGGCCTAACGACTCTTCTTCTTTATAAACAGCGAAGGGCACGTACAATGATAAAACACCTGATTCCTTCAGATGTCAGTGTCTCAGCTACTGCTCACACTGCTGTGGTGTCCAGCCCACTTCCTTAATGAAAGGAAATGCTAACTTTAGAGAGTTGAAAGTAAAGACATAATTTTTCCCACCCAAACCTGTGGACGCTTTGATTCTATCCTGTTCCTCTTGAACAGACCTTGAGGACAGTAGCCTACCTTTAGCACCTGCTTATTGTTTACAGGTAACAAAACGCTCAGTAACATGATATTCTGAAATAGATGCCACTTTTCCTTCTTAAATATCACTTGATAGTTTTAACTCAGGTATAGTTGAAACACAGCAAAGTTCACATATTTAAAATATGTTGAAGGGCCTGTTTGCTATATGTGACTTTAGGGGCTTAACTCTTTTCTGTTTAGGCTTCATCAGAATTTTTTAAAACAGCGGCCACATCACCTGATGTTCGTTGCTTAGTGAGTAAATGGAATAAAAATTCAAGCCAGTCTTCTCCAGAGTCTGTAGTTTGGCCTGATTGTACATTTCTCAGTCAGTTCATTTCCAAACCAGCTCTCCCTTTGCTGAGATTGTCTTTATCCTATACAACCACTAGATGGCACTGGTTCTCTGATATCCTTCTTGCTGCTCCAGGATTCCCCCACCCTCCTACCCACCCACCACCCCCGCCACCCCCACCCCCAAAATTGATTTTGAAAAAAGAAAGCTTATCTGGCAACCTTATCCACAAACACTGAGTTGACATCTCTTTCTGAAATGAATTAAAGCTTTTTTCATTCTATTTGTATTTTATCTTTTAAAGACCATTACATCATTTTGTTCTTTTGATTCTCCAGAGGCTTTTTAAAGTCCATTAGAACTTCAGCAACTCAAGATGTTTCACACCCAGAGAGCTACCTTCTAAGACATTCTGTGCTTTTCCTGCTGAAGCATAAGCCATGAGAAGCCGCGCTTCCTATCTGGGATGCTGGCAACAGGAGCATCTAGAGCAGTAAAACTATTCCGTGCCGAGCCTGCCTACCATAGGAGCTCAGAGCTCGTCCCGCGGGGCTTCACAGAAATCACGTTTTGGGGCCAATGCATCAGTTGTGGGTCATAAATAGGACAAGGGCTGTATTCAATAAACGATTGAACCAACACAGTCCTCAGTGATATGGGATTCGTAAGAAGTATTTTTAAGAGAGTAATAAAATGTAACTGTGGTTTAAAACTGTCTCTTGAAATAAGTAGATTCATTATACCAGCAATTGAAGTAACATATCAGCAAGAAACACAGCCAAGATATATTCCGAGCCGTATTGAACCTACTGTTTTATGCCCTTGGCGTGAGACATATTAGTGCTGTTAATTTTTCAGAGCTCTGATGATTGCATGTCAGCTTACATAAAATAAATCAGCGCCAGCTACTGCGTTTGTCGGTTGGATCAAAAGGAAGGGATGTGATTGGTTATCACTGAGGAAGTGGTCCTCCCACCCTCTCAGGCTATGAAAGGAATCACCATTGGAGCCGTGATTAACAGCCCCACGCTTGAGTGTGTAGAATCTGATTGTTTATTCTAAATATGTATACCCCCATTTACCATCCAAAGCCAAACTTTTGTTTAGCTTCCTCCAGTCTAAAATTTTATCCCAGGATCTGTCAGCCTGCTGAATGTTTATTACATCTCCTAAAGTTAAGGTTGTCGTGAATGCGAGGGTAGGGATTTTCTTTTCCAACCAGGAAATAAGAAAAAAGAAAATAAACTCTCAAAGTTCAGGAAGTGATTTTTAATTTTTGGTACCACTCTACTGCTTTGGGGAAAATACTTATGGATCCATGCAAGGAAAGGCAGGCTGAGAAGGGATGCAGTGACATTCGCCAAAACCCCAAATGCTGGATTGAATGAAATACAACTGAATCACAAAAGGAATGTGTTTCATCTCTGGGTTCTTTAGCTGAATTTACTAGTTTACTTGAGGACTATCTATTTCCAGGTGGCATTTGAAAAGCGTTTGGCTGCCATGTCTAATGTACCCAACCAGTATGCCAAGTGCCAGGGTTCCAAAATTAGTGCAGTTTACCACTGGTTGCAAGCGTGACCCAGGATTCTCCCGTATCACTCTACGGGCTATGAGAAGGGACTTTTCTTCTGGACAAGGAGACAAAGACGGGGCCAATCCCAGAATGTATTTCGTGTCTAATCTTAGTGGCTCTTTGAAACAGCTCAAGAGTAGTTTCCCCTATCATGAGAAGCAAGTATGGCACCGACTCGATCCCTAGAAATGCAATATTAGGGAAAAATTTATTATTTTCAGTTCTAGTACACTTGTCTTCTTAAAGTTGTCCAATTTCTTTTCTTTTCTTTTTTTCAAAATTGTTACCTTTAGGTCGGGAGATGGGAGAACCATGTTCAAAGGTTCATTTAGTTAAGTGCTTTTTAAGCATTTGTTTTGACTTAGGCTGACCATACTCTTTTTGTCTCTGACTGCCCTGCAAATTAGCATGGGATTATTGCCTTTTGCCCGGAGAAAATGAAGTGGCAAAGAGTAATAATGGTAAGACAAATCCAGAACAGAACTTTGAATCTTGAAAGAGTTTACTTACTTTCCACCCAAAGAGTTAGGGTGTAGGCAACAGATATTCTGTGTGTGTGTGTGTGTGTGTGTGTGTGTGTGTGTGCACGCGCACATGCGTGTGCTATATGCCACCTAAGAATTATTTTATATTTCAAGAATCCTCTTTCTTTGGAAAATCGACTGTGTTGGGGGTAGACTCACCTTTTCCACTATTTTTGGACATGCTCACTAGTCTTTCCTTTCTCTGATTTTTTTTTTCATCTGACCTGCTTGCGTGATTAGATCAACATCAATCAATAGAACTCTTGATTTTCTGCGGTCTTTGACGTGGTGCTCTGTGATGATATGGTGATCTCACTGCAGTTGGCTTCAGCCAGGCAACTGGATCTGCTGGTACCTTAGGCTGGTGCCGGGGGGCCGGAGGGGGCGGTGAACATGGACTACATTTCAGGAAAAACAGACTGATTTGTTCAGGTGTGAGCAGCGGTTTCTTAACTGCCAAAGCATTCCAGTTCAACAAGACGTTCCAGGAAAATATAATTTTGGAACCAGTCGGTTCAGCTCTAGGTAGGAGAGGCTGTGTAATTACTCTCAGGTGGTCAAAGCAGAAATGGAGAGAGCAGGGTCTTAGCCTTCCAACAGCCCAAGGCGGCCAGGAGCAGGTAGGCAGGCTCAGAGCCCTGCTGAAGGAGAAGATGTGGACAATAAGGGAAGGAACTGAGCCAGGTGTCTTTCAAGACAGAAGTTACCGGAAAGTTCCAGGACCAAGTCATGGGCAGAGGCTGAAGAAGGCACTGAGGCACTAGGTGGAGGGCATCTGAAGCCTGAATCCTATTGGTCTCAGATTCCCTAAGATCTTATCAGAGCCTCTCTCTGCTGTTTTGCTGTCTACATTCTTCTCTCTCCACTGCCACTTCTTATTACTTTATCTCTCATTTGAAAAGGTTTTATTATTTAATGATCTGCAGCATTTCAACACATGAATCTGGTCCACATTTTTGAGCTGTAGGAGGAACATGTCCTGGAGTCGCTTTCTGTCTTCATTCCGCTTCACATAAACTTGAACAAGGTACAGAGTTATGGGAGAGAGGTACCATAGAGAAATAAATAACACAGCAAATTCTCTTTGTTTAGATACTTGGTCATTTTCTCAATATTTCGTTAAATTCCCAAAATGTCACTGCACAGCATGTTCTTAAAAAACAATTCTCTCCCAGCAGTGTAACGGAAGAGGGTCCTACTCTGACAAAGGACCAAGGTCTATTGATAGTTGAAGAATATAATTCCGTGCTCTGACTTTAAAGACAAACAACGTATTCCCGCGGGCCTCCGGAGGCAGCTGACCTGACGTAGGTGCCCACTTACAAATATACATGTTCCCGCGATAGCCAACGAGAGAAACCATCTGAATTTATAAGCTAAGACAACTTCACACAGAGACAATGAGAAAACACAGTTCTGGAAAGGCTGATCCTCAGACCGTCAAAGAATTTCAAATCTCTGGTTTGCGGCCAGGATTTTTCACACAGCTAAATCGTAAATAAGGTTTCATAGGGATCCGAGTTAGGTCCAAATATTCAATATATCACTAACAATGATCAGTCTGTCTGAGCTGGTGTCTACATGCACAAACTTGTTTGGCTTTTTGATGGGTATGAAAATCTTTTTAGTTCTAAGAACAGATTAAATTCACAAGTGCCTTTCCCAACTCCTACATATTGCCAAACTGGCTCAGCTGATTCTCTTTCCTCCTCCATCGGAGCATGGGATAAATAATCACATGTATATTTCAAGCACAAAGGGAAAAGTGCTAATGCCTGAGGAGTCTGAAGAAGGCTTAGTCAGAGCCTGACATACTGTTGCTTTGAGAAGAGAGAGAAAATGTGATCAGTGCCATTTGCTGCAAGAGAGCGATTTCTCTAAGTCATGACACCAAGTACCATCGTGTTACTTTCCTCAGCTTAAAAAACCGACTCCTAGCACTCCTCATGTACCCTGCACAAGCACTTTAAAGCATAAGACAGCACAGTGGCACTCCAGAGAGAAAAGGATTTTATAAAGTGCAGTATTTCATTATTACTACTGTTTTCATGTCAAGTTTTATTATTGCTATTTTCATACTGAGATTTTTTAACACCATTTGTGTTTCTACAATATCCTTCATCCAATGTGTAACTCTTAAAAAAGAAGGAATACATTTATTTAGTCTGCTTTAGAAAGAAAGAAAGAAAGAAAGAAAGAAAGAAAGAAAGAAAGAAAGAAAGAAAGGAAGGAAGAAAGAAAAAGAGGCACCTGGGTGGCTCAGTTAGTTAAGCATCTGACTTCGGCTCTGGTCATGATCTCACAGTTTGTGAGTTCAAGCCCACGTGTTGTTGGGCTCTGTGCTGACAGCTCGGAGCCTGGAGCCTGCTTTGGATTCTGTGTCTCCCTCTCTCTGCCCCTCCTCCACTCATGATCTCTCTCTCTCTCTCTCTCTCTCTCAAAAATAAATAAACATTAAAAAGAAAAAAGAAAGGAAATACAAATTAGATTGTAAAACAAGGTAAATATTTTCAACAATTCAAAAATTAAAAAACTCAATTCTAACAAGAATGTAGTGAAGTGGTATTGTCAAGCATTATGGGGGACACTGTAATTAGCTTCAGTCATTGGAGAAAACTACTTTAAAATATGTATACTAAGTTCCCAACAAAATAACCTAAAATAACCTTAAGTGCAAGATGTTCAACAAAGAAAAATATATAGTAACTGAAACACTGGAGGCAGATCTAATATCTTCTTTTAGTATAACTGAGCAATTTTTATTAGAATCTTACAGCCCTGCTTAGTTAGGCAGCACTCTCCTTATTTTCCAGGAAGCAATGGAGAAAGATGCTTAAAATATAATGTGACCCTTAAAAGCAGAATACAATTTAAGGAATGCAAAAAGGCATATACAGCATTACTTTAACCGTGTCAAAACATTACTATGAATAAAGACGAAACGGAATGTACCAAAATGGTAATAGTTGCGAGAAAGAAAGTGGGGTACTTTGCCTCTTTAGAAGAAGCGTAACTCCCAAATCAAAAGGGGGGAGGAAAAAAACAGATTTTGGAAATCAGAAAGAGGATAGAAGTCATTGCCTCATCAGAAAAATTGCCAAAACCAAAAATAACGTATCTTCGTGGAAGGCCCAGCTGCGAAAACACAAAGCTAACCTCAAGACTGTGAGTTTATTCAGGTAAAGTCCCTGCCCAACTGGGGCCGGAGCGTCGGGCCCTGGATCTCGTTACACAACTTGAAAACCACCTCCAGGTTGCAGGGAAATGAGAAAGGGGAGGCTGGGGCTTCTGAAGAGAGACTTGAAAAGTTAAATATGTTTCGTCTGGGGGAAAAAGATTGAGAGGTGATCTCATTTCAGTGTTTGGATACCTGCCGTAGATATTCCAGACCCAAGATTGTGACCTGTCCTATTCACTCAGAAGCAACAGAAAGCTGCAGGAGGAAAGGGTTACATTAGAAAGATTTCCTCTCAAAGATAATTACGTGTTTATTCCACTTTTAGTCTGAATGACAGGATTACAGTCCCCTCCCCATCTGTAATCCAGGGAGAGTAATGCTTGCCACATAAGTTTTAATGGATATAACATCTGTACGGCACTTTGAGCTCTTCAGATGAAAGATGCCATGTGAATGCAAGGAATTATTGCTATTATTTTTGTCTCCGGCCTTCCCTATTGGTATGAGTTTCCTTGTGACATTTAGGGGACCCCTCCAGCCAGCCAGCTGCTCTGTAACATGTCATCCCACGGATATTTTAAGTCCCTCACGTGGTTCTGATTGTACCCAGAAGAAGAGCAGCTGAAATGTGAATTGTTTGTCATGAAGGAAGTGGAAGTAGTCACGATACCCCTTCAGGGCCTAGAGGTCAAAGTTTTTCCTAACATCCACTGGAAGGCTCGTGCCCTCGCATCACGGTGGTAGCGCGTTTGGTGGGTCCTTTCTTTCCACCTATTTCCTTTGAACAACGTCATCTGCTGGCACAGCCTTGGACAAATATCTTCCTTCCTTCCACCATCTCTTTTTTTTTAAGGCTTCTTTCAGATTCGACTGACATCTATGAATGCCTAACCCCGTGGGCCTGGCACGCTGCAGACCGTCGACACCAACATTTTGTTAAATAATTTTTTTTTCTTTTCTCCTGTGAAGTAGGAGCAGGAGCTTTGTCTTCTGATAAAGAGGAAAATTGAAAAATGCAGGAAAATTGGAAGACGCAACAATAAGCAGGCAAATCACCTAAACCGCTAATACTCAGAAAAGCAGTCACCGTTGATGTTTGGATATACTTCGTGGGTTTTGATTTTTCCTCACGTGTGGGTGCGCTCATGTCTTTTTTACCCACTTTGTGTTATTTTATGAGCATTCTCCCACATCATCAAATTTCTTCATAAACACAACTGGCCAGGGTGGCATAATATTCCAACCCGGGGAGGGAGCCATACCTAGTTTTTATAACATCTACAATTCAAATGAGTTCATCAATGGATTGTTGGTTTAACACATTTCTATTGGATCCTTCACAATGTGTGCGGTCTTCAAAATAACCCGGGCAGGTGAAAAGAACAGCCCGTCTTCTTATTTTATAGCTAAGGAAGAAGACTGCAGAGGGCTGCAGTGTCCAGTCCAGAGTCCCACATCCAGGAACTTGAACGACAGAATCCAGGCCAAAATCCCTGGAAGGAGATCTTCCCCGTGGCTGACTGCTTGCCTTCAGGGAACGGTGCCAAACACTGACCTCCCAGACTGGTTGGTTCCCGTGGTGTTCGCGCTGGTAGAGTGGAAGTGAAAAAATGATCCTTGAACAAGAGAAAGTGAATAATTTGTAGGGTTTTTTTAAAAACATGCCGTTTGTCATTTCTTAAACACCCGCATTCATGCACCGTACCCCCCTTTATATTTACAAAGCACGTTCCCATCGGATGTTCGCCGCTCATCTTCTGGGCCAGGCAGGCCAGGAAATATGGTCCCTGTTCCACTATGTAAAACTGGGGCCCAGATAGAGCCGGGGACTGGCTGGGGCCGCTCAAGTGACCTTGCAGCTCAATTTGCTGACTGTCTGCCCCCCTGTATCCCAGTGCTTGGGATCCCTACTTACTTCTCTCTTTCTGGCACTGTCAATTCTGTTCATTCTTTTCCCTTCCCCTGAAATAATCTTCTGACTCTTGTATCTAGAAATGTCTCCATCTCAGCTCTTCCCCCCACTACTTCTGTTGGGCTGAATCGGAAAAGAATTTTCCTGGCTGAAAACTCGGCAGCTCTCTGTGAAAAGGGGCACCAAGGTCACTAACAATGCTGAACTGAATCTGTGAGCTGGGCACTGGGGTGAGGCTTGGTGGAGATGGTCACATTCACCTCCAGCTGCTCTCAGCGGCGGGTTCTGGTCGTTCACATTTCACTTTACAGATGAAGCTAATGAAGCTTAAAAGGACAAATCACGGGGGAGTGCCTAGGGGACTCAGTGAGCTGAGCGTCTCAGGTCATGATCTCACGGTTCATGAGTTGGAGCCCCACATCAGGCTCTGTGCTAACAGTTCAGAGCTTGCTTGGGATTCTCTGTCTCTCTCATTCTCTGTCTCTGTCTCTCTCTCTCTCTACCTGCCCCTCCCCTACGTGTCTGTGTGCACG
This sequence comes from Suricata suricatta, assembly GCF_006229205.1. Taxonomy (NCBI): domain Eukaryota; kingdom Metazoa; phylum Chordata; class Mammalia; order Carnivora; family Herpestidae; genus Suricata; species Suricata suricatta. The sequence goes on along the minus strand of NC_043702.1, from coordinate 15,130,532 downwards.
CATGCGTCCGTGCTCTCTCTCTCAAAAAATAAACATTGAAAAATTTTTAAAAGGACAACTCAGTGGCTTAAGGAAGCAGGAAGGTAGACCCCAAACCCAGGGCCTCTGTCCCTGGCTGTATCAATCCTCTGCAGCACATTTGTTCTAGCATCACATGAGAGTTACATGGAATGAGAGATCCCCAGTCCTGGCCAATTTTTACCAAAAAGTAAGGCAGGCATGGCTGTATAATCAAGTGGCTTTACTTATACTACCACGTGCCTCTACTGCAGGAACTTGCCTTTTCTTTTTGAAAACCAAAGGTCTAGAGAATAAAATTGTATCTCACAGTGAAATTTCACCAAGAAGCAGAGACACGATAAATAAACCCAGACTGCTGGGTGTTGGCGAACTCTCCGGTTGTAACTCACACCGTGCTGCTCTCCCTAACTCGCCCTGCCTCCTGTTTCAGTCGCCAAAACTATAATATTGACAGATTCATGTTTCTGTTGTTTTAGACCAGTTCAGAAATCCCCCCTTAAAAAGTGTCTTGGATATGTCTAAAAATGGATTACTGGGGCGCCTGAGTGACTCAGTCAGTTAAGCGTCAGGCTTCGGCTCAGGTCATGATCTCACAGTTCATGGGTTCGAGCTCAGCATCGGGCTCTGTGCTGACAGCTAGCTTAGAGCCTGGAGGCTGTCTTCAGATTCTGTATCTCCCTCTCTCTGACCCTCCCCTGATTGTGCTGTCTCTCTCTGTCTCTCAAACGTTAAAAAAAAATTAAAAATAAAATAAAATAAAATAAAATAAAAATGGATTGCTAAGGAATACAAGAATGTAAGGTGTATTCAACAATCAAAAATATTCCTAAGAGCCTTACTTTTACTTCATAAATCAAAGTGTTTTAGTTCCTGGGTTATGATGTAAGAACTGGTAAAATACTTTAGTGAGAGTTTCTATTCTGGTTTAATAGGACTATGTAAACAAAAACAGTTGAAAGAATCCAGGGGTGCCTGGGTGGCTCAGGTGGTTGAGCACCTGACTCTTGATTTTGGCTCAGGCACAACCACCAGGGTTGTGAAGGCTAGCCCTGCGTTGGGCTCCACACTGAGCGTGAAGCCGGCTTGAGATTCTCTCTCTCTCTCTACCCCTCTCCTCTACTGAAGCTCTCTCATGCTAAAAAAAAAAAAAAAAAAAGGAGTCCAAAGAAGAATAATTGCAAAAAAATAAATACTAAATAAAGTAATGAGGTCATAAGGTAATTGTCACCCAATTTGGATTCTATATTTTCAAGGAAAACTAACCTTCACACCTTCTTTCCTTTCCTTTTGTTTTCCACTGCTGGGTCTCACTGGTTTACATAAGACCAGATAACCCGACCCTGCTTTCCAGCTACTACTCTGATCCAGTACTCACTCCCTCTACTCCAATCGGTCCTGAAAATCGAATATTAACTCATGTCGTGGTTCCTAATCTCTTGCCTGGCAAGCCACCCTTCCATCCTTCTAGCTGTCTTTAGAATTATTTCCCCCAAATACAAAATGGATCTTGTGACACCTCAAGTTCAAAGCCTCCAATGCTTCCTTCATTTGGTAAAGGCTGGAAGCCAAGTGTCACCTCTATATGTCTCTTTGGCCAATCTCTCTAGAATCTTCTCCTAGCAGATTCTTCCTCAACCTCTATTGATAAACACATACCCCCTCAACTCCTAACCCCTTCCTAACTCTCTGTCTACATAACCGCAGTGGGTCCAAGGGTTTTGGGTTATCGTTAAGCTGATTACATAACCAACGTTTTCTTTTTCCCAGGCCAAAGGGATAAGTGATCCCACTCTCAAATAAGGCTATTTTCTCCACCTGGAAACTCCATTGGTTATCCTTTCTTTCTCCTTCATTTTCAGTCTTTCCCTTCCACCTGATCTTCCTTCCAGACTGTCAGTAGATTCAAGTACCTCCCATTTTAAAAGTCATTTCTGCTTCCCCCTGGCTATTTTCTAATCCTTTCTCCTTTTATTCCCAAGCATTTCCCTGGAAGAAATGGTCTATTGGATGAGATTATTAGTCAGTAGGTCTAGTGGGGTAGCAGAGTCTGAACTTGTAAAACGTTCGCAGGTGAGCCAAGTATAAAGGGTCTCTAGACAATCCACTTCTTCAACTCACATTTACTCTTCAATCCACTATAATCTGGCTTCCACCCCACCACTTCCACACCCTGGCAATTTGTCAAATCTAATGAATATGTGTCAACCATTATTACCTATAAACTGTATAGGTATATGCGGTTTACCATTCCCTTTGTGAAACTTCTCACTTAACTTCATGGCACTACACTTCATGGCACTTTTTAGGCTGCGCAGCTAGCACCTCTTTTATCTTAGTCTGTTCAGGCTGCCATAGCAAAATACCAAAGGTGTGGGACTTAAACAACAAAGATTTATTGTTACAGTTCTAGAGGCTGGAGGTCCCAGATTAAAGTCCAATAGATCAGTTTCTCATGAGAGCTCTTTTCCTCAATTGCAGGAGGCGTCTTTCTTGCTGTGTCCTCATATAGCTTTCTCTTGATGCGTGAGCATGGAGAGAAATCTCTCTCTCTTCTCTTCTTCTAAGGCCACTAATACTATTGGATTGGGACCCAACCTTATGATTTCATTTAACCTTAATTATCTCCTAAAAGCCCCATTTCCCAAAACAGTCATATGGGGGGTTAGTGCTTCAACATGTGAAATTTGTTTTATGGACAATTCAGTCTAAAATATCTTCCTTTGTTCTACCTTTGTAAGTTCACATTGTCCAGAGCTCTGTCCTATGCCTTCTTATTTCATGCCTTGTGCCATTTCTGGATAGTCTCATTTGCATTCCTGGCTTCAGCTACCATTTATATGTACCTGAGAGTTATATCTTTATTGCAGTTCCACTTGTGTGCTTCCAAACACTTTCCAGATGCTTCCACCCGAATGACCCACAGGACTCTCAGATTCAGTATCACCTGCTCCTCCTCTTGCTTTTTCATCTCTGTAATCAATCCATCAATCATACCAGAGAAGTTGGATCACTGCCTCAACAAGCCCACTTCTCCTGCCCACTCTTACCTCTTCTGCACTCAAGCCTTTGCAACTCTTTCGTACTACCCTGGATCTAGACCAGGGCCTTCCAAGCAGAAAACCAGAATGCATAAGAATAATCATTACAGGAGCGCCTTGATGGCTCAGTTGGATAAGCGTCCGACTTCAGCTCAGGTCATGATATCATGGTTCGTGGGTTCGAGCCCTGCGTCGGGCTCTGTGCTGACAACTCAGAGCCTGGAGCCTGCTTGAGATTCTGTGTCTCCCTCTCTCTCTGCCCCTCCCTTACTCATGCTCTATTTCTCTCTGTCTCAATAAACGTTAAAAAAAACCCTCAAAATCCTTAAATAAAAATAGTCATTACAGTCAGACTACCTAGGTTTAAATTCCAATCCCATCCCACCATTTAATGTTGTGACCTAAGGCAACCTACTCACTGAGCCTTAGCTCCCCCCATCTATAAGATGAATGTTACAATAATACTACCTACATCATTGTGTTGTTATGAAGAGTAAAAGAAATCATCCTTATGAAGCTTTTAGCTTGACACAGAATGAAAATTCTATTAATATTAGTTAATATTGTAGTTGTTTGCTCCTCCTTTCTATTCTTCCTGGAATAGCTTTCTTCTCCCTTATCTCCCTAGCAAATACCTACTCACCTTTCAAAACTCAACTCAAAAGAAAGGTTTGTAAGCTGATGTATGGTGATTGTTGCACAATTTAATATTTACTTAAAAACTTTGAATCATATATTTGAAATGAGTGAATTGTGTGATTGTTTAAAATCTCCCAAACAAATTATGTTTCAAAAAGTGAAGTTCAAAAATTCAGCTCCAGCATGAATTAGTTTTGTCTATTTGTTTTTGTTTTCTCTAGTCCCCTTGGATTAATGGCTGCTTCCTCCTCTACTGCACCCAGTACCTACTTCTATTATAGCTCCTATATTACTTGTAGGCATTATGTCTTGAAAAACTATGCCTTTTGTCTTTGTATCTCCAGCTTCTAGACCAATTAAGTGAATTATTGAATGAATTAATGGTAAGTTCTACTTGAACAATAGACCAACAAGGTTAATGCATGTCATTCAGTTGATGTTAGCCTCTTACGTCTCTTTAATCAATAGCAGTTCTCCAGCTTTTATTTCCATGCTACTTATTTGTTGAAGATTATTTCTACTGTAGAAGTCCCACATGTTGCATTTGGCTGATTATATCCTCTTAGTGTTGTTCATTTGTTTTCTTTCCCTTGTATTTACTGTAAACTCATGATTAGATCTAGGTTACGTCAAGAACTATGAAGGATCTGAGGTTTATCCTTCTTGCAAGCTAACAAATCAGTCTGCCTCAGTTCCATGGATACTGGCAGAAGACAATGAGACTCCCGGGTCAAAAACAAAGGACAATAACAGTAGCCAGAGTATCGGCATTTGTGCTCCTTCTTGAGCCCCAATTCCCACAGAGTGATGCAAAGAAGGAATTTTGCAAGCTTATCAGCTGATTCTAATGTGTGGCCTGGCTTAAGGACACTGATTTAGAGGTTTGATTGGTTGTTGTAAAATCTAACTGCTCCATTATTAAGTCTAATATCCCCAGTGCTTAACAGTATGCCTGGCACCAAGTTGGTTCTCAATAAATAATAATCACTAATATTTATTGAATATCTATTATATATTGTAAACACCTTACATGTTTTTCCCACTTAATTCTCTCAACAATCCTTTGAGCTAAGTACTAGTGCCATTATTCTCTCTTTACATCTGAGACGATGGGGCACAAAAAGGTTAAGTACCTTACTCAGAGTCAGGGATGTAGCAAAGCCAGAATTCAAGCTTTAGGCTCTTACTCACTACACTGGAGGTCTAGACAGGACTGTAGAATAAATAAATAAATTTTTTAGTTTCCTTGAACAATGGTTGCTTTGTTATATTGAATAAACTTAGAAATAAGAGATACAATGCTCAGGAGCACCTGGGTGGCTCCGGTGGTTAAGTGTCCAACTTCAGCTCAGGCCATGATCCTGCTGTTTGTGAGTTCAAGCCCCATGTTGGGCTCTATGCTGGCAGCTAAGAGCCTGGAACTGCTTCAGATTATGTGTCTGCCTCTCTCTCTGCCCCTCCCCTGCTTGCACTCTGTCTCTCTCTCAAATATAAATAAACATTACAAAAAATTTTTAAATAGAGAAAGAGATACCATGCCTGTTTCTCTTCCTTGATTGTTAGATCAGGAAAGACCTTACTCCGACCTTTTGGATTTTTCACAAATAAGTAAGTTAGAGTAAAACAATGAAATGAAACAAAATGATGTGCCCAAGTTACATAGCTAATTAGTGGCAGAGCTGGAACTAGAATACAAGTAGCAAAGTGCTACACATAGATGAGAACTTGGTAAACACTTTGATGTTGATGAAGTGTTGGAAAACAAATATAGCTTTTTTGTTTCTTTTGGGAAAAAATGATTTCAATTTAACTGAAAAACACATGCTGGAGTTCAGAGAAAAGAAGGGGTTTCCAACACAAATGATTTCCTCCTCGGTGTAGCCTTCCTCCTTGCCCTCAGATGAAGTATAAGGAAGAAAGGCCGTGGGCACCACTCCTAGAAGATGGTCATACCATTGGCCTCCGTTGGTCCATCTCTTTGGTCTGAAAAGGGAAGAAGTAAAGCAAACTCATGGGGAGCAGCATGTAATCACCACCACCCATCCTGTGAGTGCTCCCATAGTGGGGAGCCAGATGCTTCCTGCTTCAATGTATTTCAAATATAAAACATGTGGACTTTATATTCATAGACAGTGTTCAAGAGCATCACAAGGCGTAAGCCATTTTTGGAGACAATATTTAAAAAAATAAAACCTATGTTGACTTCATCATTTGGCTGCCTGCCATTCTTTTGTCATCTGCCCCTCCTCCATGACGTAGTATTACCTGTTGCATAGGAGGAAGATTTTAGTCCCCAGAAGAATCTGATTCAAAATATACTTTCTCTTGTGTTCATTCAGTCACGGGACAAATATTTTTTTCAGTGCCTCATATGTCAAATCTTGTGTTAGATGGAGGTTATCCCAAGAATGAACAAAAATCTTCATGAGATTATAGTTAGAAGACATTAATCAGATAAAAATAAAATTATATAATTATAGATGATGTTAAGTGTTATGAAAGAAACAAAGGAAAGACAAGATAGTTTAATAGAGGAAATAAATGTAGATTGAAACCTAAAAAAAAAATTTCTCTTCTATTTAACCAGATAGCCACATTGGTGATTTTAGCTAAAGCAGATATAATAGAATGATGAGGGCAGAAATATTTGAGGACCTTCTATGTGCAAAGCATTAAATGAGGTTGTCAACAAATTATAGACAATCAAAAATTAATGGATAACTGATAAATAAGAAAGGTGGAAGGTGAAAATGGAGTATGAATTTATTCATGAAATTGGATTATTGTGGATGAAGCAATTAGACACTGGGTTTGTTCTGAAGTGATCTTTCAAACTATATTAATTGTGCCAAGACTCGTGCTTGGTTTCCAAAGATAGGCTAAAAGGGACAAGTCCTCTAAATTACACAGTGTCTCTGAGTCACCTATGAAGATCTCTACATGTCCATAGCTCCCCTAGGAAGGTCATATTATATGGCCCAGACTAATCCTGGGGAAACTGGTGGAAACTAATGTGAATGCCAATTCTGTGTAAAATCCAGTCGTACCCGTGTAATTTCATCACATTATTCACCATAGGAAAATAATAACAAACAGTTCCCTATGAAGTGCTGATTTGCAATACTAGGAAAGCATGTAACCTGAAATATTAAAACGCAATTATTAAATAACTAAGTTCATTCAGCCACAGACATTAATTGATGTCACTACTCCAAAGCATACAACATGATTGAATTGGCCATGGCTGGCTAACATGGTGTTTTCAAATGTCTTTACAAAAGACTTTGTAAAGACAGACCAGGCTGTTATTGTGGTAGACAATGATTAGCCTATCTAGGGCCCTCCTACTTCGTGAAAATAGAACTTGCCTTCTTTTGGGAAACTATTTCTCCCCACTCCTTTATTCCCCCTTTCTAATAATTAGTCTCCAAGGATTCTGCCATCTTTTTTCGTGACTCCCCACCCTAGACACAGCAACTATTCCTAAGATGGCCCTATGAGCCAAGTCTAGTTCACCCTTCTCCTGTCCATGGGCATGTGTCCAGGAATGGGGCAGGTAATCCAAAACAAGGCCATCTGACGGTTCTGAGATTTTTCAATGATTGCTGGTAGAAAAGTCTCTTCCTGTGAATGGCAATGCTGATGAGATATGATCCCAAGAGCTATTGGTAGCAGAGGAATGATTCCAGCTCCATGGAGAAAGCTGGTCAACAGAAACGAATGTGAAAAACGGATTCCTGAAAGCATTGCCACCCTAGTTTCAGTCTCTGAATTCCCTGGGCAGCCCTGGTCCCTGTGTGTCTGAGGCTGGTCCTCACTTCTGTGACCCTTCCATCCAACCACATCCCTTCACAAAGTCCCCATTTTACTTGAGTTGGAGTTGAAGTTCTGCCTCTGGAAACCAATGATGTCTGACTGAAAACATAACCCATCATCTTTTTAAATGACTGGGACGGCCTCACCCAAGGGGCAGTACTCTTTTCTGCTCATCTAGACATGAGGAACATAGCACAACACGCCTGCCTTTCACCACCACACAACAGAGTGAGACACAGATCTTCCCTCTCTGAACCACTCAGACACTTTTGCGAGATTCCTACAAGAGAAAAATGCAGAAAAGGACTTTAGAGCACGGTAGAGAATAAGTAAATTACTTGACAAGATGAACAGTGTTTCAGGATGTCAAGGCAGGTGACTTGACTGGTGTCATGAAGCATGAGTAGAAGTTTGCCAGGCTGACAGCATATAAACAGAGGGAGCAGCATTTATAAAAGCTAAGGTACTTAAATGCACTTATAAAAACTTAGAATTTCAGGAAAGCATATGTGACTTACTTAGTTTTACAAACTATTTTCTTTCTCAGGTTAGGAAAGTTAGAGGGAAAAAACTTCAGTTGATGAAGACTACATTATGATAAACATTAGCGATAACAACAGTTAATTACAATCTGGGTACCTTGATTATAAAAAGCTATTCTGCATAAAAGTAAGATAAATAATGTAACCCAGCTCCAATAGAATAGTGTTCCACTGTGTTCTTTACTTACGGTGAGAAAAATGTGAACAAGACCCAGCTTCTGGAGTCCTCCAGAAGACCACACAGCAAGTGAGCACAGAGGAAAAGGTCACTCCATCTCCATGGGAAACAATTGAGATGCCATAGAGAAGAGAGAATTTAAGATGGTGCTTGAAATGTTGCTAAGACTTCCTCAAGCAAAAATGGATTAGAAAAGAAGTTATCAAACTATAGCCTTGGGACCTACCTATAGGGATTCCTGAGACCCTTTCAGTTGATCCAAGAAGTAAAAATTATTTCACAAAAATGCTAAGACATTATATGCCTCCTTTTCATTCTCATTCTCCCATAAAAGTACAGTGGAAAACTCCACAATTGGGAAATCTGCAAAATTCAGAAAATTGATCATTTTTATTTATTCATTTATTTTTAAATTGATCATTTTTAAATGACAATTTCACAGTGTTACAAAATCCTGTATGGATAAAAGACCTCTTCAAATTGCAAGGGATACTATTGAATTTTGAAATAAGAACATATGAAAATTTATCAACATGGTTTCAAATTCCACATAATAATAACCTTTATGAAAACTATGCTTTGTCAAGACTTGGTACAATATCATAGAAAATTATCCACAACTATCTGGGAACTCTTTTAAAATACCTCTCTCTTTCCAACTATATTTATGCATGAGATCAGATTTTCTCCATATTCTTCAACAAAACAACATATCCCAGAAAATTGAGAGTTGAATTTAGCTGTCTTCTATGAAGCCAGATGTTAAAGAGATTTATAAAAATGTAAAACAATGTCCATCTTCTCACTCAATGTTTTATGTTGGAAAATGTGGTTATTTTCATAAAATAGATTGTATCATCAACATGTGTTGTGTGTTGAATTATATCTCCTAAACAATGTTGAAGTCCTAACCCCCAGCACCGATGACAGTGATCTTACTTGAAAATGGGATCTTTGCAGATGATCAAGTTAAGATGAAATCATTAGGGTGGGCCAGAATCCAGTATGACTGATGTCCTTATAAAGAGAAATTTGGGTACAGAGACAGACATACACAGTAGGAAGACGGTGTGAAGACATAGAGAGAATGTCATCTGCAAGCCAAGGAACATTCAGGCTCCCAAGAGTTGGAGAGAGACATGGATTAGACTCTTCCTACAGCCCTCAGAAGAGACCAACTTTGTCTAAACCATGATTTCGGACTACTAGTCTACAATACTGTGAGACAATAAAGAAAGAGGTTAAGCTACTCATTTCATTATGGCAGCATCTAGGAAACTAATACAACATGTAATTCATTTATTATTATGAGTGAATGTATAAAATATCTTTCATTTTCAAATTTTTATTTCCAATATGATAAATACAGGTAGACCCAGAGCATATAAGCAAAAGTTCTTTGACTCCTCAATAATTTTTAAAAATGAGAAGAGATCCTGAGAACAAAAAACATGAGGACCACAGAAGTAGAGGGTTCCCAGTAAAAGGGCCACTTGAACTAAGCCAATGGTTCCTAAATAGCAATTCCTGGATAGCTACATGAGAAAAAACACAGACTCCCAGGCTTTCTCCATACCCACAGATTCAGAAACTTCTGTCCAAGGAAATTCTATTTCTAACAAGCTTCCCCAGCTAATTTTTGTATGTAATTGAAAGCTTAGAGGAAGAAATGTTTTAGAGGCAGAAATGCCCCCAAAGAGATGAGAAATATTTCAGCCAACACCTTTGGTTTGCAAGAATAGAGATACCTGAGTTTGCTCAAGTGACAGAGAAGTTTCTTCAAAGATACAATGGTCATCACTTTGCCGGAGGAGGGGGAGGTGGGGGGGGTAAGGGGACCAGCTCCCTCCCCAAACAGGTGCTGTAATAGATCCCCACCTCAGAAAGCATTGGGAGATCACAGTGTCTCTAGGGATGCCAGCCAGCAGATGCTTGTGGCTCTTTATGTTCTGTCTTCAGTATGACTAAGCTTCATGACTGCAGGAAGAGTCCTCCCCAGTGGGCTTCCCTCTGTCCCTTCTCCAAGAATCTGCTTCTTCAGACATTTGGCTGCACATGGCTTTGGCTTATGATGCCTCAGATTCACCTCAAGGCAACTTTTTAGCTTCTATTTTATTGCCAACTGGCAGATTCCTTTGTCTTTCTTCAGTCCTTGCGATGGAAAATCTGATTGGTCCAGTTTGTCTCCCGGGGCCAGGTCATGCTCAGATTTACTGGAGAGAGAATGGCTTTGCTGCCCTGGAATCAGATGCTTGTATCTGGTTTACTAGGCCCTTGTGAGCACAGGGCCTAGATAAACAAGGTATTAAACCTGAAAGCCAATCAAACACAGTCGGCAGGGCATTTTTCTCTTAGGCTGCGCTGTGGGCAAAACAGGCATTAACGATTATGATCTTCAGAACAATTTTTGGTTTTGCTTTTGTAATTCCAAAAACTTTTGAGTTTTTTATCAAGATGAGTTATCTCGGCTAACTCAAATCAAATTCTAATATAAATTAACATAGCTAAACTGATGGATTGGTTGATGATAATAATGATGTTAATAGTCAGGCATAAAGATCCTGAAAAAATAGTGCCTGCATTTCCCTCTGACACTCTAGTTTAGCCACTATTCATTTGCTACATAATTTAAGTTCTCTTTGCCTTCCTTTTCATTTTTCTTCATTCCTTCCTACCCAGCCCTCCTTCTTCTTCTTCCTCCTACTTTGTTCTTCCTGCCTTGAGGTCTTAGAGATTTTTTTTAATAAAAAAATAAAGCTCAAGGCACTTTAAAATTCTCTTAGATTTACATTAGTGTTTTATTTGTTCAAGAAGAACAATTTTAATTTTTTAAATGTTTTTATTTATTTTTGAGAGAGAGAGAGAGAGAGAGAGAGAGAGCGTAAGCAGGGGAGGGTCAGAAAGAGAGAGGGAGAAACAGAATCCAAAGACAGTCTCCAGGCTCTGAGCAAGCTGTCAGCATGGATCCCAAAGCATGGCTAGAACCCATGAACCGTGAGATCATGACCTGAGCCGAAGCTGAATGCTTAACAGACTGAGCCACTCAGGCACCCCAAGAAGAACAATTTTATATATGGGTTTTGTCTTTTGGTTTTGGGATTTTTTTTTGAGAAGGAAAAGGCATGCAAATATTAAAGCATTTATCATACATTTAATAACCATTGGACATTTCAATTATTTATATTATTTTAAAGCAAACTATAATTGTTGAGATAGGGCAGAAACCCTTCCTTTGTATATTGGTACCCATGGATTTTTAGCATGTGAGACAGTTTAGTTTTGTGCTTGGGTAAATTGTGTGTATGTGTGTCATTGTATAATTTTTTCTGTGTGTTTGTGTATATATGTTTGGATTTTTTCTTGGTATGTGTGTGTATCTTTCAATTGAACAAAACTGCATTGTTTTCTTATGTTGTATTGTATATTTTTCATTTGTTACTCTGAATTGAAAGAAGACAGTTTCTATTTTGACTAAATTGTTGGATTGCTCAAACAACAAGCAGAAACATCTCCAAGATTTTGTTGAATCCAATTAGTTGTATGCAACTTGTAATACATCTGATTCTTATTATATGCTTTTGTGTTTTCTCCAGGAAATCAGTTGAAACTAAGTGACTGTGACATTTGACCTACATAGTGAAGGTGTAGATTTAAATTTGCATATTTTATTGTTCTTTGTTTTCTACATGTTAATGCTCTTCTTAGGACACTTCTGAAAAATTGATTTTTGTATGTATGATAGCATAAACCATATAGCATGTCAACCCTTCTTTAGGGAATATCATTGATTCCAGTTTATTTAAATCAACTCAGGTTTCCAATTCAACCAATTCATTTATTTGTAACAGAAAATACTGAGTCACAAAATTCAAAGTTAAGGAAAGTGAAAAAATTCAGAAGTTTGATCAAGATTTCAGCCCTGTTTTTCTGATTGTTCAGACTTTGCCTCCACCATGTGCTGGCTCTGCCCTTAGATTAGCTTCCTTCATTGTAGCAAAATGGCCTCAGGTTCTCATACCATGACACCCAGAGGAAGTGAGAACTTATGTCCTTGAAACCATTAAACAGAAGTCATTAGCTTCTTCATTAAGAACCAACTCCAATAATGTATCGAGCTCTGAACTAATTCCCATGGCCAAGAAAATCATACGCATTGGCTGGCTTAATCCTAATTAGGTTATATTCAAGCTGGCTTCCTCTTCTATGGGTAACAAAATGGCAATAGCAATTCCAGGCCTCTCATCCATAGACCACTTGTTTAGAAGAGAGAGCAGTTTTACTCTGGCAACTGTTAAATGAAAGCCCTGAGCTTCACTCCACTAGTCACATACCCAAACGTGAACCACTTAACTCTAGCAGCCCATAAGGAAGAATTGCTCTCAGTCCAGGCCCTTCAGGGTCCACCCAAGAAGTTGGCCAGGGAGGAGTGGGGGGTACCAATCTTACACCAACTGCAGCCATTCAGTGAGGAAAGGTGAAGAAGATGCTGGGGAGCAAATCAGTGATGCGTTTCACACCAATGACCATTTCTTGCTCCTCTGTTCCATGTGCACATCTCCCAAGGACACATGATCTCTTGAAGAACATAACTTTCCTGATGTACAGATTGTATTTTGCATTCAAACATGCATAACTTCATTTGAGTTGACCCTAAAGAAATCTGCTAGGGAAACATCACTAAAAGCACATTAACTCTACCTTCCTCTTACGTTTGGTAATTTTTTTTTTTGCAAATCATAAAGGAAGACGGTCCAAGACACAATTCCCCACACACTCAATTACTTTCAGCTTTTTATTACTGTTTTTCAAATATTTGCTTTCTACCTCTGCACAGCTCAGTTTTGAACATTTTACTCATTTTTGTGTCTAAAATGAGGGGCTTGCAAAGCAGATCAGAGCACCTTAAAAACACTTCACAATCAGGCTGGACTCCAGCATCCATGTTTTTAAAATCAAGCTGTTGTGAATTTTCCAAGAAGTCCAAGAACAACTGTGAATTACTTTCTTGAGCATTCTTGCAGGTGCACAGGAAAGAGTCTCAGCCAGCAGACTAGGAGGTGCCTGATCAAGGGACAAAAATTCACTCTCCAACCAAAAACACACTCACCTGGGACCTGCTATCAGAAACAGCCTGGATGAAGCCTTCTTGATCTACACAACGAGGGAAGACATTCCCCTACCCCCGCCCCCGCCCTTCAATGCTTTTAGTCTCCTCTTTGTCTTCCAGGGACTGAAAAGTTTTGCCAGGATCACCAGAGAAAGAAAAATATTCTATCTGTAGCCATGTAAAATATTTATGAGAGAACTCAAAGCTTTTGGAACTCTTTCCACTCATACATATCTTCATAATTGTAAGAAATGTTACCGCATTTGAAAAACAAGTGAAACTTTTGAAGACGCTACACTTCCATCTCCAAAATGGTTCCAGATTAATAAAGATTAAACTTTTTTAGGTCAACCTGAAGTGTCATAGAAAAAGTCTACAAGAAGAAACCTTCACTAGTTGGCATTTTTCTCTAGGGCTCAAACAATCACAATATCATGCAAACATATTGTATGCAAAACGTTTTGCCTCTGAAATGTTTAAAATAAAAAAATCAGTACATATTACAAGTGATTATGAAGAGTATTACAGAGTTTTTAACTCAACCAGTTGGCCAGTTAAGGATGCCCTCCCTTGTCCAATGACAGGTCTCACTCTGTTCAGTTTAACATCACATTTCCCCAGGCATCCCCAACCATTCTGGTCTCTCTTCCATTTCCCACAGTTAACCTGTGTAATATCCCTTTTTATGTTTGTTTTGAAAGCTACAAATTGTGTTTTTTATATGCTACATTTCCCACATGGTATGTGTGTGGTATGATGTGTAATTGAAAGTTTTCCACTAATCCCTACTGTTGCACAGGTGGGTAAGAACCAGAAACTGATTACTGGAAAATTACAGGCCAAAAGGACATGTGTTTATGCACTTTAGACATTTCCGAAAAGTGAGGTTGGGTCATTATTCTCCTTTCCATCTTCGGTGGACATGATTAAATCATTCCATTCTGAGGATTGTTGTGTTGCTAAGTAAACTTTCCTAGCATCATTGTTATTTGTCTTAATTGGGTCTGAAAGCTAATCTACTTTGCACTTATAAAAAGTTTCTGGAAGTTCCTTTCTGTTTTATAAAACATTCCAAAAAGTGGGAAACTTAGGAGCAGAAAATCCCATATGTCTCCAAACTGAGACTCAGTCAAAGGGACCAAGTGCCAATGATTCCACCTCTCCAGCATTTGGAGAACATCGAAAGAAAGACATAGGAATCAAATATTTGGAGATCAAGGTTAGCTGCTTATATAGAAGACAAAGAAAGCAAGGAAAAAAGCAAGTCTAGATGAGAGGATGTGGGTTTTTTTTAAATTTTTAATGTTTATTTATTTGTGAGACACTGATGGAGACAGAACATGAGCAGGGGAGGGGCAGAGAGAAAAGGAGACACAGAATCTGAAGCAGGCTCCAGGTTCTGAGCTGCCAGCACAGAGCCTGATGCGGGGGTCAGACCCACAAAATATGAGATCATCACTGGAGCCGAAGTCTGAACGCTAAACCGACTTAGCCACCCAGGCGCGCCATGAGGATGTGGCTTTAAAGTTATGACTGAATGTGTTACTTCTTCACCTTTGAATTTACTTTTTGCCTTTTGAATTTAAAAGGCTTTTCTATTTCTCTGGTCCTGGAGTTGAGCAAATACAAACCTATGGCCAGAAATAGACCAGAATGCACTGTCACTGTAGGGTGATAGGTATAAAAGAAGTAGGGAGAGAGGAAAACAGAGAAAAGGAAAGAAAGGCCTGTATCATGTTCTTTCTCCCAAACTAACCCATCAGACAGCCTCTCTTCACCCTCTGGAGAAAAATGGAAGTGGACCAGTGAGCAACACAAGCTTCCCTCTTACCCACGTCTCCTACATCACCAAAACATGAGTTACAAAAAGAGGTTGTCATCCTAACATCGACAAGTTCAAAAATATTACAAGAGATCTTCCTTGCCTTAAGGACCTGATTTCAATCTAAATGGCACCAAGACTGGCAGTGGACTTACTCTGAGCAATTTCTAATAAAACAGCTATGAGAACAGAAATGAAGTTAAGGAACTAATACATTTACAAAGCAGCCAAAGGGTTCAAAGATGTTCAATATAAAGTGATTTAATCTATCATCTAACTTTCTGTCATGGTCAATCTCCACATGGATATTTAGTATCAGTGTCTCAGATAAGGTCATGAAGCTGATCCTGGAGAGCAGACACAGCTAAGAGGATGCTGATGCTGGTGCCAGGTTGTGCATTCTCTCTCTCTCTCTCTCTGTCTCTCTCTCTCATACACACACACACACACACACACACACACACACACACACACACAGGATGTAAAAATATAGATTACCTGTTGAGAAAAGGGTAGTCATGAAAGCAACAGAAGGATGTTGGGAGGTAACAGATAAGTCTGAAAACCCAAACATTTCAGGCACGGGGGTCCTTCCCTCTACAAGGCTAATTAGACTAGGAATGGTCTTTTGGGAAAGCTGAGACTATGAAAACTGGACTCTGGTTTTAGTAGAACAGATCAACATTGATGGCAATTAACTCTCATAGATTAAAATCCCATTTTCTTCCAATGAGAGAGACGGCCATGTGGCCCCAATTTGGAAGAAATGGGAAAAACAAACCATCTCCATGTCCCACTGAGAGCTGGAAGAACAGGCTATCCAAAAAGCTCAAGGAGACTGATATATATCTATAAGTATGTACTTCTAAATTCCCATAAGACTTATAACTATCAAGGGTGATATAGTGAAATAATAATTTGGCATTTTTGATTTCTGGTTCAAAAATGTGCAATTTTGAACATAGAAGCATGAAACATTTGCCAAAACAGAATTTTTTATTTAGTTTTACCCACTAAGCCTTTAAACCATTTAAAGTAACAATAACCTGAAAATAATTTTGGCATTAAAAAATGTAGAATCACAGAGCTTTCAGAACTCAAAAGTTCCCTTCAGAAAGGAAAAATTGAAGTCTGGAAAGAAGGTGTGGCTTTCCTGATTTCACACAACTCCTTCATCCAGTGTCTTAGCAGACATCCAAGTCGATGCTTTCTTCTTCTTTTTTTTTTTTTTTAATTTTATTCAGTTTTTGAGAAAGAGACAAAGAATATGAAAGCCAGGGAGGAGCAGAGAGAGGAGGAGACACAGAATCTGAAGCAGGCTCCAGGCTCTGAGCTGTCAGCACAGAACCTGACGCAGAGCTTGAACTTAAAAACCATGAGATCATGACCTGAGCCAAAGTTGGACACTCAACAGACTGAGCCACCCAGGGGCCCCTAACGCTTTCTTGAAGCAGTGCTCTTTTAGCTGCGAACTTCAGAAGATGATCCATGTGGTCACCTTTACAAAGACACACCCCTGCATGAGCCCAATGCTTTACAATCATCGTTTCCAGAATATCCCAGGCAGAAACCACACATTAACCATTACCATGTGACCAAGGAAGAAATACCTGTGAAGGGAAGCAGGATATTGGCTTGATTGATTGGCTTCTTATTCATTTGTCTTCTTTTCCTCAGAAATCTGTTTTGAGCTGTTGGGTTTTCTGTGGTGTGGGGTACAAGGTAATGAGACTGATTCCTGAAAGTCACATGTCAAAGGCAGCCTCGGGGCTTCATTGGCCCATAGTACATTTACAGAAGGTCTAATGGAGTCAAAACAGGTGGACTTTATTGCTATTTTCAAAAGCAGCACCACTGCTGGGGGCAATGTGCCAAGTCTCACAGCTTTGTTCCATAAACATGCATACAGTATTGTTTATGGTCTGCCTACACGAAACAGGGATTATTTCATTCTGAAGCACATAAAATTTCATGTGAATTCCATTTTTCATATGTGTCTTGAAGTATATTATTTATAGAGGATACATTTCTCATCTGATATCCATGGTGGAATTTATCTAGCATTTTAACAATGTTGTTATGATGGACTCCTTAAAACTATTATGTTTCAGACAAATCATAAATCAGAAGACTAGACTTTTAGAAGAGCCCACAAACAGCTGAGCCAAGATCTAGTAAGACTATACATTTCTCATCTTTATTAAGTTTGATCTTTACAGCTGACATGATAAAACTATGGGGAATACTTCAAAGTAAAAAGTGTCAGTTGGATAAGTTTAAATAAAGATAAAACTTTTTAAAACTCCTAATACACTCTCCTGATGCCATGAACTTAGTGCATATCAAATGTGCTATATTTGACACCTTCTGTGAACAGAACAAGAATATGTTTATAGGAAACTGGAGAAACTAATTCCTTGAGAAGTCTGATCATCAAAGGGGAAGTCACCAATTTACAAAGTAGACTGCCTCATACTACTATCTCTCAGAATGTTGGTAAACATTTTTTACAAAGCAAAAGATCTCCACAATAAAATATTTTGGTGTTTGTTGAATTAAGCAAAGTCAAGTTATTTCTTTATTGTTGAACTTCTCAGAACCAAGTGCAAGTGCACTGTGACTCTCCAAGATAAATGTATAGTATGCAGTTCCCAAAAGAATCTAAAAATTTCCTTCCCATGCCACCTGTTTTTGGAACCACTGTGAATCAGTTCCATAAAAACCTCATGTAAAAAAAGACATTTCTGAATTGAATTCAATTCTAGAGTTTGTTTTCAAGTTTTTAAACTATTGTAATTATAAACTCCAGGGGGTCACTGGTTGTATCCTACAATTCTTTGAATCCCTCACTGTGGTTCTAGATCCACCCAAACTCACTCATTTCCTCCCTTCTTCCTGTCACTCCACTTAGCCCTATGCAAACACACCAACCCCACTCCAGGCTTGGATTTTGCATTTCCCATTAGAGTACTTTAAATTTCTTTCCCAAAGATAGCCACCTAACTATCTCCCTCCTTTCATCCAAGACTCTACTAAAGTCACTCTCTCTGTATTATTGCTTTCCCCTACCCTGATTTATTTTTCTATGTAGCACGTAACACTACCTGGCCTGACATTATCTATCCATTTATTTATTGAATACCTTTATCCTCAAACTGACCACATGAACACAGGGACTATGCTTCCTTCACTCTTGTAACCCTAGTCCCTAAGGCATTGCTTATTACATACCCAATAAAAATAAGTAATTATTGAAATAATATATCAAAGAACCCTGCAAGAAAAAGAGGAAGCAGAGGTAGGCCCAATTTTTTACTGTGTCAGAACCAGTTCTATTAAAGGAGTTTCAGGCACCCTATGCAAACTCATTGGCTGGAATTGATTATATACATTTCAGCCTCACTTGTTGATTTTTCTTTTATTTTTGACAGTAGCTAGTGGCAACCCAAGGCGGCACTGCAGAAACGGGTCCAAGATGGGTATCAAGAAAACTATGTTCCTCCCCCCCAACTTTGCCACTAACTTGAGCAAATCATTTAAACTCTCTGGACCTCCTCTCTCATTGTTCATCTATTAACTAGATCTATAGAACACAGCTCAGAAAAACTCGACAAATAAATGTTCATAATTAACTATTGATGTGATCTGTGTTCATATAAGTGTAAAAGATTTGGGGTTGAAGAGCTAATACATTTTTATTGCAGAACTTCTCAGAGCCTTTAATACAGTGACATATATTATGACCCTCCAAGGTAAGGTATAGTATAAGCACAGCTCTCCAACTTTTTTTAACCAAAGAACCTTTTTAATAGCTCCTAGAAACGTCTTCCCTGGAACACCACTTTAGGAAATACTAAAAATGATCTCCAAGGTCACTTAAGGTATTAACATTATCTGATCATGATACTAACACTCAAGGGACAATATTTAGAAAGATTATAACCTTTAGAAATACTACAGTCACTGAAACTTTAATAAGAAGTCACACAACCAAGTAAAAATTGGGTTTGAATAGACATTTCACCAAAGAAGATATACAAATAACTAACAAGTATATGAAAAGATGCTCAACATCACTAGTCATTAGGGAAATTAAAATTAACACAACAAAGAAACACCACTACACACCCATTCAAATACCTATAATCAAAAAGACTAACAATACCAAGTGTTGGTAAAGATACAAAGAAACTCCAACCCTCAGATTGTTCATGTGAATATAAAATGATACAGCTATTTTGGAAAACAATCACGTTCTAAAAAAGTTAAACATATACTTACCGTATGTCCAACAATTCTACTAATAGGTATTTACTCAAGAGAAGTGAAAAGTAAAAACTTTCACTCAAATTTCCATACAGCATTATTTATAATAGTCAAATAAACTCTAAAAACAATCTAAATGACCATCAATGGGTCAATGGATAAATAAACGTGGTTTACCCCTAAAACAAAAAGGAACAAACTACTGATACATGAAACAGCATGAATGAACCTGAAAACAGTATGCCCAGTGAAAGAAACCAGACATAAAATACTACATGTAGAAAGATTACATTTGTATGAAATTTCTAGCAAAGCAAAATCATAAAGACAGAAAGCAGATCAGTAGTTCTCCAAAGCCATTGGAGACTTAGTAAACATCTGTGAATCCTAGTTTCCATATCTATCAAAAAGGGGTAATATAATATTTCTTCCATAGGATGGTTATGATGATTCAATTAAATAATACATATAAAGCACCTGGAATATAGTCAGTGCCCCCAGAATGATAGTGATCAGAACACTTCAAAATCCACTTCTACCGATTGGTCCATGTAGCAGATGCCATTAATGCCCTTTCCTACACCCCCTTGACACCCCTGCCTTCACCAGCTGGTATGGTGGAGTTTCCAGTACAATCAAGTTCTCCACATAAGTGCCAGGATCCCTCTTCTCCTTCTGAAATATTTCTCTGGTGTCATAAAAACTTGCTCAACTATAAGCAGGAGTTGAAGTCCCAGCCAGAGGCAAGCATCCACCAAGGCAAGTGGTTAAATGAATCAGGTTCTCCATCCTCTGGCAGCACATGACTGAGGTGTGTTCCATGTGGTCTTTTTTTTTTTTGAGGGGGTCCCCAGTGTGATAGGGCCTCAGTTGCCCACCTGAGTAACCCACTAATTGACTTGCCTTTATTGGATTTCCCCTTTCCCAGTCGACTTTCCCTCATTTGTTCACATCTGTTGTCTGTACAGAATCTCTTCCCAAATCAACTTATAATCAAGTCCCTGTCTTGGAGTCTGCCTTAGGGGAGACCCAAACTAAGATAAACTAGCTGTGTGTGCCTAGACAATCTCATCAGAAGGTCTTATCTGTAAAATAGGGCAACTGGGCAGAACAACTTTCATGAATCTGAAGTCAGCCTATTTATTTCTGTCCACATTTCCAGCTAACATACAAAAGAAGTAATCTGTACTTTTATAGTCTAGTAATTTTAAGTGAACACCTAAGTATAGCTACACCTTTTCCTTTGTATAAAGAATGATTGGTTTCAGCATGTTTAACAATAGAAAATGATGAGCTCTTTGGTTTCTGTCACCACAGACCATGGAATCACAAACTGGGTACAAAAGTTTGTAATGGCTGTCAAATAAGGATATATTAGGCCAATTTGGGTATTGAGAATGTGTATCAAAGATGGGCACAATGATATCTCCCATCACCCACATGCATTTATACTGGGGCCTTGTCATTTCCCCCATCAGTAGGCAGAACCTGGTGTCCCTCCTTGTGAGCTTCGATGGGTTCTGTGACTGCTTTGTCCAATAAATATGATGGAAGTGATGTCCCAGTTTCAGGCGAAGCATTTACTAGCATGTCTTTTGGAAAACAGCTAGTGAGAAACAAGAGTTCCCTGAGACTCCCAAGCCATGTGCAGAGGCCATGGGGGAGAGAGGGGTATCAAAGGGAGTGAAGAAGCCATCTTGGAAGCGGACCCTGCAGCCCCACATCCCCAGCTAATGGCTGGTGGAGTGGAAACAAGTGGCCAAGTGAGCATTCCATGACTTTCTTGCCCCACAAACTCAAGCAACATCAATGGCTGTTCTAAGCCACTAGCTTCTGGGTCATTTGTAGCACAATAATAAGGAATGAAAAAGCATAATCCTCAAAACTGAACAATTTGAAAATTCATAAAATGTTCTCCAGGATTAGACTGAATTCTGAAAAAGAATTATAGATATTGTCTCAAAAATCGCGGTGAAGGTCCTTTTTGGGAAACAGAAACAATGAAAGCACAATCCTATTTGAAGTCTCACTTTTTTCATTAGCTGCAGAGTAATGAAAAACAGCCACCCTGAATATCCGATTTCCCCCAATATGTTCATTCTTTTCTTAGGCTGGAAGTTTTAACAATTCATCCTTTACTACAAGTTGGGGAAAAAAAAAGACATAATGGTTTTTTAAACTTTTTTTTTTATTTCTGGCCAGCAGATTTTGAAGGTGAAGCTTTAATCACATGCTAGTCTTATAATCACTGCTGGTTTTCAACTAAAGTATTACAAATTGGGCTTTGGTTCAATTTAAATCGCATGAACCAAATCCTACCCTTGGTTATTACGGGCCACTCCCATTGAAATCATTAGTAGTTGTACATGTGGAAACAGGAGATAATTTGGTCCCATGTGCTTTTGTGTCCATGTGTCTCTACACAAACACAGGCGCAGGGGCTGAGTTGCACAGAGAAAACATCTTGTGCTATTTGGAATGAGTTATCTTTTTGCCATACTGCGTTCATGTCAACATGATGAAAAGAAAATGTAAATGTAAGGACAAGCAGCATTTCCTTCCATTGCTTTTAGTGCTTCTGGCTCCTGGCAACGCTGGCTCTAAACACAGTTGCAGGTCCTATCCCTAACCAGGAGAAGAGTTCCGTGTGCCCCCTCCCCCCACCCCACACTCCTGCTCCCAGGAAATCCTGCCTCTATTCACAGCAGATCAGAGGGGCGATGCTTCAATGTCAAGTCCTGGTTCCAATTCTGCTGGTAGCAATTAACATCCCTGCAAAAGTGTTCACTTTTGACTCAACAGACAAATGTCCAATGCCCAAGCAATCCAAGCATCTGGCCAAAGCACTTCTTTACAGAAAGTTCTGGGAGATACATTTGCTCATTCAACAAACTCTTGAGCATCTAGAGTGGTGGTTCTCAATCTTTAGCCTACTTCAGGATCACCTGCAGAGCTTGTTAAAAGAACAGAGTGCTGGGGCACCTGGGGGTGACTAGATTGGGTAAGCTCCCAACTCTTGGTTTTGGCTCAGGTCATGATCTTGTGGTTCATGAGATGGAGCCCCATGTTGGGTTCTGCACTACAGTGCAGAGTCTGCTTGGGATTCTCTCTCTTTTGCTCCTTCTCTGCCCCTCCCCCACTCTCACTGTCTCTCTCTCTCTCTCTCTCTCTCTCTCTCTCTCTCTCTCTCTCAAAATAAATAAACAAGAGCTTAAAAAAAAAGACACAGTGCTGCACACCCCAGTCCCCAAAGTTTGTGAATCAATATGTCTGGGTGGGATTCTGGTGGTGATACACATAAGCTGATTTAGCCTAAGAAAGAGGAAAAGCATATATTTAGTGATTAAAGAAACCAATTGTAGTGAACATTGGTGGTTTTTGTCTGCCAGTATCCCTTTTTCCGGTATCAAAAGAACGGATTTCCTTTTGGGAACTGACTACCCCTGGCTTTCTGTTACCTTGTCAGCATCTAATGCCAGTGGCCCTACTTCTCAGCCAGAGAGACATGTCATCTAGACTGGCCAATCAGAGTCCTTTTCAGGGAGGGAGGGAGGCTTGACAATGATATTGGGAGATAGAGTCATTATCCTTTGGAGATTCCCAGCATTAAGAACCATGTATGGCTAGAGCTCCTGTGGACCTTCCTTACCACATGTGGGCAGAGCCAGGCTGAAAATAAAGCCATGGCTGATCACATTTTTTCAAAAATGATCACAAAAATGTATCTCATCACATGCTCTTTTTTTGACATACCTCCTATGAAGCAACAGGGCCAGCATTCTCTTCTCTTAAATGTAGAAAATAGAAGTAGAACTGTGTGACTAAGAGACTAGGACATAAAAGGCAAATTGGGTTCACCTGCTTCTCTTGGGATGCTTCCTCATGGGACCCAGCCAAGCAGCTGCAAGGAGAGGACCCATGTTAGTGCTCTGGCTGACGGTTCCAGCCGATTTCCCAGCAGCCACTAGCACCCATCACCATTCACGTGAGTGAATGAGCCTGCACAGGACTTCAGCCCTCAGAACTCCTGATTCTCTCCAGTTGAGTCCCCAGACATTGTACAGCAGAAGAAAGTCATCCGTGCTGTGCCCTTTCTGATTTTTGACCCACAGAATACCATAAATGTAATGGAGGGCTTGAGGTCTTTTGTTTTGTGGCAATAGTAATTAGAATTAAAGCCAACCCAAAGGAAACACAACTGATCTAGGAGGGAAAAAGAGAGTGAATGAACTTCAACTCACCTTGACCTTCATTTGAAACTCAAGCTTCAACCTTGCGTAAAGTAAGACCCACCTGATCTTAGGCATCCTAGCTCCATGAACTAACAAATTCTTATTTCTGCCTAAGTTATTTTGGATTGGGTTTCTGTACACTTTAACCTAAATAATCTGAGTACACCAACTTTTAAATATGCAACCAAAATAAATGAAGAGGGGAGCACATAAAATATTGAGAGAGTTTGGTATGTGATGCCTCTTAGGATGCCTTCAAAGATACTGTATACGTGATTAAAAATCTCAGAAAATAAAATTGTTCAGACAGGAGGAAAATAATATTAGAATCAGGAAAATATCAGATATAAGTGAACATCTAAATCAGGAACATCTGGATATTCTAGATAAAGCCTGGACTCTGGACTAGAATATGGGTTCTCATCTCGGGTCACCTCATATGGCCAAGTCCTATCACAAGTACCTAGGTCAAACTATTGGAAAAGAAACCGTAATACAAAGTGTAGGGTGCTTCTGAGAAAGAGCCACAGAAACTCTGGGAAGGAAAATTTGTGATTAAAAAGAAACAGGGCAAGGAAATTACTAAACAAAAGAATAATCAATGATTTTGACAAAGCATTCTATAACTTTTGAGAAGTTATTACTTCCTATGGAGTCATCTTTCTAACTCATTTTTCTTCCTCCAGGGCTTTTTGAGCCTTCCCCTTTTTCCTTTTGAATATGATTATTTATTCCCAACCATATTAACTATAAAAAAGACCCAAGCAAAAATAAACCAAAATAATTTTAATTTCTTTAAAACTTCATTTTATCATTCTTCTACAAGGACCCTGAGAAACTGGCACAGAAATTATCTTCAAAGTTTACAAATGAAGAAGAAAGACCTAGGATGATTCTTTTCACTCTGTTATGAGGGACATAAGGTTAAGTCAGTCTTCTTTAACACATTGTGTCAATTATTGTGATTAGTCAAAGAAAAATGTTCTCCTACGCAGTAAATCAGGTTTAAATGACTGGCTTAGTTCTTTGCAAACACAAGGTAATAGAAAGAACAATGAAGTTGGAGCCATGATACCTCCACTCAATAATAGATATATTGCTTTGGATAAATCGTCTAATTTCTGAAGCAAAATGCCTTCATCTGCAAAATTCTTCCTCCCACCCCTAGGGATGCTGTGAGTTTCAAAACAAGTAATGTGAACTTGGGTTCTTTACTAACCCAAAGTCCTATATACCACGAAGAGCTATTCAAGTTCAAGTTACCCAAGGTAAGTCAAACATATTTAGATTGGATAAACTTAACATTTCCCACATCTGTATTACTGCTAACCTTCATTATGAGAAGTATTTTAAGTATATTATATAGGTGACCTAAAAGTCACGCTTAATGTAAATCCTAAAATAAGCACCTGAAAGCACTGCTTGGTAGAGTCCTGACAGGGTGGCCCACAGGCTACAAATCCCATTAGACTTTAAGAGTTACACAATGGAAGGGCCTCCTCACCGGGTGGCTCAGTCGGTTAAGGGTCAGACTCTTGATCTTGGCTCAGGTCATGATCTCACAAACCATAGGTTTGAGCTCAGCATGGGGCTATGCACTCTCAGCAAGGGACTCCTTGGGATTCTCTCTCTCCCTCTCTCCGTCCTTCTCCTGCTCATTCTCTCCCCCCTACTGAGAATAAATAAACTTAAAAAAGATTTTTAAAGAATTAAGGCATGAAAAACTAGTGGGAAAGTTACTACTAAAAGAAACTACTGATTAGACTATTTAAGCCAGTCTTATTTGCGAACTACAGATTTGACTGGAAATCTCTATGGATAAATGCACATATTTGATACAAATGATTTGATGAAACAGTTGTCACTGGAGACACAATTTGACTTTCTAAACTCAGGATTGACCCTCCCTGAACTCAGGAAACTCCTAGAAGCTTCTACCTGTTAATTTCATCTTTTAGAAACTACCTAATGACTTGCTGGACCAAGACAAGAAATATTTGAGGAGGACCCCTGTGCAGATGAATCAGAAAGTGCCAGGCAATTACCTTGGCTTCATTATAATGTTAAAATCCCCCTCTGAATATTCATCCCAAGCCCCAATAAAGGAGGCTGGTCCACCTTGTTCTGAGTGTCAAGGCTTTGGAGATTACTCCTGGTGGTCCCAATATTTGTACAGCTTTGTGAGGCATTTCCACCTGATGTGGTCTCTATTTATAGCTCACCAAGGAGCAGACCCACTTTGGTCTGGTAACACAGTTAGTGGGAGGCAAGCAGGATCAATGGAGAGTTTTTTCCTAAAACATATGTGCCTTAGTTAATAAAGAAATTTTTTAAGCAGCAACCCAAGGGCTAATGGCTTAGCAGCTGGCTAGACATGGAAAAACAGAAGCAAACTAGGAGCATTGACCACATTCCCTTCTTAGAAAATCACAACCAGGAAATGGTAAAATTTTCCCCATTGTGATAATCATGATAAGCCATGACTTCCCATTGTACAGATGACATTTATTCCGTAGGTGGCACAAGAATCTCTGACAACTCTGTTATGCTACTTTCTCTTTCTGGTGCCAAGGACAGGGTTTGTGTTAGGGGGGAACATCTAGGGACAAAGGTCAAAATAACCATTTCCCTCAATAGGAAATCTTTCAATTAATTGAATTTCTACCTTAACTCTCCACTTACCTTTCTCAATATACCCACAACACAAAGTATCATTATTCAGGCAACCAAGTTGCCTCAATAAAACTTCCAAATGTCACATAATTCAACTCCTGTGGTCTGAACTGTGCCTCCACATATACATATGTTGAATACCCAGTATCTCAGAACATGACTCTCTTTGGAGATAGGGTCATTAAAGAGAGAATTAAGCTACAAGGAAGTCTTTGAGTGGTCTGCAATCCAATATGACTGGCACTTTTTAAGAAGAGGAGAGTAGAGAACATAGACACAGTGAAAAGATAGTTACCTATAAGACAACGAGAGAGGCTTCAAAAGAAGTAATCCTGCTGGTATCTCCATCTTGGATTTCTAGCCCCTGGAAGAGTGAAACGATAGATAAGTTATTTAAGCCACCCAGCCTATGGTATTTTGTTATGGCAACCTTAGCAAACTAATACACCACCCATTTTTTTAAAGCCAAAACAGTGATCTAATGGTGCAGATTTCTAAAGACAGAAATCCCATATTATTCCATAGTAAATACTTTTTAGAGACGAGCCCACTTCTGTGCTCACAGAGGTGTTTTCCAGTGTCACCAGGTTAATTTGACCAAGGTAGAAAACCAATCATGCTCTCCCATCCGCTTCCTGCTCTTTCACTACTTCTCCTTACTGAAAAGTACAGACAGGTGTGACTTCCAAAAAATTCAACTCTGTGTTTCCTTGTGATTGAAGACTCAAATGAATTCAAATAAATTCTAAATATGTCAGTATCCATAAAATGGGTACCCATTTTATGCTGCATTATCCAGGACATATTCTTTGACTGAAAGGACCTGGAAAATGGATGATGAGGTTCAGGGTCTTCGCTTAGTGTGGCTCTCAACCTCACACCTGTGCAAAACCGTTAGATTCAACCTTGAACGTAAACATCCATTTGATTCTAAACCAGATCACTTCCATTCTGATCGTCTTCTTATTCCACTGAGCCCATAGTCAAAGAGCTAGGAAAAATGTGTTTTCTCCCTTCCCCCAGGGGAGAGAAATGACTCTTTCAGTCATGTAAATAGACACAGGTTTATGGCTTTCTGACTTCTGAGTCACAGATCAGAAAACAGACTATCGAGATGTTATAAACAGTTGTGATTATGACTGCTGGTTAGATGTTTAGGAAATGGCATTTAATTCTGTCATTCATCTACTTCAAGCAGGGAAAACCAGAAATTATATTTAGAATAATATGATATTTACCTCAGCAGAGTTTATTAGACTGTCATTCAACAAATCTTGTGCAGTAATTGCAATTAAATTACCTCCAATTGCCATCAAGGGCAAGTAACATTTTCTCAGATTTCAGCATCCTGGTGGCAGGTGTCTTCAACTCTTGACTATTGCATGGATTTTAAAGATGAATTTGATTAAATCATCAGTTACAGCTCTGTATTTATTTTATCTTCCCTTGTTGAATTAAAGTCATCAGCATATTTTTGTGCCTTAATATGAGGTCCTTTGTTTTCCTGCTTACTTTATGGATGTGGTGTTTGTCATTAGCATGTTGTATTTTAAATACTTTGTTCAGCCTTTCAAACATTACAAAGGAAAAGAGAAGCCTATAATCCATTAAGGAACCCATTTCTGAAAAACACTACTATTGCATCAAAGAAATCTGTCATATTTGTTTGGATAAATTGGAACGACAATGCAGTGATCTTTTCTGACAAGGAGTCAGAAAACTTTGATAGTTATGAACGTTAATAGTTATTAAACAAAAGCAGACAGTGAGAGGTCTATGGTGTGCAGGAGAATAATTTTCTCTTTGTGTGTTTTTGTTTATTACTGGCCATGGAATAAGTGATTCAATCCTTCTCCAAACTGTTACAGAGTTCATACATACTCCCAGAAAGATAAATCTGTGCCTTGTTTAGCTCTAGGTATAATGTATCTGTTGAGAATTAAAAATGTGTTGGCACTCTTTGGGAAGAAACAAAGAAGGAGTGTTTACTATGACTTTTAGCTCATATTTCTTTTTGCCAATTGCCAACGGAGTCATTCCTTCACGGCATCGCCTGGCCAGGATTGAAAGCTTCATATAAATACCCCTTCCCCAAGTTAACAGCTCTTAATCTTCCATTTCTTCCAGCATTTTTCCTTAATGTGCATCGATCAAGGCTCTTCTTGTCACTGGCGGCTTTCTAGCAAAAGCTACTGCCATATGGCCTCTGTTCAACTTGTAAAGGATGCTTTAAAAGTCCATAAAGTACCGAGATCTTCAGAAAAAAAAGGGAGAGATTGATGTTAGAATTTTTACTACTGTCTTGCACAGCATCTGTCACAGTTGAGGAAATTTATGACTGCAATAGCTTCTACTGTGTTGAAAGGAATCCATAAATGAGTCTTAACTTTACATGAGGCCAGACACGAGCATTAGTCAAAACTGTGATAGTCTGTTATCAACAAAGCAACTGCATCGCCAAAAATATATACAAGTTAAAGATTAGCCATTATCTCTATGACCCTGGCTAAATCACTTTTCTTCCATAAACCTCTATTTCTTAATCTTTCAAAAGTTCATTTCCAGCATAGAATGCTGAGATCTTATGACCTGTAGAGGCATTTTAAATTCCACTGTATAAATACCAGTGTTGGCATTTATATTCTGGAGTCTATCTTCTGTTTACTTGGAAGGTAGGAGGTGTAAGGAGATCTGATCAAAATTAGTCACTGCCTGGGAACAAAGAAACAACCAGATGCGTAGCAGGGTTTACTCTGCCAGAGTTCTGACACTGAGACTTTATAACCAAAGGCAAACCCTTGGAATGGCTTAATGCACATACCATATGCATAAGCGTATAACCAAAATTTACCAAGCATTCAAATTAAGCATATACAACTCATTACAAATCCCTTATACAACCATATCTACAAATAAACTATGCATATGTGAGTTTCATTTAGATTACCCATACTTCCCCCAACTCAGAATTAGAAACAGAGTTGATAGGAGTCTTTGTTCATTTTTCTGCTGTATTCACAGGCGTCCAGCTCAGCTGAATGTCAGGTTCAGTCCCCAAACAGGTCTTTGTGCTTATGACATAAGCAAAAGGTTTCTTTCACCAAGCCAGTTACCATATATGTGAGTTAAGAGAACCACAAACAGCAATAAAGTGGTTCTGACCGACCATTTATAAAAATGTTTGGCCAGAGGTATTTGCACAACACTTATATTTAGAAAACACAAGGAATTCTTAGAGATCCAAATTACGAAATCTTTCAGAATAGCCAGAACTTTGGGGGAGGGAGGGAAGCACAACTAATGCTACTCATTTTGCAACACCCTTTCTAGACTCTTCTTTCCTTCCCATGTTTCCTAAGTTTCTTATCTCTCACCCACAGGGGGAAAAGCTAATTTGTTACCTCTGAGGAACCTCAGATGTTTCTTAGATGGGAAAGGACGATCTGAAGAGACAATCCCCTCTCCTCCAAAGAAAGAAATTCTCCATCACTAGCACTTCCCGATTCCTGGCAACAGTTCCTTCTAATGGGCTCTTTTAAGTACGAGCTATTGAGACTTAGTGGAATGGATGCTGCCTTACCCCACCCATATCTGATTCGGTCCACCCTGGAGGTCACGCCAGCTTGGTGGACCCTTCTTGATTATGCCACCAGGATCTTACCGCAAGCACCTGCTTCCATCTGTCAGTGTGCTTTATCTGACCAGAGAGCACAGGGGAGGCTGGAAATGTCAGAAGTTAACACCTAGTTAAGTGCAAACCTCAAACCATGAGGGATGGTGAGTGAATAAATACCTCAATTTTTGCACCTCATTAGTCGGATAATGCTGAGGCGCTTTCTCCCACAGTCTCTCAGAGGGTCCCCCTACCCCTCCACACCTCCCCAGGACTGGATCTTCCCACAGCAGTTGCTTCAATAATTAATGTGCTCTTTCTTATTTTCCGCTCCTCTCTATCTCACTTCCTAACTCCCTTTCTGTGCTTCCGTGCTTCCTAAAGTCATCTCCCCCACTAACTTTTATACCCAAATCTTTGCCTGAGATTTGCCATGAGGCAATTCAAGATAAGCAAAGAGCGAAGATAAAATTCCATTTCATTATGGAAGTATCAGAATTCAAGACCGGGGTGTCGGGGAGAGTGGAAAAAGAGGCCTGTTCCAGAAGCCTAGATCCTGAGTTAAAACAGGAAAAACTGACCATTGGCAGTATATGTTCAAGCATGAATCTGGCCAAAAATATAGATGCAGGCACCAGTAAGCAAAAGAGATGAACCTTCCTACCACTTAAGCAGGTGATCAATGATCAAGATGGAGGGATATTAAATGATTGCAGAAGGTTCATCAAACAAAGTTGAAGGCCAGTTCTGAGCACATGAGCCAGGCAGGAAAAAGTCAGAGGCATAAGCTAATTTAGATAATAGCTGACAGAGTTAAGAGTTGGGCTTATAAACTAATGACACTTCCAGGAGATTACGGTAGAGTCTTAGCTTAAAGTAGAGTCATGAAACTGGATTCTTCCCTGAAAGTCATGTTGCACTAGAGAAACTGGGTGTCTGAAATTATTTTGTCAATGAGAAGAAGTCAAGTTTCATGAGCATCTCTCTATCCCATAGAGCATGGTGACTTCTGTGTCTGAGGCATCGATTTAGAATCTAGGTCTTCTGATTTCCTGAGTAAGGTGTGTTGTTTAACTTACCAGTAAACATCGAGTACTTTAAAATGCAAACACACACACACACACACACACACACACACACACACACACCCTCATATCTTAAGTTACCTTGGCACATATCTGATGATTTTGTGATATGTAAAGAACAAGGAATAAAATGACTACTAGCGTTTAGTCTCAAATCTTCTGATTCGCATAAAAAAATTCACCTTTACTGTTGAAAGACTACTCTTGTGTTTCTATTATTGTTGAGTTTTGAAGATAATAAAATAAAGATTCTAATTCCACAAGGGTGGAATCAACACATCAACTCTGCCGATTACATCATGGGTTTATTCCTTCTTCCCAATGCTTGCATTCTTTCTATTGAGTTTGATGTGCCAGGTCTCAAAATCGGGGATTGCATCAAGACAAATATTTTTTAAGTAAAGTAAGTATTGTTAGTTTCAAGTATGATTGCCTCAAATATAAGCAACTGCACAAATTTGAAACATGTTGGGTGAAATGGAAGAAGGAAAACAGAGGAAGAAGCAAAGTAAAAATAGAAGCCATATACATAAGGGCATAGCGTATGAGGCAGAGGATTTTTTCTGAAATTAAGTGAAGCCAGTGACAAAGATATCATTTGGAACATGGTGTTGTGCAATTCTAGTCAATGTAAGAGGCAATCAAAATGTTTCAGGGGGGCTGAAATGTTTGAAACATGAGGACACAAGTGTTGGCCCACTCAATACCTTGGAGAAAAGAAAAGTATGGGAAAATTTTTTCCAACAGTATATGCATGAGCCAAATTCCTCACTCATATACTTGTACATGGGCCCTAATTCTGCACTTAGATATTTGTGGCAACTCTGCGTTCTGCAGACTTAATGCTTGTGTGAAACAGGAGTTGAGCATGTGGCAGACTTCAGCTTGCATGCCAATGTAGCTTCTGTTAGCATTAAATTTCTCATTAGTACGCGATGGAACTCCTTAAAAGGAAAACAACGTTAATGACTATAAGCCATTTGTAAGCTATTTTAAAAGTTGGAATTCAAATAAGTTTGAACAACACAAAGCAAATATGGGTGTAATCTACCATCTCTATCCATCGAGACCCTCTAGCAGAACCAGCCCAGCTTAATTGAAGAAAGAATAAACCCAATTTAGCAACCTCTGACATGTTTCTGAGGGGCACACCAGAGATCTATGAGGAGACCTCACAACTCATGACTTTGTAACACAGGCATGTTCCAGGTGGAGAGAGGAAGGAGGCTGCCTCTGTAGACGGAGCTTTCAGCCTCCCTGATCCTCCCTGGAAAGTAAATGCTTCCCAACCATTTGGAAAACAGCTCACTCATAAGCTTCAAGTCTTGTTTTCTTCCTGTGTTTATGCAGCCACTATCTTCAAGCCATAAGACAGAGAGAGAAGCTCTCACTTTAAAATCTGAAAGGCTTTGAAATGAGAGCGAATTACTTCTGTGAACAGAATGGCAGGCACACACTGTGTTTTCAATATTACAATTTCTTAAATGGGTGGATGTGGTATTTCAAGGTACTGCACAGCCTGGTCTCCTTCCTCTTCTTCCAATGGTTTGATGTACTTGACATTAACCTATATAAATGCATGCATCTGTTTGTGGGAGTTCCTTGAATCTTCCAGATCTATTCTTTCTTGGCCAAAATTTGATTTGACAACTATGGAATAAGTAGCAAGTGCTAAGCAGAGAAACTTAGAAAGGGAAATCAGTGAGCTTTAGCCCAAGTTCATTTGGGGTGGTATAGAACATAATGATGAAAGACAAGATGTTGAGAGAGAGAAGGTTGGAGGAGACACAGAGTGATCTTAGACTTGAAACGAAAACTAGAGACAAACAGAAACGTGTTAAGGGTTGAAACCTTCACCTGTCTTCTTTCTCTTCTGTTTCTTTAACAATAAAAAGAATTGGAGCATAGCACATGATGCCATTCAGCAGAAACATCCCCCACAGAGAGTACACCAGGGGAATCACTGCCTTTGGCTGAATCACCGGCTGACTCTAAATGGATAGAGTGTGAAATCAGAATAGAAGTCTAGGTCAGGGTGCTTCCAGAAGAGCAAATAGGGAAAGGACAGTTGTCCATTGGGGAGAACAATAAAACAAAATGCCCTTAATTTCAGAAACTAAAAAAGGAGAGCATATTATACTATGAACATGGTCAACGGAGCCCATAGCCAGAGGAAAAAAATTACCAAAGGAGTGCTAAGCTGCTACATAAGCCACAGAAAAAAACTAGATTATTTACTCAAGAGCAGGAGCTCAAGAGGGGCCACAGAAAAGGCAGTGGGAACAAAGAAACTCAGTCATTTAATATGCCAAGAGAAATAAGTGGTAGCAACAACATTTTTAAACCTTAATTTATGGGGAAAAGAGGAAAATTATCACTCAGCCAAGAAAAATAATAGCTCTGCGTATCTTCGGCTATTGGATTTTTGCATTCTTGAATACGTGTCTGTGGTCTGTGATTCTCAAGTCCTTTTGTGAGCATGAAAACTGACCTCCATAAACATCTCCCTGAGCCACGTTTCTCCTTCCAAGATGCAGATGAGGTATTATACTATCCTGACTCAGCTCCATGCCCGTAACAGCATCATCGTTTACTATGAGGGTCCTAAAGCTCTTTGATAGCTTAGTGGGCATTTTCTTTATTGCAAGGAGGCTTCTGGGTTCTGAGAAGGCAGATGGGGAGAAGGGAGGCAGGAAATTGTTTGTCTGTTCCTTGACCTTAATTACAACCGAGGAAAACCTGGAACCAAAATGAGAGCCCCAAGGGTATACTTTAACTTTGTCTGCAGGGTTTCATGTCAGTTATTAGTCATGAAAAAAAGGCTCAGCAAATTTGATTAAGTGTTACCAAGTGCTAATGTTGGGTGGTGCAAACAGATGTTTTTGTAAATTATTAATCCCTTTATTTATCTGCATACTTAAAATTTTTAAAGAAAAATTAGTTAAAATAAGGTAAATGGGAGATTATATGGAACAAAGTTTTTGTTTTTGTTTGTTTTTGTTTGTTTGTTTGTTTGTTTACTTGACAGAGAGAGAGAGAGAGCACATGCAGGGACAGGGGCACAGAGAGAGAGAGAGAGAGAGTCTCAAGCAGGTTCCATACCTAGTGTGGAGCCAGACACAGGATTCAGTCCCACCACCCTGGGATCATGACCTGAGCTGAAATCAAGAATTGCACACTCAAATGACTAAGCCACCCAGGTGCCCCTGTATGGTACAAAGTTTAACAAGAGTCACAAAATTTAGGAGACGAACACAGAATTTCTCAACCACCTGTTCCACAATACCAGTGAGTTTTGACCCAGCTATAAATTCCTATCACAAAGGAGTAGATTGTATTTTTAAAAGTTCTTGGCAAGGTACTTTCAAGGCCAGGTAAAAGTTAACCTTAATGAATGTAGGGCCCAGACATCTGTATCTTATAAAAAGCTTATCTGATGGTTCTAAATGTGTAGCCAGCCTTGAGATCAACTCATATCCTTTGGGATATCACACTCTGTGGATGAATCAGAAACAGTGTGACAACAGAAGGAGCACCAGGAGATTGAGTTCTGGACCTCACTATATGACAAGTCAAGTAACCTTAAACAATGCATGTAATCTCTTTGGAATCCACTTCCTTTTTCTGGAATATGAATCACTGTACTAGATAAATGAAGAGATTTGTTCCTTGTTTCAACATTCTATTAAGTAAATGTTTAAAAAGTCAATTTTGGGGGCACCTGGGTGGCTCAGTCGGTTAAGGCTCCGGCTTCAGCTCAGGTCAGATCTCACTTTTGTGGGTTCGAGCCCCACGTCAGGCTCTGTGCTGACAGCTAGCTCAGAACCTGGAGCCTGCTTCGGATTCTGTGTCTCCTTCTCTCTCTGCCCCTCCCCCTCTCATGCTCTGTCTCTCTGTGTATCAAAAATAAGTAAAAACATTAAAAAAAAAGAATTAAAAAAGTCAATTTTGCATTGATGGGTTAATTGGACATATTTTTTACAACAGTATTTTCAGTAGAATAATAGATGAGGCACTCTTCAATGCAGCTAACTTGTATTTGGCTGGCTCCATTTATCAAAGATTCCTACCCATGGCCAATTCTGGAGGGTCCTTTTAAGCCACTGTTGGAAGAGGGGATTCATGCTTGCATTATCATGAATCAGTGGGATCCATCAGCCATGAATAAAGATGCCACACTGTGCTTAGTGGAATTGCTTGCCTTCATTAAATAAAGATGGATCTTGCACTTTCAGATTACAACAGCAAAGGGATACCCATATAAAAGGGATAGTTTTATAAAGAAGCCATTTTCCAGCAAAGGACTTTAGCACTCTCCCAACTCCCACCTTCCTTCTCTCCAAATCTTCCACCCTCATGAAAATGACCAACTCAACCATATGTGCTGTGTGTGTACCTTAAAGTCATGTGGGCAAAGCCAGATTGTGGCAAAATCAGTCGGTCATTTTTGGATGAAAAGGAAAATGCTTTGATTCACTCATTTTTTAAAGACATTAGATGCAGTAAGAGGAAGTCTTCTTTTGTAGGCTACTAGTCCAAAAGAAAAAAAAAACTACCTGCAGGTCACATATAAGTCAACATTGTGGTGTCTTGTGACGTGACCTGGAACGAATGAATTAACAGCAAGGGGGTGAAGAGGAGCAAGGGGGCCCTGGGAGCTGGAACTAGACAGTGGAGGTGGAGAGGGGGCCCATGACCAGGCCAATAACATGGTTTTTAAAGTGGGTGAAAATAGATAACCAGTCTACTACCAAATCCTGCTGGTGTCACAATCACTTCTTTAATTCTGGCAAAACACAGGGTAAGGGTCTTATCCCACAAGGCCTAAAGAATTGAGCAGAGTATTACAATAGAAACTGGGCACAGGGAACATGACAAGAACCCAGGTACAGGCCTGGGGCCACATGATAGGATTCAAGAATAAAACAGACAAGCTCAGCATTAAGCCCAGCATCCCGGAAGTACAACAGGGATGATTCGTTGCTGATTCACTTGGGGGTAGACGGCAAGGGGAACACTAACTAACCCTCTAAGACAAGCACTGAAGATGGGACAGAGCTGGCAGTTTCAGTTAAGAAGTTTCTCCTATAGAGATGGGCAAAAATGGGGCAAATGACCAGGGTATGACAAAAAGCAACTTAGAATTAACTTTGGTGAGTTTTCTTATTTTTAAAAAGGAAATAAAGAAAAATTGAAATTTAGTCAATATCTAGCAAAATAGCTATGATTTTATGCCATACAAGTGCATTAATTAATGGATGTGGGGGGGGAATCTAGATATACTCAGAGGACATGACAAAATCAAAGGATTGGAAAGAGGGAAAGATCTGGAAAACCCCAGGAAGAGAGACAAAAGGAGAAAGAGCAAGAGAAAGAGAGGGGCCAGCAAATCCCATGCATACCATTTCTGGTCACTGAAACATTACTCTCTTCCTTCACAAATTGTCCCTCTGGTTTATTTTAATACCTTGGTTTCCCTCTTCCTTGTTGAATGAACAAAACAATATCTCTTCCATGCAAACCTACGGGAACTTTCCTTCTTGCAGCCCTTCCTTACCACAGTGCCAGTCAACAATACTGACATACATACCTCTAGAACCAGTCCTGACCATTTCAGATCACTTGTCCTTCTCCTTCACTTCCCCCCTCCAGCAGGATGTACCACCCCCATCTATTTGGCTCTGCAGGACCTCTTATGTCCCCCCAGGCTTTACCCAGCTCCCATGCTCCTAGAAGGTCTAGGCTTTTTATGGGCAGCCCTGACTATGTTTCCTTCTCCATCGCAACCACCTTGGAAGATGTTTCTGCTACAGACATGAACCCAACTTTTTGGGAAAATAGAGTAGGAATGCCTACAATACAAACTAGATCTAAAAAGGACACCACTTCCACCAGTTTATCTGTATCCACACCGTGTAATTACATAAGACAAATTTTGCAGTGAATCACTACCTTTTGGTAAAGATCACAACAGTTCTGGCTTTGAGGGGAAAGCATATATGAGATTTTCAACAGCAGGATTTTTTGTGAAAACCCTGCTTAAGCTCTACAAGAAGAACTGAAGAGAACACAGAGCAAGGACTTTTATGCCACAACCATCTTCAAACTCTCCTTGTAGACCAATCTAGATGAAGGTGTAGAAATAATAGTGGTGGGACGGCTGGTCCTCCATGACCCTGGGTGTATATAATAGCGTATTCAGCCCTTGTCTTTGGTCCAGCATCTTAGCATACCCCACTAAGTCTTTCATCAAATTCAGAATCAACTATGCTAAAGTCAGAAAGATTATAAAGTCTCAGTATTTCTTTATTTATGTAGATTTTAATGTTATATAATGAGTGGAGTAGTGTGATGGATGTGGGTGTTTGTTGCATGTTGGTAGTCAGAACACACTTAAATTTTTTATATTAGGTCTTAGGAGGAAAACGTCTAGCTGTATAAGTTGACTCAGTATAAGGTATATTTTCCTGGAATGTAAACTTCAGGTGTGACAGAGATCCCCTTGACCCTGAATAATGGTGTTGTCCTCCCCTTTCCCCTCTCCTTCCTTCAGAGAACAATTCCTCTAGCATAAATCATTTTGAAACACCAGCTCAAGGTAGACAGACGAGAGAAGCTCTATTTCATGAGCCTTTCAAAGCTCCTTCCACAAATGTGAATTATTGTCCTTGTCCTAACTGAATGCTCATTTTCCATTTGGGTTTTCCCTCCCCATCCCATTTCCCTCACTGCACAAAGTCCTCCAAATTTTTTAGGAAGAATGTTATTTCTTTGTCTATGTAAGTAAATGAAGACTCACCGGGTTAATGAATTGCCAAATAGTCCTTTATAGGAATTGCTATTTTCATCTCTTGAAAATGTAGGTTTAAGGCCACCTGGGTGACTTGGTTGAAAATCTGACTCTTAATTTCAGCTCAGGTCATGATCTCAGGGTGGTGAGAGCAAGCTTCAGGTCAGGCTCTCTGCCCTGAGCATGGCATTTGCTAAGATTCTCTCTCTCCCTCTGTCCTTCCTCCCCCCATCAAAAAAAAAAAAAAAAAAGGAAAAGGAAATCTATATCATGTTACATCAATATTTTCAATCCTAAACTCTTAGTTTCCCATTCAATGGCATGGGAAAATAATAACTGCTGTTTTATGCATTTTTAATTTATGCCCTGAAGAAAACACAAATAGATAAAGAATCCTCCAAACTGGAATGGTGATGACTGAATCGAAATTTTTAGGAGGATTATTTTTCCAAAGAGTTGGTAGAGAAGCATTCTTGAATAGACCAAGGATTTGGTACAGCATTAATTTCACTGCTCAAGCTATTTTGGGTGCACATTGTCAGCAGATCTTAGTGGCTAGTTTATTTCAAATGCACGGTTAGCATACTTCACATACTAGGAAATAAAGCCAAGGGAAAGCATAACCAAGTCCACAGCCTCAAGTCTTGCCCTACACAGAGAGAAGTCAAATTAGGATGCAGATGTAGCATGGGAGGGTGGAACACATGATTCTAGAAGTCTGAAGACCTGGCTCTAGTCTCAGCCTTGCCTCTAACTATCAGTGAGACCTAGGGCCAACCACTAAAACACCCCAGCCTCATCTGGACCATCAAAGAAATGGACTTGATGATCTTAGAGGTCCCTCCCAGCATTCTAGTTGTGTGAAGGTGGGCAGGAATGTCTGTACTGAAATGCTATTTTCCAATGAGTTTTCTTGTGTTTCAAGAAGTTATAATTCCCTCCTCTGGCACTTACATTCATTTGGCCTAAAATCTAGTTTCAAGGGAAGAAGTTCATTGTTGGGCATGGAGTCCACACACCTCACTGTTTCCACACACCTGACTGTTTCCAACAGCTTCCAGAACAGCAGCATCTCAGACCTGCTCACAATTTCACATGTGTAGAGATAACATGATTCCTTTATATCTCTGATTGGTCTTCCTCATTAACCTCCATCAGTCTGGTTAGCGAAAAAATTCTATTTTAGTTTGAGCCAATAAGATTAGTCTGATTCAGTAGTTTAAATGTTTTCTTTATTTTTAAAAAATGTTTGTTTATTTATTTATTTGGAGTGCAAGCAGTGTAGGGGCAGAGAGAGAGAGAGGAGAGAGAGAGAGAGAGAGAGAGAGAGAGAGAGAGAGAGAGAGAGAGAGAGAGAAAGAGAGAGAGAATACCAAGCAGGCTTCTCATTGTCCATGCAGAGCCCAATGCAGGGCTCAGTCTCATGAACCATGAGATCATGACCTGAACTAAAATCAAGAGTCAGAGCTTAACTGACCAAGCCACCTAGGTGCCCCTAAACATTCTTTTTCAATCAACACACTGTATCTTCTTTTCATGAGAAAGAGCAGGTGCACTGGGGCCAAGCAGAACAAGGTTAAGATCCTGACTCTGGCACTTGCTAGCTATGAGAGCTAGGACTAGTTACCCAATCCCTGTCAGTCATGGTTTTCTCATCTGAAAATGGAGGGAAATGGGTTTGTTATAAGGCTTAAATAAGATATTTCAGGTAAACAGCTAAACCGATTTCTCAATAAATGTTAAGTATCATTATTACCATTCTTGTCCCATTACTCCCATCACAAAATATACCATCTGCTGTTGGATCCTTTCCATGTCTCCATGACTTTTCTGCTTCAAGGCTTTTGGGCTGGATTTCCAAATCTGCCTTAATTGCCCAAACCCACTTTAAAAATCTCACTGTTACTGAGTCAGAGTGACAATTTTGTGGGTGGTAGCAAAGGTTGGTGAGCATGGGACTCAGCATCTGAAGATTTGGGTTTCACCAGCTCTGTCATTTACTAGCTGATGAAAATGCACAACTCTTATGACTGTTATAATTTTATACTGCTCAACTTCAGTGAGGATAAAATGGCTTCCATACTGGAATGGACATTCATTGTGAGGCCCCAATAAGAAAATAATCTTAAGAGTGTGTGTCTCACTTAGTAGTGTTTGTGGGAATTGAAGAAGACATGAGTGAAATAAATGAGGGAATGAAATGTTGTAAAAACTCCAAAATGATACCAAAATAAGGCCTTCTGATATCCTTGTGTGAAATGAAATTTCCTAATAACAACTGCCCTATTCCACTCTGAGTTCCCACTCTGCATTACCAACTTCCTCTCTGTCGTCTGTTCTCTAAACTGAAAGAAACCATCTTGTTTTCTCAGCAAGGGTCAGGGCCAGACATTAGCTACATCACACCACATCAAACTTCCAAAATAAAAATGGCAAATTCTGCTCACTCTGAATTCCAATAACTCATATATTTCACGCCTTATGGACTCTTGACTATATCTCACGCTGGTTTTTATTTGGATGCTTAGCATTATAAAATGTGTAATAAGTAAGAACTCGCTTCCCAACACTCAGATCTAAGATATGTCACAACTTTTCCTGATCTATGCTAAAGCTGCAGCTTAAGTACTTACTTGGTACGCTGTGCTTTGCATCAGCGGGGTCTGATCAAAGGTGCTGTTACTTGTGGAATGCTGTGTTAAAGCAGAACTCAGGTGCCTACCTTTAGGGAACCCATCAGTCTCTCCTTTGCCCTTTGGTCCTCCCTCTTTCTTGAATAACCCAAATGTAAATTTCTGTTCTCTCTTTGGGCAAAAGAATACCTTCCATCTGACAAAGCCATGGCTACCTTCTTAACATTGAAAAGGGTGAGGGGAGAACCTGGTGGCTCAGTCACTTAAGCATCTGACTTTGGCTCAGGTCATGATCTCACGGTTCATGGGTTCAAGCCCTGCATCAGGCTCTGTGTTGACAACTAGCTCAGAGGCTGGAGTCTGTCTTTGGATTCTATGTCTCCCTCTCTCTCTGACCCTCCCCTGCTCATGCTGTCTCTCTCTCAAAAATAAATAAAAAACATTTTAAAAATTCTTTTAAAAACATTGAAAAAGGGGTAACATCTCTCTTTTGTTCACAATGAAGCAATAGCAAAAAACAGGTGTTCATTTTTCCATGAACTAATCCATTCCCATGTAAGTAACTTTGCTCATTATATCACAGCTCTGCTTCTCCTTCAACAAGCCCCTTCCAACGGTGATGGTGGATGAGGTGGAGATACATACTGATGTTGCAGAAAAGAAATAAATCATGGGATGGATAAAGAAGATGTGGTATGTGTATGCAATGGAATATTACTCAGCAATCAAAAAGAATGAAATCTTGCCATTTGCAACAAAATGAGTGCATTGAGCTAAATGAAATAAGTTGGTCAGAGAAAGATAAATGTCATAGGATTTCAGTAATATTTGGAATTGGAGAATCAAGACAGATGGACATAGGGGAAGGGAAGAAAAAAATAAAATAAAAAACAGAGAGGGAGGGGTGCCTGGGTGACTCAGTCGGTTAAGCGTCCTACTGTAGCTCAGGTCATGATCCCACAGTTCTTGAGTTCAAGCCACACATCAGCCTCTCTGCTTTCAGAGAGAAAATCCAAAGCAGAACTTGCTTCGGATCCTGTCTCCCTCTCTCTCTTTGCCCCTCCCCCACTTGCACTTTTTCTTTCTCAAAAATAAACATTGAAAACAAAAACAGAGAGGTAGGAAAACCATGAGACTATTAAATACAGAGAAGAAACAGGATTGCAGGTTTGGGGGGTGCGGGATAGACTAAATGGGTGATGGGCATTAAGGAGGGCACTTATTGGGATGAATCACTGGGTTTTACTCCTAAAACCAATACTACACAGTGTGTTAACTAATTTGAATTGAGAGAAAGAGAGAGAAAGTGGTGGAGAAAGAAGGGAAGGAAGGAAGGAAGGAAGGAAGGAAGGAAGGAAGGAAGGAAGGAAGGAAGGAAGGAAGGAAGGAAGGAAGGAGTCACAGGGAGCAAATTGAACTAGGGGGCAGTCTGTATTTGCCCAACTTATTTACCCAATTTACTTGAACTTTGTGTACTATGTGGTTCATGGTGGCAACACTCTGGTTATGGTAAGCAAAACAGAGTATCACTGACAGGACATTAAGGATGCAAAATCATCAATAGGCCAGAACACCTAACTTAGAAAATGAATGAACACTGGGAAATCTAAAGACTTGGAAACTGAACCCACAATAAAAACCTTGCAACAAGAACTGCCTGCTTCATACAATGTCCCATCGTTGTGACAGTGATTCCTAAACCTCCCACGTCCCTCTGTATGCCTCCCTCAAAACCAAACTTCCCAGTGGCTAGTTGGCCAATCCCAGGTCATTTGTCTTCTTTGGCTCCAGTGCCCGGGAGGCATACTTATTCCAAAAAAATTATCCACAAGGAGGAAGTTCCACCAAATGATGAGTTGGGGGGCAGGAATCCATGTAGAAGGACAGGTTGCATGGTGAACTCTCACCAATTATCGATCTTTAGTAGATCTCTTCTTTTCATGGTCTGTTTCATCATCTATCCATGAGAGGGCTGGACTCAATATTATTTCAGATTCCTTCCAGCCCTCAGAAATGCCAGCACCTGCTGCCTTAATTCTTCCTCTGACAGCTGGTTGTACCTCTGGCACCAGAGAGAGCTTTTAGATGGGTAGCATCTAACCAGAGGTGAGAACACATGTAAGAATGAGATTAGCCTCATCATTAAAAATACATATAATAATAATAAGGTCTGATATTCCACTAACGTGTCTCCCTCTTTACCCATATATTCCCAAACACCACCATTTATTTTCTTCAATAAGGGAAAATATCCCATTTCCTGCTTCCTTCCTTTCATATGGGTTTCTCCATGCCGATGCTGCTCTCTGGGCTTCTTTTAGACCCAACCTGTTTGTTTCTCTGGACCAAAGTAATCTTCCTGAACTTCCCTCCAAAACCTCCACCTCATGGCCCTTCACTTGAATCATCCATTCTCACAGAGTCTCTAAGGCTCACAATTCATTTATTAAACTACAATTTAATTATTCCCAGTTGTCCATATATTTTCCCCTTTAAACAGTTAACCTGGTTGTTCAAAAGCAATCAGTTCACCTATTTCAGGCTTTTCGTCGCTCAAGCATATCGTTTTGGGTTGGGGTTTTTTTTCATCGTTTTTTTTTATTTCAGATAAAAATTGTTTCATCACTGCCAATGACTAAAAATAACCAATTTTGATTGTCTTGTCCACCTATTTATTCTTTTCTTAGCAAGTGACTCAGATGCCTCTCTGAATTCATCGTCTGTGCAGCCCTCCAGCTCCCCTCTCATTTCCATTCAGAAAGCCGGACAAGCGCTCTGTACTGATTTGTTTTTCCCTCTCTAAGATCTTCACACAGCTCTGCCTGCATTCTCCAGCGTGTTATGCTCGTGCTACTTTTGTTAAGTCCCGCATTCTTCTTTTTTCAGAAGGACTGTGGTTCTTTGAGCTTTAATTATGGTGTCTTAAAAGATTCTTCAGCTGCTTTCACGCTCGCGAATTTTATACTTCCTCTTACTGCACCTTCTTCACCAGATTTCTTAATTCCCCAACGTTTACTCTCTTGAAATCTGATACCTTTGTATAGCTGCATTGTTCGAACCTACATATTATTCTCAAAGTGAGTCATCTGTGGACATGGAAACCTTTTGCTTGCTTGCTATCTTCAAATATGATTTTT
The DNA here is from genome assembly GCF_006229205.1 of Suricata suricatta. Taxonomy (NCBI): domain Eukaryota; kingdom Metazoa; phylum Chordata; class Mammalia; order Carnivora; family Herpestidae; genus Suricata; species Suricata suricatta. The sequence continues at coordinate 15,086,940 of NC_043702.1, read as the reverse complement.
TTTAGTTTTCCCTTCATCCTACTGCAAAAAAAGTGTATATGTATTAATATTTGTTTCCAATAATTTCAAATCTCTAAATGTAGTCAAAAGTCTACCCCCACACCCTTTTGTCAGACGATCAGACCAGAATAACTAGCACAGTGCCAATCTTTGCAACCGTCAGTGATCACTTTCTTCCTGAGACAAATCTAGTCTAGAAAGAAGGAAATATTCTCTATGATCCCAATATTTGAATCAATCGAAAATAATTAGGAAGGTGGCTAGGTTCCAGACAAAGTTGGACATGTGCACATTAAATGGGCAAGCATCTGCCCTTTCTAAAGCAAGTTACGATAAATACAGAACTGGAACATGGAAGAATGAAGGTTAAAACCACTTCCTGGAACAAACTTAGTTCTTGGAATTCTTTTGGCTCAAATGTAGGGTTATTATCGTAAAAGTCGTCATGTACTGCAACCCTGTACTGACTTCAAAGTGAAGTATCACAAAGACAATCACTCTTAAACAGGAGAAAGAGTATCTTGATGGAAGCAAGGCAAATAACATATGAATTCTGGTTGGTTTGAGTAGAAAGAGAACTAGTAATTGAGGAAAAGGGTTTAACCAGAAGGATTTGAGTTCATTTGATTAAAAGTATTTTTAAAAGTCTCACATAAGCATCCCTGAATATTAAAGTTTCTGAGGTTTATCCATCACTAGTCATTTTCCAATTAACTGTACATCCTAATACCCCCTGATCCTAGTTCAGTGGCTTCGATGACTGATAATTTTGTTTCTTTTCAGAACAGATATTTAAAGCTGAAGTCTTAGGATAGTGATTACAATCATTTTGTGGATTCAAGTTTGCAATCCTGACCCTTCAGAGGCTGTTTATTTCTCCTCAGGCCATTTTCAGGCATCAGGTGGCTACCACCGGGTAAATTTAGGTGCAATTCAGTACGTGGACCCCCTGGACTTTCCTCAAAAATCAATGACGCAGTATCAAAATACCTCAGTTAATTTCTCTCTTTAATAAAAGTTAGAAGCACACATATGAAATAATTATTAACTGCTACATTTGCATCCATATGTTTACAATGTTACATGCATGATTTAACAACAAAAATGAAAAAAAAACATACGAAAAATACAATATGGATGAATCTTAAGAAATAATGTTGAATCACAGAAACACAAAATGAGGAATACTCTGTTAAAAAGGGAGTAAGGAAATGTATACATTACAAAGGTTGTTATCACATAAAAAAGAAGAAAGGGGGAGGAAATATTCCAGATTAAGGGAAGTTACAGAAGACAGGACAGTTAAAAATAACAAGTGATCCTAAACTGGGTCCTATACCAGAGAGGAGAATGTTCAGCAGAAGGGAAAACTGTGATTAAAAGGTTATTAGTAAACTAACAAAATTGGATTGTGGACAGTAGATTGTATTGTATCAATGTAAATTGCTAAAGCTAATTGCTATACTGAGGTTCCATATGAGTATACCCTCATCCTTGGGAAATACATGCTAAAAGATTTATGCCAAAAGCTCCATGATATATGTAACTTACTCCCAAATGATTCAGAAACAACACAAATATGGGGACAGAGAGCACACACACATAACAAAGCAGATAAAGAAAGATATAAATAGCACGTAAGTCTAGACGACATGTAAATGAGAGCTCTTTGCACTATTTTTGCAATTTTTTTAAATTTTAAATTGTTTTCAAATTTTAAAATGTAATGAAATACAATTGATCGAATAAGATAGATTGGACAGAGCACATCCTATGTGATTCCATTTGTATAAAGTTTCAAACCAGGCAAAATTAAATTTTATTCTCAACACCACCACCAACAACAAATTAAACTATATTCTTTCAGCATGCATAATGAGGTAACAAAACTAAAAATAAAAGCTCTAATAGGTATGTGGGAAGCATAATCCCATAATAGGATTCCATAATAGGATAGTGGTGATCTCTAGCAAGGAAGGGGGAGATTACTTAGAGAAAAAACTTGCCAAGGTCTTCGGAGTGCTAGCCACATACTGTCTTGCATTCTGGGTGAAGAGTGGATGAGTATTTTTTTTATAATTATTAAGCAGCATGTTTATGTCTTATGAGCTTCTCTGTGCATGTCTTATAAAGGATGAAAGGAAGGATGGGAAAGAGGGAGGGGGAGAGGACAGAAAGGAGAAAGAAGAAAGAGAGGCAGAGAGGAAATATACCCAGACACAGCTTATTCCCTGCTTTTATTCTCACTGCTGAGGCCAGTGCTCTGTCGAATCACCCTGGTCAAGACCACAAAGAAAATCATCCCTGAATCTTACTTTAGACCAGAAGCCCACATTTGCTTCCAGGTCCCTGACTTAGCACAAGTACAGAGCTTTAGAGCTGTCCTATATAAATATCAGTTATCACTAGATATGGTCCAGTTAACTATGGTCCACAAACAGGTAATTGACAGGAGAAAGATCCCGAAACTCATTCTTCACTAAAAATTGAGACCTTTAGAGTTGATTTCTTGGGTTCACTATTTGGCTGTTGAAAAGCTTTGTGAGATCAATAGCTTATTTAAAGGTTGTTAAAATTAACAGTTAAAATGTTCTAGCCAAGAATTGGCTTTAAAGATAAGAATCGTTTCTTCAATGTTTGGGTGGGAAATTTACCAAGGTCGGTGAAAGTTTATGATCACTCATCAACAGTATAGAAGAAGATTCCTATGGAAAGATTTTGTAGGTTTCAATATACAAAACTTATCACTGAAGGGAAATTTATACAGCTTGGTTAACTTATAATTCAGACATCAGCCCTGTTCCTTCTACATACACAGCATAAAGGGACCCAAGTGTACAGTAACAACACATAGAAGAAGCTAGGCTGTTCCTGAAAACCACTGTCTGACCAGCTCTGCATATAGGATTAATTGAAAAAAGAGGTTCAAAACAGCCCACTGAGGGCTTGTATTTTAATTTGTGCAAATGCATCTAGAAAGCATGAAATTAATCTGTTCTGCATTTGGGTGGTGCCCAAATCCCTAAAACTCTAAGCAATATATGAGCAATGGTTCTTTAAATTACACAAACACAACAACAGTTAGATGATAGTGTTCTGTTTACTGAATAGTTTTGGAAATATGTCCTGCTTTCAATTTAAAGTAACAATTATAGACTTTTCTGAAGATACGATCTACTCCCACACAGCAGGTAATATATCTGTTCTGGTCCTAAAAATATCCCCCTCGGCAGCCAACCCAAACCAGTAAATACTAGTTGACATGATGTTCCATTTTTACTGGGGTGCCGTCTTCACTTGCCTTGAAACACACCAATTAGGGACCCTGGAAACCAACACACCGTTTATATTGGAATGGTCCTCTTGGGTGCTACTTAATAAAATCTTAAAAAAACAGTTTAGAAAAACATCTCAGTAAGCTCTTATACTTGGGGACTTCTATGGTGGAGCATTCTGAGAACATTGATAAGACACCATTAGCCAATGAGATGTGAATCAGAGTCCAAAATTAATAGGAAAAAATTTTGTGAACAAATGGTGTGTCTACAATTGTCTGTCTTCCCTAAGAAGATCCACAGAGGTTGGGCTGTTCTTTCTCCATATAGACTCACCCCAGACCCATTCCAAACCTTCGAACCAAGGGAGCCAATGCTCATAACTGCCTTAAAGAGACTGAGTCCCAGGATGTTACAAATATAATGCCTTATCCCCATGGAATGTTGCATGCCTAACCCTCTCAGGACACCTGTCTTATAAAACCTTCCATTTGTAAAACACTGGTCTAGACCTTAGGGTTGAGGAATTGGCACCCAAGTGCGTGTGTGTGCATGTATGGTTCTTTGATCACTGTTGTTCACAAACTTAATGCACAAATCTATTTTTTAGAAGCAAAAGAGAAGTTTGATTTGAATAATTTGAGAGATGTTAGCAAGATTCAACGCGAATGATCAGAAATGTAGATTAAAAGGACCACACCTGAAGAATAAAAATTACATTCTTCCTAAAACACTTCTGAACTACATCATGGCTCGTAGTCTGAGCACAGCGAGGGATCTGAAGGATTCAGGGCACCTGGGTGGCTCAGTCGGTTAAGCATCTGACTTCAGCTCAGGCCATGATCTCAGGATTTGTGGGTTCAAGCCCTGCATCAGGCTCTGTGCTGACAGCTCAGAGTCTGGAGCCTGCGTGAGATTCTGTGTCTTCCTCTCTCTCTGCCCCTCCACCTCTCGTGTTCTCTCTCTCACAAAAATAAACATTAAAACATGTTTTAAAAAAAGAAAGATTCAGATGCACTGTTGGTCAAACCATATCTCTCTCTAAGTATACTATCTCTAATACTGATTGCCTCCAGCTACTACATGGCCACCAATCTTGCTTCCCCATTCCAATATTTTAAAGGTCTTAAAGGGGCACTATCCTTTAAAGTGTGTCTAATAGACAAGTATCGAGGTCCCCACCTTGGTGTAGTGGGTCCTGTCATTCTACATTATCAGGGGAGCTTGCTTAATCTCAGTGTTTCAGTTTTCCAGTGTAAAAAGTGGCCATAATAAATAATAACCACTTCAAGGGCGCCTGGTGGCTCAGTCAGTTGAGCATCCAACTTTGGCTCAGGGCACGATCTCACAGTTTGTGAGTGCGAGCCCCACAAGGTACTCACTGCTGTCGTGTGGAGCCTGCTTCAGATCCTCTGTCACCCCTCCTCTCTGCCCTGCTCCGGCTCGTTCTCTCTCCTCTCACTCTCTCTCTCAGAAATAAACATTAAAAAACAATAGCCACTTTATTCTCACAGGGAAACTTTATTTATTTTTTTAAATGTTTCTTTTATTTATTTTTGAGAGACAGAGAGAGACAGGGTGAGCAGGGGAGGGTCAGAGAGAGAGGGAGACACAGAATCTGAAGCAGGCTCCAGGCTCTGAGCTAGCTGTCAGCACAGAGCCCGACGCAGGGCTCGAACCCATGAACCGTGAGATCATGACCTGAGCTGAAGTCGGACGCTTAACTGACTGAGTCATCCAGGAGCCCCGTCACAGGGAAACATTAAAAAGAATTCCAAAGTCTCACAGGAAGACTTATTGCACCAATTGAAGCATCTTCTGATTTCAATCATATCTTTTCTAAAAATATAAACCTGTGGCCCTTTTATCAGCTAATAATAATAGTAATAGCTTAATAATAATATCAAGCCTTTAATATATCAAGCAATATATTTTGATTGAAAATATGTTTGAAAACATCTGATTTAATCCTCATAATCTTTGTGGTTAATGCAGGTATCATTACTTACCCACTTTTTATATGAGAAGAACATGAGATTCAAAGATACCAAGTGATTTTCCCAAGACCATACAACTAATCATGATGTACACTGAATTCAAACCCATGTCCACCCGGAAGATTCAAAGTATAGAGTTATTTCTACCATGTCAGAATTACTAAAGGTTTCCGCTAAAATTACAATTTACAAAGCACTTCCATAAAAGTTCTGAAAGATAAAAATTACTAGATTATCATGAAATTTATGATTAAAAATAATAAAATCAGTAGTGTATTTGGTATATGTGGCTAAGGCCATGAAGTTAGTATTTAGAAAGTGCCAAAGAAGCTGATTAAGCTTATTTAATAAGTCAACTCGGTCAGGCAAATTAGACACTTCCATTAAGAAAGGCAGTCAAATTGCTTATGCTTTTCATTTTAAATTTTGCAAGCCAAAACTACAACCAGTTGAATTTTTCATTTCTCTCTGAGCTACATGAGTGTGTCAAATACATTCACAATCAAGGTCAGATCTTTCATGTTCTCAAAGGTAGTCATGTAATGAGGTGACATGGGGTCAGGGGAAGGTCTGAAGACTATTTTCAGCATTTCAAAGAGTCTAACAGATATCAAATATGTCTCCCAGATTAGGCTGAACAGGCTAATTAAATAATCACATTCCTAAGCTTTTGACCAGAATTACTTCAGCTCAATGCAATAGTACTACTGGTGATCTCATGCTGATCAGAAAGACTGATTGGGGCTTGCATGTGTCTTTGGTTAATAAAAAAATTTTGAAAAAAATATGATTAATGTCATAAAGGTATATGCACCAGGATGTTTATACTTTTTACAGTATTGCTGTTAAGGTAGCAAAAGGGATGGAATAGAGTCTCAACAATGAGGTGTAACTAAATAAACCACAGCTTATGGTGCAACAGAATACCATGGAACTATAAAAAGGGCGGGCATTATTTCAAGGTATGTTATAGAATCAAATAAGCAGGTCACATTGACATGACAACATTTATTACACGGATACTATATGCCTTATGCTTTCACCCAGGTTAAGAAAACACAGATGGTAATCTGTGTATATGGATAGAAAGGGGCATATTCTCTGTGTACCTTCTAGTGCATTCAGAGGAAAGGAAATGGGGCGAGGTCATCTGAACTGGTAACAGCATTAACTTCCGGGAAGGGGGAAAGAGTGGGTACCAATAAATGGGTCTTTCCTCTTCTACCCTAAACTGGTAGGCTTGAATTTGGACAGTGAGCATCAACCATCTTGCCATTTTTTTTTTAATTCCTTAATAAATGCAGGTGGTGGTGTTGTTCGGACAGTCTTTCTAAACGAGAGCTTGATACGGAAAACAAAAAGAAAGGGAGTCCATTGTGGTGGAATCTGGGCAACCCGCTAGCACAGACACCCCCTTCCAAGGCACATACAAAGCACACACACGCACTCTACCTGGGAGTGATCAGCCCCTACAGCCTTTATAAAGAAAGCTCTGTTTTTCCCTGCAATTGCTCTTCTCCGCACCCTTGAAAACACGGCAAATTGGTAGCTAAGCAGTGTAAACAAGTTAGAGGACCAACATGAAGACCCTTAAAAAACGCTGGCACCTTCCTGAACCTGGAAGGAGTCCTGCTCCTAATTGGACACAGGTGTGGCTGAAGGGAGGCTGCCTTCTAAGTGTTCCTGGGGAGGAGCCCAAGGAGCCAGGCCGCCCCCCATTGCAGGAACCAGGGAGCCGGCCTGCTCCAGCGGCTGAGACACTGAGCCACTTGCTGTCGGTCCGGCCCCAGCCCTGGCACAACTCCCCAGCCCGTGAGGTGTGACTCAGTGGGTGCCACGGGTATGCCAAAGGTTCTGCCCTGGAGATGCTGACAATCTTGCCCCAAAGAAAAGACGTGGGCTTCACGTAGCCTGGTAAAAAGCCCACCTCTTGGGCTAAATTACGGTGACTGTGAGTTCAAAGTAGGTCTCAACTCCACGCCTAGTATAAGGAGAGAAGGGGGAGGCTTGGCGAGACCTCTTCTCCCTTCCTCCCTCCCCCCCATCTCCCATGCAATCTGAATCTTTTATATCTTTTACTCCAAGTTTCTCCGTTTTCAGTGGAACGGCCTATCCATCAAGTTCGTGCTCTCCACTCAAGCTTTGTTGGGAACTGAACGAGTATAAGTCTATGCCTGAGCCGGAGGGGGCAGACCCACCACGTAAAGGACCAGGACCACAACACGACTCCCTGAGTCTTGCAGAGACCCACCCCTCCTTGCAGGTGCTGAGGGAGCAGTGGGGTCCCCGTGTGGATAAGGCAGGGGCAGGGAGGTCAGGTGGAACCATGGGGGTCAATGCCTGCAGCACACAGAGCAGCCGGAGGAGATGTCGCCCAGCAAGGCTGTTCCCAGCAAAAGTGAGAAAACTAACACACCAGCCACTGCAGAAAAGTGATGGCAAAGAGGGCTGGCCATCCTAAAGGGATAAACAGAAGGTGTGCCAGGCCCTCATTTGTTCACTGTTTCAGCCTCTCAACCTTCAGATACAATGAAAGCCTTTTTGAAAGCACTGAATGAAAAATGAAGGCACAACTTCACCATTTCAAAATGCTCTGCCTTTCGAAAACACTTAACTGAGATGGTGAACAACAGGGCATCCGCAGAGAGCAGGTGGTCTGGTGGGCAGATGCCGGGGCTCGGGGTGACCCACAGCTCTCTGCCAGTTCTCCAAGAAAGTGTCCGCTCGTGGTGGCTCTCTCCTCTCCACACCTGACACCCCCAGGCTCCAGGCCTCAGGACTTCCTATCCTCTGCCTTCCACAGCATGTTCTGTACTTGAACATCTATTCCTGTTTCCACCTGTCACCTCCTGGAAGTCTCCGGCTTGAACACCCTTCTCACCAAACCCCAGCCTCGCCACTCACGCCCTGGGACCTGTCCCAGCGCACCGCAGCTATTCACCGCCTCTTCTCCACAGATGGCCTTCCCAGGACCACCCCGGCTCTGATGTTCGCCGTCTGAAAACCTGGGCAGCCCATCGAGTGTCCGCCAAGACAATGTTCATGAGCTTGAGTCAGAGAACTTGGCTTTACTTCTCTTCCTTACGTGTTTTGTTTATTATCTGACTCTCATCCAGGAAGGTGAGTTTTATGGCATCCAGATTCTGTTTTAATACCTCATATCTGTGATGCCTAGACGTGTGTGTCTAAAACCACAACCACAAGCCACACACAGCTTCACTGAGCACTAAATAAGTGGCCCCTTGAACTGGAATGTGCCATAATCTGTGAAACTGAACTGGGAAGGCTTTGTAGGAAGAAATGAATGAAATCACAAATAAGTTTTATATTGATTGCTTATTGAGATGATATTCTTTCCAATATATGTGGTTAAATAAATTTTTATTTAAATTAATTTTACCTGTTTCTCTACTTTTTTTTATTTTAGAGAGAGAGAGCATGCACACGAGTGGGGGAAAGAAGCAGAGGGAGAGAGAGAATCTTAAGCAGGGTCCACACTCAGTAAGGAGCCTAGCCCCACAATCCTGGGATCATGACCTGAACAAGAGTTTGTTTAACCAACTGAGCCACCCAGGGACCCCTGTTTCTTAACTTTTAAAAATCATATTATTTGGGGAGATTTTGGTGTTGATTCATATAAGTTCTTTATATATTTTGGATATTAACTCCTTATCATTTGCAAAGGTCTTCTCCCATTCAGTAGGAGAAGAAGCCTTGTTGCTGTGTTGATGATTTTCTTCGCTGGGTCGATGTAGTCCCAATAGTTTAATTTTGCTTTTGTTTTTCTTGCCTGAGGAGATGTATCTAGAAAAATATTTCTTTGGTCAACATCAAAGAAATGATTGCCTGTGTTTTTTTCTAGGAGTTTTATGGTTTTGGGTCTCACAGTCATTCGAGTTTATTATTGTAGATGGTATGAGAAAGTGGTCCAGTTTCATCATTTTGTGTGTAGCTGTCCAGTTTTCCCAACACCATTTGTTGAAGTATTTCTCTGTTGTTTTTTGATGTGGCCACTGGAAAATTTAAAATTATTTATATTGCTTATATTCTAGTTCTATGAGGCACCATTGGGCTAGACTTCTGCCTGGCACGCTTTGGTGGCCAATACTTCTTAACTTCATATGCACATACATACTGCGGCTCCTGGGGTCCATCATTTAAACTTGCAAAGTCTCGGGGCCCCTGGGTGATTCAGTCAGTTAAGTGCCCAACTTCGGATCAGGTCATGATCTCACAGTTTGTAAGTTCGAGCCCCACGTTGGGCTCTTTGCTGACAGTTTGGAGCCTGGAACCTGGAGCCTGCTTCGGATTCTGTGTCTCCTCCTCTCTCTTCCCCTCACCCTCTTGTGCTCTGTCTCTGTCTCTCAAAAATAAATACAGGTAAAAAAATGTTTTTAAACTTGCAAAGTCTTTTTTTATTTTTACTCTTTGACATGACAATAAAAATATCGATCCCACAAGACCTGTTGTGAAGAGAGAATAAGATGGTGCTACCCAAAGTTTAAAATACTACCTGAAGAAATGTTATTTGTACTTAAAGTTAGGTGAATGTTTGAAGAGTGAGAAACGCAGGATAACTGAATAATCCTTTAATTGTGAAGACAATCTTACAGGCAGAGATGTAAACACAAGGCAGCACCACAGTGAAGGGGTAGGATTTTCGCTCTGAAACACTGTTAATTGCACACAGTCAGAAAGCAGGCGTCACCAGAAGATCAACTTTTGCCAAATCTATGATGGAAGAATAGATCTTTTTGACAGCTTAGTGAAAACATCAACACTAATTGCCTTGCCTTCTAGATCAGCATGTGTAGGGTGTTTCCCCTTTAAATAATTAGCCATTCTGTTTGGTAAAGTACCTTTTACGTCTCAAGTAAAAAATGACTTCCAACTGAAAAATAAAATGGGACAATGAATTTTTTAAAAGTTAAAGTAACTCTAGAGGTGGGCACTTGTTGGGATGAGCACTGGATGTTGTTGTCTGTAAGCAATGAACCCCGGGAATCTACCCCATAAACCAAGAGCACACTTTACACACTTGTATGTTAGCCAAGTTGACAATAAATAAATAAATAAAGTTAGATTAACTTAGGAAAAGGCGAATCAGCTTAGGAAAATCACAGCCAGTTTGACGTAGGCATCCCTGAGCATCTATCAGTAACAACCATATTCTCAAGTCTTCTGATAAGATTGAAATACACAATTGAGGGGGAAGGCCAAACCAAAAAACCTCAGGTTTTCTTTGCCACGGGCTGACAGATTCAAACATAAGTGCTTAAGGTGGATAAAAATGTACCTGCTCTGCAAGCCAGTGAATACTGTATAAAGGTAAGGGAAAGATGGCTATTGACCTAATTTCATAGTCCAAATTCAATCAAATAAAACCCCTTCTTAAACACTGACATAGTCAGTCATCTTTCAAAGATGCTTTTTAGTAGAAGTCTGCCTTTTGCTGTGGAGATGGGAGTTTTTGTTCTTTTTCCTCTCTCGGTCACTATATGTTTGTATTTTACTAAAGTAGTGGTTCTCCACTAGGAGCGATTTTGTTCCTGGAGGGGATACTTGGCAATGTCTAGAGATATTTTTCTTGTCACCTGTGGGGAGGGTGCTATTGGCATCTTGCAGGGAGAGGCCAGGCATCCTGCTATGCACAGCACAGCCCCCAGGAATGAAGACTGCAGAAGGCCAAGGTGCCCCTGTTGAGAAACTCTGTACTAAAAGAACAGGTGTCTATCAGATGCTTCAGAAATTTTTAAGTGCTTTGCTGTACATCACAGAAAATCAAATGAACTTGGGCATATCTTTGATGGTCTTTCGTAACCATGAATACATGAATACAAGACTAAGGAAGCAGTCAATAAGTTAACTCATTGTAACTCGTCATAAAAAAACAGGAATAAATTATTAGTCTGTAAGAACTGATCAAGAAAATGGACAATATTAACAAAATGCTTAATGTAACCACAGCCAGGTTTATAAGGATTAAACACTTTCCTTGAAACACTTTATTCAACATTAACTCAATGAGTCTTTGGTATTCAAGAGCACTATACTAAGGACTTTGAAGGATAAAAATGTAGAGAACCCCATTGTTACCACCAGCAAATTTACTATAGACGAGTTTAAACAGCCCTTCAAGAAATATCTCTGGAATTAAAGATCATTGGGGAGGCATTGCACCTTAGCAAAGAAGAATCTGGCTTTGGAATCACCGAAGGACAAAGCAGCATTTGAATCAAGACGCGCCCCAGGGAGAGCCTCTTAATCTTTCTGAACCCCAGATTCCTCACTAATAAAATGGGAATAATAACACTCCCTTGGTAGGGCAGTTGTAAGGATTATGTGCAATTATTTATGTAAATTGTCTGGCCTGGTGCCTCGCCCATAAGTGGTTATTCAGTACACACCGGCGCATTGCCTCTTGATTCCCTGTGTTTTCATCTTAACTATACCTGAGAAACCATGGTTAGGTAAGATAGAAGGGGAGGCTTCTTGAAGGTGTTATAGAAAAATTGGCTTTTTTGGAAAACCAGTTCCCTCAAACAAAACCAATCAAAACCCTTAAATCCTTACCAAAAAATGAAATTACTGGAAAGGAAAGAAGTAGTAGAGAAATCTGGAAACCTGGTAATAACAATACTGATGAACAGATCTTAGAAAACTTGTAAGTCTGGTCTACGGCCATACCACCCTGAACGCGTCAGATCTCGTCTGATCTCGGAAGCTAAGCAGGGTCGGGCCTGGTTAGTACTTGGATGGGAGAAAACTTGTAAGTCTGTAGTGATGGAACATTCCAGGTTGAAATAGACACTATGCAAGAAGGCAGTATAATTTATGTTATTTCAACAAAATAAGACATTACCTGGACTTTGAGAAAGAACCTAATAACTAAAGCTAAGTGAAATATCAAGAACTTGTTGCAGATGTTCTTCTATCAAAATTTATTTGTGACAATCTTTCAGGATCTATGTGACAGCTCCTGGATGTTCAAAGGTTTGAATTATAGACTTAGTTAAAAACCAGTAAATGAGGGCACCTGGGTGTCTCAGTCAGTTGAGCATCTGACTTCAGCTCAGGTCATGATCTGGCGGTTCATGGGTTCGAACCCCACATCAGGCTCTGTGCTGACAGCTAGCTCAGAGCCTGGAGCCTGCTTCAGATTCTGTGTCTCCCTCTCTCTCTGCCTGTCCCCTGCTCATGCTGTCTCTCTCTCTCTCAAAAATAAATAAAAACTTAAAAAATTTTAATATTTAAAAAAACAGTAAATGTATATTTGTTGTATTCAACATATTTTTTAACTTTCCATAGAACTCCTCATGAACCTCTTTGGTACTATCATCAACAACAGATTTCTGTGGTTCTCAACATTTTTCAAATATATTCATATCTGTCTTTTTCATTTTTATTTGTCACTGTTCTATATGATAAGCAAAGCAGGTGTTAAATATACCCATTTTGTTGTTGAAGATATGCAGACTGTGAAATTGAGTAATTTGGGCGTCTCCACCATTCATTCATGGAACAATTGGTCCTAAATCCTGACTCTCTGTCCAGCCTTCTTTGCATTTAATAACTCTTTCTTGTCACATCCATAACTCAATTAAACAGTAGTTTTGAGCATCTAATCAACAAAAATAAGGAATTCCATCTGCCTCAAAGACCTACAACCCAGTACGTATATAATTATAATGTAGAGGTGACATAATGACATAACATAAGAAATATGCTCTGTGAGTTGAAAGGAGCAAAGAATTATGTCAGGTTGGCAGGGAAGACTGGAGGTAGCATTCCAAGGGGGTAGTGATGTGTGAGTGGCATTTTCACAGAAGACGGGGAAAGGATTTTCACAGAAGAGAAAGAGAGAATACTTGAAGGTATTTTCAGGGATCAGAGATAGAAAATTTGACCGGAGCATAGGGTACCACAAATCCAGGAGAAATGGAGGCTAACTTGGAAAGTTAGGTTGATGCCATCTATTGAAGAGTTGAGGTGCCTGGGGGAGAAGTTTGTATTCACTTGTACGAACACTGTGGAAACTTCAAAGAGTGGGGGGTGCCATGGGGACATCAACCTGAATTTCGACAACACTCTTGTACTATCCCAACATTTTGTACAATCCCAAATGGTAGTAGAGGCAGACACTGCACAAATAGCGTTGGGATGAGTGCTATAAAAGAGGTAATCACATGGCAGTGAGCACAGCACCTCAAACATGTTCAAGATGTTTTCCAATGTTTCAGTGAATGACTGAATGAATTTGTATCAGACTGAAGGAATAAATATTGGCTCTCCAAAGCCTACAGAATGCAAAACTGTTTAGTTTTGTGCATCTGTATTTGACATATTCCATTTCAACCATTGTTCTGAACAACATTTGTAGACAATTGAGATAGTTTGTAACAAGTGCTGATAAATTCCAGATATTCTGAAGCATTCTACGATGACCGACCTGAGCAGCGCTCTTGGCAGGGAATTAGTGACAGGTAAGATTGTCAAAAACTGGAGAGAAGAGAAGATAGACCACTTCTTACATAGGATTATAGTACACAGAGCAAATCAACTCCATGACCACCATCTTGCACACACATGTGCACGCGCACAGACACACACAAACTAAGGCCAAATGATTCAAGGTTGCTAAGTAGAAAGCAGAGCCAAAAGCTGAAGCCAACACCGGAACCCAACACCACCCTTAATGAGGAGTAGAAAAGCGGATCAAAAGAGAGTAAAGCTAGAGGAATTCCCATGCCACTGAGGGGGCACCCATCACAATGTTTAATGGGGATCCGCTCTATTTGGTGATTCTAAGAGGTATATGCAACTGCAGGAAAGGAGGACAGAATTTATCCTGGTACAAAGGAAAAGTTAACAGGACACTTCTCATGGGCACATGTATAATTTTCTTCTTTGAAAAATACCACTTGCAACTTTACACAAAATTTCTTTAATTTTACATAAACATGCACTTAAGAGATTTTTTTTGCTTCTGAGAATAAAATACATTCAAATATGCTTTGATAACAATGTATTAGTTTAAGAATATTCCAATAAGAATCAAGAAGTTGGGAAGACAATTGAATATTCACATTTCTAGCATAGTGAGAATTTTATTTCTTTGGGTGAGATGCAAATAACAGAAATGCTTGGCTGTGATTTCACATATTATAGATATTCTCATATCTCATCCTAATTTTCATTGAATTTTATGCCATTGCACGTGAGTATAGGCTATATGGCATTCTTGCCTGGTGGGTTATCTTGCCAGGGTCAGATGCTGGCCCTCAGGCCACCTAGCAGATACGCAGCCTCAGAGAAACCATGAAGCAACAAAACTACCAAAGGCATGTGAATTGTTCGATGGGAAGACGGCATTTTCACATTATAAGGAACCTGTGGAACATTATTTGACTTTACGAAAAGAGATATTGCAAAAGTGTAGACAGAAAGGGAGAACAAATAGAAAGATAACTTATGAAAGAATATAATGGGGGCTGGGGATAATCAAAAATGGTCTGAAAATCTCAGAATTGATTACTTAGGGTCATTGTTAGGGACTTGGGGTTTCAGATGATCAAGGTCAAACGTTAAAATATCCATCCCGGCAACAGTATTTGAAGCATTTGAAGCATCCATTGCAACATATCAAGGAGATGATCAGATTATTTGATCCAACTGGAATTTCATTAAATCAGAATCTAGAAGTCAATGATTTCTAATCTGGAAACAAAGCAAGTTATCACATACCCCTGGGGCTTCTGTTGTTCTTTTGTAATTGTAGAGGAGGAAGAAGGCTGATCTCTAGGAACTGTTGCGTGATTCTACTGTGCGGCCCCGTATCATCCATGGTGGAAAATGACCGTCCTACTCCTAAATGGCTGTTTGATCTAATGAAGGGCCCTTTGTTCCATGAAAGAGGCTGCTCATCCTCACCATTTTATATCTTAACACTTAGAACTTTCATGAAAGATGTAATCAAGGAGACACCAGATGTCATAGAATCCTAATTGCTGTAGATAATCCTCAAGAGCTTAAAGGCGTTGTACGTGCATGTGAAACATTCACTGGTGGCCTGGTTCCCAGGCAAGAACATGGAAACAGCTGTTTCACTTGAGAGTTTAAGTTCCTATGGTTAAGAGGCTATGCTATTTCTAAATCAGATCAAATGAATTAACGTTTAAAATAAAAATTGTCTTTCTGTAGTTACACAAAGCAAATGGTTCATTTTAATCAAACCAAATGCTGGGGACAGAAGAAACTCACTCAAATAATTGAAGTGTGTGTGTGTGTGTGTGTGTGTGTGTGTGTGGTATGAGATGTAGAAAACAGAAAAGTTTCAAGCTCAAATATTCCTTTTATTGCATCTACTTTTAATATTTGCCTCTTTATCACTGGTTGTAAGCAATTTGATTGATGTAATTTGCTTCATGTTTCTTGTGCTTTGGATTTGGTGATCTTTTCATGCCTGTGACTTTATAGTTTTTATCAAATTCAGAAAGTTTCCAGTTATCATTTCCTCAAATATATTTTCTTCCCTCCTCCATCCCATTTCCTGGACACCACAATTTCATATAAACCCATCCATCTGAAATTGCCCCCATCTCACTGAAGTTCTGTCCTTTCTTTCTGCAGTCTTTTTTCTCTGCCATTTTGAGTAGTTCATATTGCTGTCTTCACATTCATTAATCTTTTCTTCTGTAATATCTAATCTACACTTAATCCCACTTCATGTACTTTTTTTAAATCTCAGATGCTGTGCTGTTTATCTCTAGAAGACTGATTTGAGTCATTTATATGTCTTTCATGTCTGTACGAAACAAATTCAATCTTTCTTCTAGCTTCTTGAATATATGAAGTACAGTAATAATAATAAAGAGTCACTATCATGTCCTTGCCTAGTAATTCAATTATCTACAGCATTTCTGGGTCAGCTTCTATTATTTTTCTCTCCATTATTGATTGCTTCTTTGCCTGCCTGGTAATTTTTTATTGGGTGCCAAACATTTGGAACTTCACCTTGTTGGATGCCAATTATGTGTGTATTCCTATAAATATTCTTGAACTTTATTCTGTGACACAGTTAAATTACTTGAACATGGCTTGAACATTCCAGATCTTACTTACTTAGGCAGAACCAGGGCAGTGTTTAGTCTAGGTTTTACCTTCCCTGAAACTGAGGAAAGACAACTCTTAGTACTCTACTGATACCCCCATGAATTACAAGATTTCCCACTCTGGCTGTTGGAAACAAGCAAACACTACTCCTGGCCCTGTGTGACAACCTTCTGGCACCATTCCCTCTAATCCTCCTGAGTGGTTCTTTTCCAGCCTCGAGGACTTTCCTCGTACACATGTGCTAGTCAGCACTCGAATGTGTAGGAGAGACTTTCTGCCAATCTCTGGCATTCTGTATTGCTCTCTCCTTTTTGGTGCTCTGCATACCTACTCCAGCTGGTTCATCTTCCCCAGATGTCTCCTCAACAGTGAGACTGTGCATATCTTCCTGTTCTACTTCGTGTACTGGAGTCTGGAAGCTACGTAAAGGAAATAAATTGGGACAATACTAAGGATCTCCTCATTGGTTTATAATCTACTAGGGGTTACTGGCTTTGGTTGCCCAATGTTGAATATCTTTTTTTAATTTTTTTAATTTTTTCTAACATTTATCTATTATTAAGAGACAGAGACAGAGCACAAGCATGGGAGGGGCAGAGAGAGAGAGAAAGAGAGACAGAATCTGAAGCAGGCTCCAGGCTCCAAGCTGCCAGCGCAGAGTCTCATGTGGGGCTCAAACCCACAGACCACAAGATCATGACCTGAGCCAAAGTCGGATGCCTAACCCACTAAGCCACCCAGGTGCCCTGCCCCTAATGTCCAGTATCCTGACTGTTGTCATTTTATTATGCAGGTTTTTTTGTTGCTGCTGTTTTAGATGGAAAAACAAATCCAGTCCCTGTTGTTCCATCTTGATTGGAAATAAAAGTTTTCATATCCAATCATTGCTAAACTACTTAATTATTTATAAAGCAACACATGTCAAGGCATAATGCAGAATTTGGAGGTGACATCCATGAGAAAAGAAAGAAAGAAAAATGAATAAAGAATCCTGTAAGAAATTGAATCTTCTAAAAAATTTCTCTGTTAACAATTGACAAATCTTTGCAAAGAAAAAAGAAAGAAGGAAAGGAAAAAAGGAAGGAAGGAAGGAAGGAAGGAAGGAAGGAAGGAAGGAAGGAAGGAAGGAAGGAAGGAAGGAAGGAAGGAAGGAAGGAAATCCAACAAACATAAAGGTAGATAGTTCATTCTGCAAATTTTGTGAAAGATTTGCTCAAGTTCACAATAATCTGGAATTCAGACCCAGATTGCTAAATTGGAGTTTAGCAAAAGAAATGGTGATGTTAATGGAAGTGTGATCTTCCCATCATGAGAAGAGTGTCTTCATGAGAACATAGAACCATGCCTGGCATGGTGCCCAAAACACACAATTAATGCTTGTTCAGGGGTAATGATTACTGTGGGAGAACAGAGAACATAATAGTCAATACAAAAACATAAAATAGTGTGAGATAGTTATGACACAGTGTCAAACTACTGGATACAAAACACTTGTGTTGATGATGCTAAAAAATATATTTATTTACTAGTTCTATGAAAACATGGGGCTTCCGGGACGCTTGTAGTGTTATTTCTTGATCGGATAGGAATTACAATAGTATTCAGTTTACATCAACGTGTTAAGCTTTTCCTTTGTATTTTATGTACTTTTCTGCATATTTATTGTTGTACACAATTATAAAAGGTTTTTTTTAGAGATCAGGTGAGAAACCACAAGAGAGCTAGTTTAAGTTGCCAGCTTTGAAACGGAAAAGCTGAATGATTATATTCTTCATCATAAAAAAGAGGAGTCATCTTAATATATTGTCTATTTACAAGTTTAAATAAATATTGTAGAAAACTCACCTGATAAATGGCCACCAGGTACATTATTTATTTATTTAAGAGGGAAAGAGAGAGCATGCACAAGCAGAAGAGGGGTAGGAGGGAGAGAGAGAGAAAGAGAGAGAGGTTCTTAGGCAGACTCCACACTCTGTACAGAGTCCAAGGCAGGGCTCTATCCCATGATCCTGGGATCACAATATGAGTTAAAATCAAAAGTCCAGTGCTTAACCGACTAAGCTACCCAGATGCCCTACACATACATTATATTTTTATGACCCTGAGGAATAGGTACACATGTGCTAGTCAGCACTCCATTTTTCAGATTGGAACTCTGAGTCTTGAAAGGCTACATGACCTGTCCAAGAATTGGGGGAGTTATATTCACTGCACCACAAATTTTTGTCTTCCTTGATTTTATATAACATGTTATGTGAGGGGTAATATGATAGACACGACTGGTCATCTGCGAGCATCCACTCCTCCACTTTCTCCTTGTTAATAGGACATGAATTTTGCTCGGTAATCAGGTACCCCTCTCTGGGGAAGGAGGAAGAATGATCCTCCCAAAGGCCCAGGAGGTAATACCTTATTAATTTAAACCAATCACAGTAATCGAACTCCTCATGAAATGGACATGTGATGCCTCTAGACCAACCAGATGCAAGAGAACATACATGTGGAGCTTATGCTGTAAGAACATGATGCTTGAAGCCTCTTGGCAATCTGGACAAGTCTGAGGATAAAAGTAACACAATGAAGAAGACTAAGTGGAAAGATTAAAAACCAAAACAAAAAACCCTGGATCTCTGATGACATGACTGAACTCTGTAAGTCAAACCCTAAAATATCCCTGCTTCCAAATGTTTTATATGTGGGATAAAAACCATACCCTCACCCCCATGGTGTGAGCTATTTTAACTGGGATGCTGCAGCCAAAGGCATTCCTGCTAACATACTAAGCACCGAAGTGATGATTTTCTTGCATTGCCTGATTTGATTTTCATTGAAAATCCAAAGAGACTGATATTACTATTGCCATTTTTCAGAAGAGGACTTAAGACTTAAAAAGCACTTAGTAACTTACACTCATTTATGAAGTTAAAACGAGGCTGTGTATCTATCACGCCTGACTCCAGACATGTCACATGAGAGACTCTGCAAGGGTCTTTTTCAAAAGATGATGGCTTAGTCACATGGGAACATTAAAAGTTATTTTGTTGCCATCATTTTAGTTGTGGCTACAGTGAAAATCAATGTCTTTTTTCTCCAGGATTCAAACAAAGCCCTTCAGGGCAAAATTCTTGCCTCGTCTGCAGGCCACTCTCTCATGAAAATGTCTTAAATGCAAAGGAAAGACAAATATCCTTCATTCTGAGGAATTTTCCTAAAGATGAGATAATTACTAAAATAAAAAAAGAACTATTTTAGAAGGGCTCTCCCTATCATGGGGGCTTTCAATTAGATACTGAGTGGCCACTTAGTGAAGACGTGGCATGAATCAGGTAAGCTGGGAAAAAAAACCATTCTTTATCTACAATGATAAGGTTTCACGATGCTCTCAAGCTCTGAACGGAATAATTTATTCATGCCCATCTTGCTCTTTCTCTTTTTTATTTTTCCAATGAGTAGAAGGATGAATAAGGTAAAAATCCAACAAACTTCCGACTTCTCAAGAGAAAGATTTTTCAAATAGTGCAATATGAATAACTTGTCATTTCTTTCCCTCGCAAATAGCAATTTTCTGCTTTGTGCATATCTGTTAAGAATTTTCTAAATACAAAAAAAAAAAAAGATACGCTCCTTCCCTTGAAGAGTTTACAACAACTTACTTGAACAGACGCATTCACATTAAAAGTTAAAAATAGAGGACAAATGCAATGGTGTTCTTTGACAGAAAATAATTATGGGCAAAATGGAGTACATTTTAAATGGGGCCTGGGCCTTTAAAAAGGACAGATTTCCCTGCACATCTAAAGAAATAACCTCAAGCCAAACTAAGAAGCCATTTGGCAGTTGTTGGGTTTTTGTTTTTCACGTCCTTAGAGTAAATACCCACACGATAAACTCTACTCGTTTGCTAAGATGACCAAAAGGTTAAGCTAAATCTTGACCAACGCCAAGCCCATGAAACAAAATTATGGTCAAGGGCTTATGTTTCATATTTAAAGCAAGGCTTTCTAACCCGGGGTCCACAGGTCCTTAAGGGACTCATCCAATAGATCTCAGGGACGTCTGTGAAGTTGAATGGAAAGGAATTATACCTTCATTTTCCCTAACATCTAACTGAAATCTCATGTCTCCTTAAACAAACTGTATTATTCTTAGCAGTTCATGTGACCTTGCCAGCAGTAGAAATCATAGCTAATTTCATATCACATGATAACTTTGTAAAGATCTCCAAGTATCACTGATGCTCGTTCCTACTTCAACATGACCGCTATCAAACCTCTTACTAACTCTTGTGATTCGATGCATTAATAGACACAGGTATTATTATTTCACAACTTTGGGCGGGTGGGTTTTTGTTCACATATTTACACTTGATCTTAGCCAAAAGGCGGAGAAGCAATTTTGTTCACATATTTAGATCAACATTATATTTCAATATAATTGGATTTTTTTTGAAATCCTATGTTTTTTTTTGTTTTTTTTTTTTTTTTTTTGCATGTGGAAACACTATTCTGAGACAGGGTCCATTTACCACAGTGGCCAAGGGTCCACAGCACAAAATAGCTTAGGAATCCCTGGCTAAGTTATCTTTACCTTCTTCTTAAATTTTAATGAAAACTCTTGAGGACTTAGCTGATATTTTAGCTGATATTCACTGGTGCTCTGTGTTTCTGATTTTTCACACATTTGAGTTTTGGGGTTTCGACATTTGAAACATGGGTGCATAAAAGGAGATCATTAGTATTAGGTATTAAACAAAACAGAATTATAATTACTTTAATTTTTAAATTTGGTCTCTCGAACACACTTTGGGCATTTTTATCCCTCGCAATAAATGAAAGGGAACTGGTCCCATGATTTTGTCTATAGCAGGAGTGAAGTGTCCCAATATGATGCATGAACTCATCAAGTTTTGAATCTGGAACGTATTTTATGGGTTTCAGAAGTTTCTACCCTGGAAATGAGCTTCTTCCTGCCGTAAGGAGAGGTATAATCTCCTTTTTCTTTCTTTTTTACCTTAAACTCCCTGAGCACAATTTAACCTCAATGAACTCCATTCTTAAAGATCAGATGCCTGCTCTTTGAAGACTGTATTTCTCCTATATACAAAGCAAGTTAATTCATACTGTATAAACACTTTGTAAAACGTACATGTCAAGGCAGACAAATTTGTATTATTTCTTAGACGATGTTTGTTTTGAAATTAAGCGTGAGGTGCATTTATTTCAAAGGCACAAACATCAAAGATCACTTTTGGCCATTTAAACTCAGATCGCCAATTCATATTGCCCTATTCATGTTACATAGCCTTGTAGGTAAAGATGGATAAAAATTAAATGTGAAGACAGACCATTACAAAGAGATGGCTATAATGTCGCTTTATTTTATGTGAATTTGGGAGAAGAACATTAGGCTGACACATTCAGAAAGAATTTTGTATGTGTGGGGTGTTTCAAATTTATGAATTTCTTAAAATTCTCCCATTACCAACAGCCTCCAGGCATATGTACGCATCGAAGAAAGAAAAACAAGAAGCTGGCCATCAGCAGCAGTCCCATAGGAAGTCACGGTCCAACCATGCCATTTGAGGCCAGAGCCTTGGTCTACAGAAGGCTAATTCCCATGGAATTCCAAGGGAGAATTTAACCATTTCTGTGTATGTGCATTTGCCCCTCTGGCCATCTGAAAATGTTTTTTAAGGAACAGTGAGGGAAATGGAAGTTCCCCCACAAAACTCATCTCTGTCCTTTCTGCCTTTCATGTGACAAGTCACATGAATCTTAACATAGGAAAACAGTGTTGTTCAAGTCCTTAACTCTGTAAAGCCAGTGAGAATGGTTTTGGAGTCAAGGAAGTTTCACAGATGACACGTTCCTGGAACAGTCACTCCTGTGAGACTCATTCTTATCACTCACACCATTTTAGACCGAGAATTAGGTAACTTTATTTCTTTTTTCAACTTTGCCTCAATTTATGGGTTTGGGGATCCCGAGCAAGAAATCCAGTATGAAAATGGGGGACAAGTCAAGCAACTTAGGTTTTCAAGTTACGTCTGTGATGCTACTCTTGGTATCTCATACGTGTTTGTAAACACTTGTACACAATAAAAAAAAAACACTTAGTTTTTTTTTTTAATTTAATGTTTATTAATTCGAGAGACAGAGAGACAGAGACAGAGCATGAGCAGAGGCAGGGCAGAAGGAGAGAGGGAGACACAGAATCCGAAGCAGGCTCCAGGCTCTGCACTGTCAGCACACAGCCCGACACGGAGCTCAAACCCACAAGCCGTGGGATTGGGATCTGAGCTGAAGTCGGACCCTCAACCGACGGAGCCACCCAGGTGCCTCATTTCATTTTTAAAGCCTACAGAACATACTAAGGAGATTACAAAGTTGTCTTTGGTGTTTTATCTAAAAACCAAAAGCAGAGTAATGCTTTGAAATCACCCAGGCTTGGGTGGAAGAGTGTGTCCCTGGATCAAGGAAGACTGTGGCAGCTGATGTGCTAATGACATACAGCAAGAGTGGAAGGTGCTCGATGAGTGAGGCAAGAGCGTCGTGGTCATTCACGCACACTTAACGTGCCCGGAGAGTGGCTGTGCTTACTGCCATGAAATTCTGCCAGGCTGAGTAATTTCCACCATGACTTTTTGATTTTTTTTTTATTTGTTTTTGAGAGACAGAGAGAGACAGCGCAAGCAGGGGAGGGTCAGAGAGAGAGGGAGACACAGAATCGGAAGCAGGCTCCAGGCTCTGAGCTAGCTGTCAGCACAGAGCCCGACGCGGGGCTCGAACCCACAAACTGCGAGATCATGACCTCAGCCGAAGTCAGACGCTTCACTGAATGAGCCGCCCAGGCCCCCCACCCTCCACAATGACTCTTAAAGTTCATAGATGATTTCACATTTTGAGGAGATGGGGAAGGGGAAGGATGGGACCTAAGGCTCTTTTTTCCAAAATGAGAAGAAAAGTCATTTATATTGAGGAACATTGGGATAAATAGCAGATGTTTGCAAGAGGAAAAAACAAATCCTTTGCATGAAGCTCTTGTAGCACTGAAAGTGATCCCATTAGTAGAAGGTCATGTTCAGAAGCTAAAAATTATTCTTCACACTCAGATTTGGAATATCTAACTAAATGTGTTCTGATAATAGAGACCCTCAGACAAAATACTATATTACATTCTTGGTTTTTTTTAATGTTTACTCATTGAGCACCCAGGTGGCTCGGTCAGTGAGGCGTCAAACTTCAGCTCATGTCATGATCTCACATTTCATGGGTTCTATGCTGACAGCTCAGAGCCTGGAGCCTGCTTCGGATTCTGTATTCCCCCCTCTCTCTACTCTTTCACCCCTTGTGCTCTTTCTCTGTCTCTCTCTCAAAGATAATAAACATTTAAAAAAATAAAATACTTATTTTTGAGAGAGAGAGACATGAGCGGGGCTGGGGCAGAGAGAGAGAGAGGAGGACAGAGGAACTGAAGCAGGCTCTGCACTTGACAGCAGCGAGCCCAGTGTGGGTCTTGAACTCATGAACTGTGAGATCATGACCTGAGCTGAAGCCAGACGCTCAATCTACTGTGCCACACAGGCGCTCCAGCACTATGTTACAGTCTTCTGAATGGTCCAGCTTTGTGATTGCTCCCCGCTAGTTCCATGGGATCACCATTTGATTCACATATTAAATAAAGGACAAATTTTTGTTTTCCCACATGGTGAAAATACTAACTATGTAACCAAGACTGATTTTGAAATATTTCCTTTAAAAAAATTAAATGATTGGTTTTCACAGATGCATAAAATTTCAAGGGATACTCTCAGACCAAACAGCATCAAGGTAGCCTATGTAAGGTGTGACCTATATACAACTTGGCCCAAATGCAGATAAAATCTTAAAGGACATTTCAAAATAATGAATCCAAGAAGACTTGTACTGTTAGAAAACCATAGATTTGCAAAGCAATGAAAAAAAAGTCGCACTGTTTTATCTGCACACCCCCTTTATGTTTAAGTAATCAGCTGTAAGTGCAAAGAACACAAATTCTGGGTAAACGTAGATCAGAATTAAAACCCCAGAACTTCAACTTCATCTCAGAGTGACTTTATGCAAGTTACTTAATTTTCCAAGTAACTATTGGTGCTATGAAATGGAAGGAGTCATTCCTACCTTGTGGGGTTATGTGAGAATTAAGAAAGTAAGTGTCCATAGAGTACTTAGCAAAAACAAACAGTACCCCTTAGCACATAAGCACTCAGTAAAAAATACTAGTAATTATAATAATATAAATCAGGGGCACCTGGGTGGCTCAATTGGTTAAGCATATAACCTCTGCTCAGGTCATGATCTCATGGTTCATGGGTTTGAGCCCCGTGTCGGGCTCTGTACTGACAGCTAGCTCAGAGCCTGGATCCTGTCTTCAGATTATGTGTCTCCCTCTCTCTCTGACTCTCCCCTGCTCATGCTGTCTCTCTCTCTCTCAAAAATAAATTTAAAAAAAATTTTTTTAATAACATGAATCGTCTTAGTACTATTCGATTCAAAGTAGCTTACAAATACGCATGAAATACAAGAGGAAATAAAAACACAAGTTAACAGTGAGAAGGAAAAGCAATGATAAGAAAACATTGTGAGGCCAGGAGCCTGTGGCTTATTCATTCATCTATTCGTTCAATTAACACATATTTACCTAATGTCTGCTGGCGCTGACGTCTGAGCTCTGGGACAATGCGGTGACTAAGACATGCGGTTCTGCATGCGTGGAATAAGTGTCCTGTGTGTTTGAGAAGGATGAAGGGCATATAAATGCCATCTGTATTGAAGCTTTAACAGTCATTCTGTCCACATTTTTGATGTGTTATCTTGAAATCACAGGTCAGTCAACAAAATCACAGCCAATAAATGCTCACGGCAGATTTTCTTACTTGGGTAATTTTATAGCAGTCTGCAACATTGGAAGCAACATGGAATACAGTGTTTTCTCCACTAGTGTGGTTAGAGGGTGAGTGTGAGCACATGCACACATGCGTGCACACACACGAACATGCACACAGCTTATGGGGGAGTGAGGATAGTGCTTTATACTATGTACCTCAGCATGGCCCCACAGCCCCAGCGATGGATCTAGAGGGTGAGGGGTGGACATCGGCCTCCATCTGTCCTGCATCTCTGCCCCCTTTTTCTGGACCCTCTGTAACTGTCTCTAAAGAGGGGTAGTGCACACCCCAGGGGGTGCTCGAAGTGATTTGGGGGCAAGGAACACAATTTCAGGTATTCTACTTATATTTTGTAATACTAAAGAAGACCAGTTCCACTTCTTAATATTCAAGGGGTGGGTTGGCACCTGTGCCCTCACTCCGCCTATATGCCACTTGCTCTTTAGTCCCCGGCAGGACCTGAAGGGAAAACCTGATTGACAGCCACACCTGCCTTCCAGCATTCACGCTGCACACCTGGAAAATTCTGCAGTTTACACGTGTTAGGCTAACCTGTTTTAACAGTGGTGTTATCTGGGTTTAACTAATGAACAAGTGAATTAGAAAGAGTCTGACGATGGGGCGCCCGGATGGCTCAGTCCAATAAGCAGCCGACTCTTGATTTCGGCTCAAGGTTGTGATCTCATGGTTCATGAGTTTGAGCCCCACTTCGGGTTCTGTGTTGACAGTGTGGAGCCTGCTTGGGATTCTCTCTCTTCCTCTTTCTCTGCCCTTCATCCTCCCCTCCCTCCCCCTGCTCAAAATAAATAAACTTAATAAGAAAAAGAGTCTGGCTCGGAAAGCATGCTTTGAAGATAATACAAATAATTGAAGTAGAGGTGAATAATTTATTTAAAAAAGCAGAGCTGAGACTTCTCTTGTCCCTAATACGTGCTCTTCGGTGTCACATTAGTAGAAAACAATGACAATCTATCATATCTGACAAAAAGATCACCAGAAAAATGAGACGTTATCAAAAGTCTTCGAAGTACGAGTTTTGACCCACTATGCTGGACCAGGACCTCGCCCTCAGGGTGTGTGACGCGTCCTGAGACATTGTACAAGCAGGGGGTTCAAATCATCATGATTAGCAAGGCCCTTAAAACCTTATAAGCATCAAGAACATGAAATCCAAACTGTGAATTTTTTTCCCAGCAATTTTTAAAGCCACAGAACACTCAAGGCTTTACAAAATTTCTCCAAAACTTAATGGAAAATGTTTTGAAGTCATTTATGAGATGTCTTGTCTATTAATGAAAGCCAAAAAGCTATTTGTCGGGCACAAACAATCCTGGGCTATGATTACAGAGACACCCCCGCACTTGAAACTCCTACCCCACTCAGAGCTATTGCAACAAAGACGCGAAAGCCGGAAGTGCACAGATTTCTTCAGGCGGCCATTGAAGTTCTTCGTTTTCCAGAATATAAGACGTTCCTGTAACAGAATGTTCATCATGCTTTGTCATGAGATGGAATGATCAGGAAAAGTTTTTGTGCCACGGAGGTTTCCTGGCCACCACTTATAATTTGAGAGTTTCTCAACTTAAGAAAAGAGTGACATATTTTTCTTTTACTGCAGCACAAGTGGTCCAGATCTGCCAACGTTTTCTGTAAGGACTGGTCAATCATGCTACATGGCAGATCTATACCAGATATCTCTACATATCTGTGTTTATGTCTATATCTATATATTTAAATTTCACTTAAAGGTGATAGTTTAATAATAACTGAAAAATAATATTGTTGTTAGAAAATAGTCCAAGCTATAAGTTTCAGGCACTTGAAAATAGAAGCTTAAAAATATTGTCATTGTTACACAAACTTGTGGAAGAAAAAGAAATGTATGTCACTATAAAAATTCAGATCTGTGCACTTAAACCTGGAAAAGAACTTTCTAACCTGTTTTCAAATTATCTGAGCCTGGGTGGCTCAGTCACTTAAGCGTCTGGCTTCGGCTCATGTCACCATCTCACAGCTCGTGGGTTTGAGCCCCGCATCGGGCTCTGTGCTGACAGCTAGCTCAGAGCCTGGAGCCTGTCTTCAGATTCTGTGTCTCCCTCTCTCTCTGACCCTCCCCTGTTCATGCTCTGTCTCTCAAAAATAAATAAATGTGAAAAAATAAAAATAAAAAAATTATCTAAATGAGGAATTTCAGAGTTTAAAAATTCAGGGGCTCTGAGCATCCAACTTTGGCTTAGGTCATGATTTCACAGTTCATGAGTTCAAGCCCAGCGTCAGGCTCTGTGCTGCTGGCTCAGAGCCTGGAGCCTGCTTCACATTCTGTGTCTCCCTCTCTCTCTGCCCCTCCCTCACTCATACTCTCTCTCAAAATAAGTAAGCATAATTTAAAAATTTTTTAAAGAAATATAAGAATTCAGAATATTTTGATTAATTTGGAAAAAAATAACTAAATAATATCAGAGACTGGAAGTTTACCAGTCAAATTTCAATAAAAATGCATGATTGACAGAGTTTTTAAGTATCACAGTTTAGAAAGACTCGCCATGGGTGCACATCTTTCATTTGAATCTAAGCATCTCTGAAAGGCATTTTTTTCAGCTATGAAATCTGTTATAACCAAGGATCTAAATAAACTGAACTTTGAGACAAATTATCAAACACCTGCTTGACAATATATCTAACCCACATTTTCAAATGAATGGAGTATGTTTGGTCACACTGCTCTTATGAAAATGTTACTAGTGATAGATAAGAGTTAAATATAATAATAATATTCTAGTGAGAGCGAAGACTATACACAAGAGTGAATAATATAAGGTTATAAAATGCATAAAATATTACTTGTTTCTTCTTGAGAGCATCCTGAAATCTCTAACTTCCATTCTCCTATGTTTTACAACGGGCAGAATATGTGTATGTAAAAAAAAAAAAAAAACAGAGCAGTAGATCATTTATAAATAAATCTATTTCTAAATAAATAAATGTTACAGCTAGATGTGCACACATTTACTACTAGGGGGTTGGAGGGATGTTTGTTTGTTTGTTTTTAAATGTTTATTTATTTTTGAGAGAGAGGGAGCACAGAAGAGGGGCCGAGAGAGAGAGAGAATCTCAGGCAAGTTCCACACTGCCAGGGAAGAGCCCAACGCGGGGCTCAAACCCACAAACTGAGATCATGACCTGAGCCAAATCAAGAGTCGAACACCTAACTGACTGAGTCACCCAGGTGCCCTGATTTCTTATTATGATTTGTTTTGTTTTGTTTTGTTTTTTAAAAAGGAGAGACGGATCACTCTGCTGCAGATGAGTCTTAAAATGCGGTTTATGGGGAGCACCTGGCTGGCTCAGTCGGTTACGTGTCTGACTTCAGCTCCTGTCATGCTCTTGCGCTTTGTGAGTTCGAGCTCCACGTCAGGCTCTGCGCTGACAGCTCGGAACCTGGAGCCTGCTTCGGGTTCTGTGCCTCCCTCTCTCTCTGCCCCTCCCTTACTTGCTTTCTCTCTCTCAAAAATAAATAAACATTTTTTAAATGTGGTTTATGAACTACCTGCCTCTGGGTCACCTCAGGTGCTTGTTGAAAATGAAAATATCTGAATTTCACCCCAGAACTACATTCAGTCTCTAGAGGTGCAGTCCAGATTTTTCCATTTTTAGCAAGCTCTTGGGGTGACTGTCGTGCATGCCACTGTCTGCAAATCAGGGCCTCCCGCCAAGAAATTCATGGCTGCCTCCGAGCCATCAGATGCACTTTCTGTGCCCACAGACCAAAGATGGAGGGTAGAGGATCCATGCCCTTGGTTGATCATGATCAGCCCACCCGCGCATTCTCAGACTTATAAATCATGTTGGAGAAAATAACAGCTGTACGGCCAAGAGAAAGAGAACACCTTTCATACGCCTGCCCCAAAGAAGGAAAGAACTGGGTTGATTAGGAAATTCTTAACTTTTCCAGGACTTTTCATCCTCGGAGCTCATGGTAATTTATGGATGTTAACTTCCTTAGCCCCACAGATCCCTATGGGACAGTCAGGAGGTCAGGCTATGAAATTCTGAATATGAAACAAAATATCTAAAGAATAATACAGTAAAGAAATACAAATATTGGGGCACCTGAGTGGCTCAGTCGGTTAAGCATCCAGCTTTGGCTCAGGTCATGATCTCACAGTTCATGGGTTCGAGCCCCGTGACGGGCTCTGTGCTGACAGTTAACTCAGAGCCTGGAGCCTGTTTCGGATTCTGTGTCTCCCTCTCTCTCTGACCCTCCCCTGCTTGCACTGTCTCTGTCTCTCAAAAATAAATTAAAAAAACATTAAAAAAAAAGAAATACAAATATTTAAATGGGCATTTTAAAAAGATAAGTACTCCTTTATCTCCAAGAAAAATTACATGCAGGAAAACAAGTGTCTTTTACATCAAGATTTCTGCGGAACTTGTAAAATCATGTTTGCCCCCCATTTTAAAAAGGCCTGGGACTTTGCTTCAGTCCTACAGAACCCAGAACAGCCATTTCAGGGCTTCCTGAGTCCCTGCCTGGGCTTCTAATCACCCAGTCATACGCTCCTTGGATCTTACCTTACAATTTGAAGGAACATCTCAGTTTTCCTCGTCAGGCAAAACCTTTCTGCATTTTCGTTGGTCCTGCTCTGTGTCATCTGTCTGTCAAGAAAGCAGTTGCTTGTTTGATTGTTAATTGCTCTTGTTTTTTATTATAGGACGCATTCAGATTTGGGGAACATGTTCTTCTTTGTAATTAGATATAGTAGTTAAAACATCTTTCAATTCACCATGCCATTTTCCTTTAATCAGTACATCAGCTGGGCTTTATGATGATGGAATCGTATCTGTATTTTTACCACAGCAGCGCCGCTCAGAGAAGATTGTTGCGAATACATTTTGTGATTGGAATGAAATTCAGAGGTAGAACCGCTTTTATTTTGCAGGCCTCAAACGTGTAGGTCAAATGAGAGTAAAATGTGGCTACTTCAATCATGTGCATCACCAACATCCAAAGATTTTCTACGGGGCGTAGGGCACCTATAGCTACAATTATTGCGTGGCCATTGATGAAGTTGCCTATCGGAGAATGAATGGATTGGTCAGAATTCTCCAGAATCTATTCTGCAGGCTGCATGGGCGAGCCGGACACTTGGGCAGGATTTCCAGGTTGCAGTCTTGAGGTAGAATGTCTCCTTTGGGGAATCTCAGTCTTTGCTCTTACGGCCTTCAACTGATTAGAAGAAGCCCACCCACATTGGCAAGGATGAGTTCCTTTCTGTAGAGTCAACTGACTGTAGGTATTAACCGTATCTAGAAAATACCAACACTTCGATCAGATCGCTGTGGGCTGTAGCCTGGTCAAGCTGATACAGAAAGCTACATATCACAGAAGACAAGAACATTTTAAAGACTCTTCTCGTTAAATTCCCTTCCAGGGAAGTTTTACTAGCTGTGTGTTACAGAGGAGGAAATTGAGGATTCAAAAGGCCAAGCGGTTTGCCCAAGATCAATGAGGAAATAAGCAGAGGAGGAGGCCTCCCTCGTTCAGACTCACGACCACAGAGCGCGCCCATCTGTGTGACCCCCTCCCCTCTGTGGACTGGGATGAAAACAGGGCTGTGTCCCTGCTTCTTGCTTTGATCACCGGGTGAACGGGCCCCCACAGCCTTCACGTCGGAACCGCCTCGCTCACGAATGAGGGACCAATCCCAGTAAGAAACCGGAAGTGGGGGACTGTTGGGTAAGGCGGTGATTGAGAGTCAGACGCTTGAAATTCAGATCTCAGTTTGGGCAAATCTTGGGCAGGCAACATACACTTTGGAAGAGGAAAAAAGCGTCATGTTAAGTGCCCGCGTCCTGGGGCAGAGACTGCCTGGGTTTGAAGCCCCATCCCGCCTCTTACCAACTGAGCAACTCTGGGGAGCTGCAGACCTCTTGGTGCCTCCGTTTCCACATCTCTAAAGTGAGGACAATTGTACCTCTGCATCAGGTTACAGTTAAATGAGACGATTCCTGTAAAACACTTAGAACTGAATCTCGCACAAAGTAAGTATCCAGTTATTTTCTGCTTTTATCACGAATTCTACTTCCAGTATATAAAATGAGGATAGGGACACCTGGGTGGCTCAGTCAGTGAAGCGTCTGAATTCAGCTCAGGTCATGATCACGCGGTTCATGAGTTCAAGACCCGTGTCAGACTCTGTGCTGACAGCTCAGAGCCTGGAGCCTGTTTTACATTCTGTGCCTCCCGGCTCACGCTCTATCTCTGTCTCAAAAATAAATAAACATTAAAAAAAATGTTTTAATAAAAAATAAATAAAATGAGGATAAAAATAGAATGTCAAGGGGTTACTGTGGGAAGAACACAGAGCCCTTAGCCTGTCATGGCTCACTGGCGAGTGCCCAGCACACGTTAGCTATCCACTCAAATGCGAGTTCCCGCAAGTGGGACCTGTCACCCTCCCACCCCCACGCCCTCCCCACCACCTGACACTCGGCAGCCAGTTTAAAACATTAAGAAATATACTTAGAATGATTGGTAGCCAAAGGCCACGCTAGCAGAATGGCATCTCGGGATCAACCCACTCTTGGAAAAGAAAGGAAGCTAGAATCTACCACTGTGAGCCTGTGCAGAGAGAGCCATACTCCTTAAAAAAAAAAAAAAAAGTGGGAGGGGCACCTGGGTGGCTCCGTCGGTGAAGCAGCCAAGGCCAGGTTTTGACTCAGATCATGATCTCACGGTTCATGAGATGAAGCCCCTGAGCTGACAGTGGAGAGTCTGCTTAGGATTCTCTCTCTTTCTCTCTCTCTCTCTCTCTCTCTCTCTCTCTTTCTGCCCCTCCCCCCACATAGGTATGTGCTCGTTCTCTCTCTCCTCTCAAAATAAATAAATAAACGTTAAAAAATGTGGGAGATACAGTGCTACTTTTGCTTTGTACATACACATCCTTGAACATATTTCTCTACTTTCGTTGTCTCCTGAGGCAGCAGAAATAAACACAGACATTGCCGTCGTTGGTATGGGTTCTCCTAGAAAGAGGACCCTCTTGCACTGTCGGTGGGAATGCGCACTGGTGCAGCCATTCTGGAAAACAGTAGGGAGGCTCCTCAACAAGTTAAAAGTAGAACTACCTTATCATCCAGCGGTGGTCCTAGTAGGTATTTACCCAAAGGATGCAAAAATATAGATTCAAGGGGGTACATTCACCTTCGTGCTGATAGCAACACTATCTATAATAGCCAAGTTATAGAAATAGTCCAAATGTCCACTGACTAATGAATGGAAAGAGGATGTGGTATATATATATGTACACAACGGAATATTACTCAGCCATTGAAAAGAATAAAATCTGGCCATTGGCAACCACATGGATGGAACTAGGGTGTATTATGCTAAGCAAAATAACTCAGTCAGAGAAAGACAAATACCTTATGATTTCACTCATATGTGGAATTTAAGAAACAAAATAAATGAACATATGCGGGAGGGGAACAAAGGAAAAAGAGAGGGGAAAACAAACCATAAGAGACTTACTGACAGAGAAAAAACTGGGGGGTGATGGAGGGAGGTGGGTAGGGGGTGGGCGAGACGGGGGATGGGCATTTATTGTGATGAGCACTGGGTGTTACGTGTTAAGTAGAGTCGCTGAACTCTACTCTTAAAACCAATATTGCGCCAATATCGCACTTTACGTTAACTAACTTTAGAATTTAACTAAATATGTGAAAAGGAAAAGACAAAGTAGGAGTTCTCCTAGCACATGGCCTACAGGTCAAATCCCTTTTGCCACCTGCTTGCCTCTGGCCCACCAGCTAAGAGGGCCTTTTCAGATGAACATTTGCAATTGCTTTGATGACAGACAAGTAACTTTGAGTCCAAATTACGTGAAACATCATCCCTCCCCAAAAGCATTCTTCTCATTAGCAGACCTGCATTAGAAAAACTGTACACAGTGATGACGATTATTACATTTTTGTCAATAAGAATAATTGTGAAAAGTATTTTCTCTCTTGTTGTGTAAGTACTTACCTAATATCTCCAATTTTGCCTCCCAACCTACAAAAACTGAATTTAAATAATAAATAAAATACTTATTCTCTGGCCTTTTACATAAAAAAGTTTGCCAGGCCCTGCCTTAGAGATCCTAACTTGTGACTGTTTATTCCCAACAGCTGGTTCCTATGAACGCCGAGGTCTTCCCTGATGAGCACATTCGATTTGAGAAGAGATTTCTATTGGTGTCTCAGAACACTTCTTAAACCCCAGGGGGAAAAGAACTCTTTGCCTCCACGGTTTCAAACTAAGAAAATGTTACTCACCCAATCCTAGTCCCACACACTTAACTGTGAAATGTATTTATAAAGCCATGTGATCAGAAACATTGTGCAGTGTTTTCTGGTCGTGGGAAAGAGGGCCATCCTGTTGCCTAAATGGACCCATTCTTTGGGAAGAAGTTATTTCATAACACATGATTAAAAGTTAACTTCTTGGAACCTCTCCTGAGATTCCGGAAGTTACCATATTCTAGGCTACTTCACTTGTTTAAAATGTCACCTCTTCCCAAGAACCCTTAAAAATTCACTCTACCTGTTTCATGCTGGATTAAAGCATTTTGGCTATTAACGTATCTTAAATGATGAACGCTAATAATTTCAACTAGCTTCAAACATGAAAAGTCTATTGACTTCTGCTCTGGCTCAGCAGCTCAAAAAATTAAAACTCTGGAGCTAAGGAGCCCAAATGGAAAAAAAAAATTACAGAGACCATGCTCTTTACTCAGATCCTTATGATTCAAACAAAGTTCTCTCTAGAAATGCAAAAATTAGGTCTGCATTAAGTGGCAGAAAGAAGGAAGGAAGGAAGGAAGGAAGGAAGGAAGGAAGGAAGGAAGGAAGGAAGGAAGAAAAAGAAAAGAAGAAAGGAAGAGAGAAAAAAATGAGAGAGAAAGAGAAAAGGAAGGAAGGAAAGACGGAAGGAAGAAAGAAAAAGAGAGAGAGAAAAAGGGAAAGGGAAAAGGAAAGGAAAAGAAAAATAAATTTTTAGCAGTGAAAAGGGAATACATATATATATATGCATATTAACAAAACATCCTGCAAATGTCAGAATATGGGAGAAACAAGAACGCACAAGTACAAGTAGAGAAAAGCAGTGTCAGATGCGCGGTGCTGGGTCTTTTATCTCAAGGCGCGTAGGAAAATGAGGCTGGAGGCAGTTGCAACACCGAGCGCTATCAGATCTGCAGATAGTCCGGGAGCATCGCAAACACTGCTCTCCCAAAATAGAAACTCCTGCCTTACACAAGCCATAGGTCATGACCTCCCCAGTTTTGGCCTCCTATGTATCACCCGTTTCTAAAATTACCCCACACTGTCTGCCTGCAGGGTCCACTCAGGAGAAGGAAACAAAGAGGTTTTGACAATTCTTTAAAGTAGAAAATGAAAAAAAGCGATGCCTTTGCCTGTTTTTTTTTTTCTTTTCACCCATTTGGATAGGGAACATCAAATTCCATATACAGAAAGTTATAGATAACTTATTAATATACCCAAATATTACAACAGCTTTAGGGGGCTGAAGATGTCACAAGCTTCCATAAACATCTCTTTAAAAAAGGCAAATGAGTATAATTTCTCACCACAAAAACTTAAAATACACATTTGAACTCAGTAATGTAAACCATCAAAAGACTCAGTGGTGCTTTTCATGGACTTGAAGTCCTCATAAAAGGGCCCATATATCTCCATCACTTCTTTAACAAGTTTTACTACAGAAAGAAAAAAGTCAAAGAGAAAACCACAGAACCACAAGTCTTAAAGATGAAATTGACCTTGAGACATTAATTACTCCATCACTCAGCTGCTCCCGCTGCCCTCACATTTACCCCACACCACAAGCCGAAAAATATCTTTCATTTTAAGCCTCAAAATATGAGATGCCACAAATTTCCAAAACAAGCAATTGCCTCCGAAATAAAACTTGACTTACAAGTGACCTGTGAGTATAAATGACCTCTTCATGCCCGCTTGGCTCCAGAGTCACTGCTCGTGGGACTATACCTTCTTAAGGAAACACTCTGTCCCCTCATCTTTCTGGGGAAAATCCCCACCCACAACCCACCCCCAGCCAGAAAAGTACCAGCTCTTACCGGAGCATCTTCCAAGGAGAAGTCACCGGAGACTCCAGAGACTGCTCCCAGTAGTCAAACGTCGGCCTTGCTCCGTCTTCACGTCCGTACCTGACTGCCCGCCTCATCCCCAGCTTTAACTAAGTGGACCAAAGGTGGGGCGGGAAAGCACCCCAATTAAAAGGCATATCTTTATAAATATATAAAGATACTAGTGCACATATATATGCATCGTAAATATGTTTGTACATGGTTGCATAGAAATACCTGTAAACCTGTGTGTTTTGTGTACATAGAATATAGAGATAAAAGATATATATACACACACATATATACACACACGTATATATACACACATGCATATACACACATGTGTATACACACATATATACATACACACATGCATATGTACACACACACATGTATACACATGTACATATACACACATATACACATGCATATATATAATATACATATATACAAACATGTACATATAAATACATATATACATTAACACACATGCATATACACACATATTTATATTTATATATATGCACAAACACATAATACACACGTATTATGTGTGTACATACAAGTCCATGTGTACATACATGTGTACATACATGTCCGTGCCTGTGAAGCCACATAGGGAGAAGAACAGGCCTGGCTGATGCCCCCCAGGCCCACTCCCATTACTGAACTGATGAGCTCACCCTCTGAGTCTGATCCATTCCCCGCCTGCAGCTAGTCGTTCACAGGGAAAACAAAGGACAGAGGAACACGCTGAACTGTACTGGGAGTTTCAATCAGCAAAATCCACGAGGAGAGAGGCTTTACAGGTCAGACAGCCTGGAGTCTACAAAAGACGAACTGCAAGGAAAAGACAGGGTTTAAGAGATTCCCTGGAAACAGACTCTGAGAGATTTGCACACAGAAGGTTTACTGGGGAGTGACCTGAGGACGGCACCGGTAAGAAAATGAGAGAAGCAGGACTGGGCAGAGGGCAGGCTGAGCTACCACTTGGGTAGCTAATCCCACAGGAAGGATGGGAGCTGGGGTGGCCTCCTGCCGTTATGCAAATTGACAGACGGAGCCTGAATCAGGCTTTGCTCAACCAGTGAGCGGAAGCAGATTGTCCCCAGGAAAGTACAGGACCCAGCAGCCACCCACGGTTCCTTGCCACGTGGGCCTCCCCAGAATGGTCACTTACTTCATCGCACCAGCAGAGAGATCCTCTGCGGTGAGTCAGCTGCTGACAATACAGAGCCTTACGTAACGGAACAATCACAGAAGAGACATCCCATCACCGTCACCATATTTTACTGGTTAGAAGCAAGTCATAAATCCTATCTGCGCTCAGTGGAAGAGAATTATACAAAGTATAGACACAAAGAGAAAGGGCCAGCCTGTACGTGTCCTCCGCAGTCCCCTGGCAGACAGATGTATGAGAGCCTCAGTCTGGGGGCCAACTGGGAGAATTCCACAGTATCCATTCTAAATAGCAACCTGTGAAACATAAGATCTTACAGATCTGAGAGACCTCGATGGCTTGTTAGAAATGGGCGAGACTAAACTAGAGTGTCTAAAATCGGACAGTTTAGGGACAGGTTTCTGCTCATGTCATGATCTCACAGTTAATACGAGTTCGTGCCCCACATCAGGTTCCGTGCTGACAGCTAGGAGCCTGCATGGGGTTCTCTCCCTCCCTCTCTCCCTGCCCTCCCTGCTCACATGGCCGTTGTCTGTTTCTCAAAATAAATAAACTTTTAAAAAAGTTAAATATTAAAGCTGAACAGTTTAGTGATAATATAAGACAGAAGCTCAAGGAAGTGATAACTATAAATTATCAGGATCTCTGTTGGGGCTGAATAAATGTGGCTTCCCAATTGGCCAACAAAGTTCTGCTACTTGATCTGGATGGGGGAAAGGGTTTCCCTTATTATTATTATTCACTGAGCTATACACTTGGCTCGTATTTCTTTTGTCTCTGTATTTTATTTTAAAGTTTAAAGCTTAAGAAAAATCTCGAGATAGAAATAGGATTAGTCCCACTGAGTCATTTGTCCAGTCTCTTCAATTAAGTTGCGGCTAATGGTAATAAAAGCAGGTTATATCCCTGGGAATGTTACTTGGTTTAAAGCAATAGAACCAAACTCGAACTGGCTTGAGTGAAATGGATCTGTAATGTCTCACATAATAGCAAGTCTGACCTGAATAGAGCTTCAGGGTTGGTTATTCAGCAGACGGACCATGTCAAGAGGCACCCAGGTTCCTTGCCGCCTTCTGCTCATATCAGATGCCTCCCAAAATTGGATCCCAATGAGCACATGAAAACCCAACATCACCTGATGAAACAACATCAGGAGAAAAAGACAGTGTCTGTGTTTTCTTTTTACTTTTTTTGGAGGCAAACTTTTCCCAGAAACCAGCTTGTAGACTTCCCCTCATTAAATCACGTGCCCAATTTGAAGCAAATCCTGATCGAGGGGAATGTGATTTCCCCGTATACCAATCACACCTACCGTGGAGCTGGGGCAGCCTTCCCCAGGATACACAGCAGCACAGGGCCGACCAAATACCTGAGTGATGTCAAAGTTCTGCTAGGAAGAAAGGAGGGGGAATTGGTGCAATGGGGTCCATCAACAATGTAACTGACAGTGCAATTAGCGAGTTCACCGCACAGATAATCCATCCACCTGGGAGCTGCATTTTTTTTATGTTTTTATTTATTTTTGAGAGCAAGAGAGACAGAGTGTGAGTGGGGGAGGGGCAGAGAGAGAGGGAGATGCAGAATCCGAAGCAGGTTCCAGGCTCTGAGCTGTCAGCACAGAGCCCGACTCGGGACTCAAACTCACAGACTGTGAGATCATGACCTGAGCCTAAGTCAGACCCTTAACCAACTGAGTCACCCAGGTGTCCCAACTTTTGCTTATTAAAAGACTCAATTATTGACCCCAGAACCTTGTGGTTTTCTTACATACAGAAACCGGAAGTCTAAAAAGAAAGAGATTTAGAAGATAGTGTCGTAAATATGAGAGCATTCCCCTTTTCATGTTTGTTTATTCTCAGTAGGCTAAATAAGTGATAGAATGTCAAGCTGAAAACACATGTAAAAGAAATCGATTACATGTTTTACTAACTCCCTATAAGGTCCTGGTCCATATAGGGACCCACTCCTGGGGCGCCACCATACCACTGCCTCAGCCTCTGGGACATGTCCCTCGTAGCAATGGCAAATGTAAGGACTCCAATGCAAAAGATGGAGTTTAATTATTTTGGTCATTCATCACCCCTTCTCTGAACCCATGCAAAGCTTCCAGTCTCCAGTAAGTCCTAATGAGCTAGGCCTAAGGTCCTATAACTAACAGTAAAAAAAAAAAAAGAAAAAAAAAGTAAAAATAAAAATAAAAAATAAAACCCCATGATGTTATGAGTCAAACAAATATAGATTGCAAATCAATTTCACCTTTACTTACCATCTGTGTGACAGTGGACAAATTTTGTAATCTCTCTTTGACTCAGTAAAAGTGGGTATGGTAATATCTCCCTTCTAAATCCTTATGCTGATTAAATAAAACAGTGCCAGCAAAGTGCTTGCCAAAATGCCTAGCACGAAGGAAACGTTTGATAAAAGCTAGCTTTCATTGTCACTTGTTTCTGGCAATTTGATTGGTGCTAATAAAGTCATTATGCCGTGATTTCAAAGTGAAAGCACCCATCCACACATTACTGTCTAATGTTCCGGGGATTTTTTTTTTTCTTTCTGCAATAGCAATGATTTAATTAATTTATTGGGAACTTTCCTCCTAGATTAGTACTTGGCTATTTTTTCCATCACTACCTATTTCAGTTTTATCAAACTATTTTATTTCTCCCTCCCTTAAATAAGTGCAGCACATCTGAAAGCTGAATTTTTTTAATGTTTTAGTTTATTTTTGAGAGACAGAGAGAGATGGAGCACGAGTGGGAGAGGGGCAGAGAGCGAGGGAGACACAGAACCTGAAGCAGGCTCCAGGCTCTGAGCCGTCAGCACACAGCCCGACGCAAGGCTAGAACTCACCAACCGCGAGATCATGACCCGAGCCGAAGTGGGATGCTTAATCGACTGAGCCACCCAGCCGCCTCTGCGAGCTGAATGTTTAAATTACAGCATACCGAAGATCCAACCCATTTACAACTTACCACACTACAAGAATGAATAACAATTTCATGATCTAAAATAACAGCTCTCATTAATGTGTAGGATTGCAGGCCTTGATCACACATGACTCAAGTGCACACTAAAATTAAACAAAACAGAGCCATGGAGGATGAACAGAATCGATCCACAGAGGAAGGACGGAGCAGAGCTGCATTTGATAATTCTAGCCTGGGCACAACTCATACAGCTGTAGGAGCAGATGTGGGGCTCAGACTCGTCATTTCTCACCTGGACCATTTCAGTAGCTTCCTGGCTAACCTCCCTGACTCCACTCTTGCCTCCCGAGAGTCTATTCACACAGCAGCAGGAACAAACTTTTAAAACCAAAAGCCAGTACCCGCCCAGTGCCTTCCCTTCGTGCTTGAAATAAAATCCAATGTGCTTAATGTGACCAGCAAGGCCTTGTGTGATCTGGACCTTTCCCACTCTCCCTGACTTGGGTTCACCAAGCCCTCCCATCTGCCCACCCCACCCCCCCGCCCTGCAGCTGAATTGTTCCTCCAGTATGCGGACTCTTCCCTTCTACATTGCCTGCACACTTTCTGATCCCTCTGCCCAGAATCATCTTCCCCCAGATCATCACGTAACTAATTCCTATCCTATGCAAGTCTGCTCAAATATCTCCTGCCTGGACACACTGGGTCTCCCCCGCCCCTAAAACAGCACCCCAAACCAAACCTTTTACCCTGCCTTATTTTTCTCCCTGCCATTACAACTTGACCTGGCATTTATTTGTCGTCTGTCTCCTTCATCTGGATTTAAGGTCCATGAAGGAAATCACTTTGTTTTGTACATCCATACATTTTATTTTTTAGTTTTTTAATGTTTTATTTATTTTTTAAAAGAGAGAGTACAAGTAGGGGCAGAGAGAGGGGGGCACAGAGGGTCCAAAGTAGGCCCTGCACTGACAGGTTGACAGCAGTGAGTCCTGTATGGGGCTTGGACTCATGAACCCCGAGATCGTGACCTGAGCCAAAATTGGACATTCACCTGACTTTGCCACCCAGGTGCCCTGCAGATGTATACATTTTAGAGGTATGTCTGTCACACAGTAGACACCCTGTTAATGACTATATAGCATAGTGTTGAAAGTTGGCCACAACCCAATAATCGTGATGCTTTCATAGATGGAGGGAGCCGTCCTTACTTACTAATAAGTTTTGTAGACTGATGTTTGCTGACATAGATGGTGTTATTGTTCTTAAAGCCACTTTGAGAGTCCCACTTAAAATTCTGATATTCAAGGGGCACCTGGATGGCTCAGTCCATTAAGCATCCAACTTTTCCTCACGGTGCATGTGTTCAAGCCCTGCATCAGGCTCTGCACTGACACTACAGAGCCTGCTTGGGAATCTCTCTCTTTCTCTCTCTCTGCCCACCCTACTCATGCTCGCTCGCTCGCTCTCTCTTTCTCCCTCAAAATAAATGAATAAATTATTTTTTAAAAAGAGAAAATTCTGATATTCAAAACAAACACAGTCTCTAAACTAGTCTACAATGTCAAAGAAATTGTTGACAAAGAGTTAGACAATCTGATACCCTGTAAATAAATACACATTGAATATACTGTGCCTTTCTGTTAACTTAATTAGTACTAAAAATACACTTTTTAGCTACATTCATAGCAACGGTTTGTGGACATAAATGACCGTTAATGGCCACCAATGAAAATCAGACAAACACTTGCGTTATGAGATTTATGAATGTTTCTAAGCCATGGAAAGGAAATGTCAGCTTTCAACTCCTAGCTTTCCAGTAACAGGATATAAAACAGCACTGTAATTATGTTCTGCAGATGTTGTGCTAATAATTTTCCCATTGCATATGAGCTCGATTCAGTGAAGGGAGTGTAAGGAGGGAATTGATATATTTCCATATTCAGTGGTATTAGTTCATAAGGAAGGACAAAACATGTCCCGTTATACTGCGTATCTTCTCTGAGTTAATTCGCCATGAAAGCAAAACCCGTGGTCCTTAGGGCCAGATGATATCACAAGTGACAAATTCCTTCAAACTATTCACCATGCCTGATTCGAACGGTTTTTCTTCTTTCTCTACCCATAATTTAAAAGAACACAGTCCAAAAAATGCGATTTCTGATGTTCCATGATAAATCAGTGGTATGTTTAATACCAACTTACAAAAGAAAGAAAAAGACATCATAAGTTTCGCTGTTGTGTGAAAGTTCTTTTGCAAATAAATCAGGGTTTCAGAAAGTTAGTCTTTTCTTCTTCTGCTTCAGACACCATCTGCATTTAGACCATCGTTTTGGCTTATCAAGCTAGAATTGGCTGAATTCGGTGTCTATTTCCCCCCTTCCCCAAGACAGGAGCCTTCTAGAAACATTTAGCACTGTACCCTTTTTTCATGTTCAAAGAATAATTTCATCTTCAAAGTAATACTTTTCTGCCATGGACAGGGCACATTCTTGTTCCAGTGCTTACTCTCATTGAACTCCTGGTAAAGATCTTTCTTTGAAATGGCTTTCTTGGAGCAACTATAACCCAAAAAGACAGTTAATGCCAGGAAAGAGTAAAACAATATGACAAAGGAAACGAAGAAATAGGCATTGTCATATGGTTTGGATTTTGGATTTTTTCTCCTCTGTAACATTTTTTACTTTGCCTTCCAGTTTTCTTTCCACTAGTTGAAAAACACTGAGAGATGCGAGACTCCAGTTCCCTTGATTCATGCTGTAGCCTTTCTCAAGAACAAAAAGGGAGCTTCAACCTGAGATCAAGCTTCTGTCCTGTTCATTTCCTCCTTGGTGAGGCGTTGACTTCCCCACTGGCTCAATTCTAGCAGCTTGATTGTGGATGATTTGCCCCTAAACCCTAAGTACCCTGAGAAGTAAACTCATTTTTTAAACAAACTAAAAGGCACTTACACAGTGAATACAAATATAAATTCATTCCAACTTTCATTGAAACAAGTTTTAATCTGAGAATAACATGCAGGCTTGACTTCTTTTTTTTTCCCCCAGGGAAAAAAATAAAGGTGAAAAGGATAACATTGGTTTTGTATATAGTATTTTCAAACACACATCTGAATCATACCTTTCACTTCATGTATTTGTCCTTGAAAAAATAAGGGATAGAAAAGGCACAATCTGACATCCCCAAAACAGCCTCAAAATGTATGTTTTCCTTTCAGGTCCCAAACAAAACCAGGTTCTAACTTCACTCCCAAGAATAGAAAATGCTTTCATACATTTCTCAGAAAATTGAATCTTTAATGTCCTGCGCAAGGCAACTGCATGGGAGAATTTCAGAGGTCCTTTTGGGGGCGTTTGTCCTGGATCAGGTCCCCTTGCTTGGTATTAATGACCCAGGCTGCTGTGTAGCCTAACTTCCTATTGTGTTTAGCCAGCACGGGCCTCTAAAGTAAACTGTTGTTCTACAAAGTAGTGAAACCCTACCTCGGCTACAAACATGCTCAAACCCACACCAACCTTCCATCTCGGGACAAACGACAATCCCAGCTGTTTTCCGCCTGGGATCCGGATTCTCGTGGCCAAGCACGCCCCCTTTGAAGTGGAGAGCACCTCTGTCGACCTGCATTTCGCAAACTTTGCACTGTTTCTCTAAGCCTGACCCCTGAACTGATTGTCTGATGACTAATTCACATGCTAAGCTGCGGTATATCAGTATCACTGGCTGCCTGCATTTGTCATTAAGGGTTTG
Organism: Suricata suricatta; assembly: GCF_006229205.1. Lineage (NCBI taxonomy): Eukaryota > Metazoa > Chordata > Mammalia > Carnivora > Herpestidae > Suricata > Suricata suricatta. Next base: position 15,043,628 of record NC_043702.1, on the reverse strand, counting down.
TAGTAAAAAAAAGAGATGAAAGAGAAAGGTGTAATATTAGACCAGCAGCCAAACATCTTATGAGTGTGTTTTGAAAAGGTGACTTATAAGAGGAATAAGCAATTCATTTTAAATAAGTCTTTCAAGTTATATGGAAGGCCTGTATGTTTTTATTTGTGACTTTACTAACTTTTATTCCTTCCGTTCCAAACCATTGGCTACCGTTAAAAGCCTGCCTTAGGCGGGAGCAAACTCACTGCTGTGTGAGTTTCAAATTGCGGAAGAAAGTAAAGATGATTTCTCCAGTAGGCCCTGCTTCTAAAACAAACCTGTTCTGCCACCATTAATGTCACCAAAGTAGTCTAGCAGAAATTTTAAAAGAGAGTGTATATGGATATTTCTGATTGAAAAAAAAATGGCTCGTTAGGTCAATGACCGATCTTTCCCAGGGATAACTTTTTGTCTTCCGCGTCCATGCCAAAGATGAAAAATCTAATTTTTTTTGACTTTTCAACACAAGAGATAATTTCATGAAGCATTATTTTGTCTGCAAGATTTATGTGCTATTAATACTGTGAAAGATAGTCTGTTGGAACCTCTTGGCAAATGCCACCACAGAATTCTTGAAAGAAAGAGTGGGGCCTCAAAATGTGGATAATGGCTCTTTGAACAGGCTCTAAAGACCCATTTCCATAGACTGGACCAATTCTTTTAAAGAAATACATAACGAGAAATCAAATAGGAGGGGTGGGGCAAAAAGAGAAGATTAAAAAGAAAGTAAAAGATTAAAAGAGGGAAAGAATATAAGGAAAATTCAAAAGGAAAAAAGATCAAAAAGAGGATTAGCCATGTTACTTGTTGTTTTTCAGAAATTAAAAAAGTATGGAGGATAAGGAATTTGTTTCCTTTTGGCCCAAGAAAAATGCCAATTATGGTAGCTAAACTGCCCGGATCACATATCGGCATGCTTTGGAAATGTGAGAAATGGATGGGAAATATAAACATGGAGCAATAGCTTACAGTTATGTTATGAATTAAGCCAGAAAAATATCAAGATTTAGTCACTGAATAAGCTGCCAAGGTTAATTTTCCCTGATGAACTTGAGCAAGATCAGAATAGAAGCGATAGCACTGTGGTTGTATGTTTTGTGCACCCCCCCCACCGCTTTCTAGAATCAAACTCTTCATTTGCTCATGAAAAAGAAAAAAAAAACCTCAGGCTAAGACAACATAGTCAACAGTAATGAGGTCACGAAATTCCCTTTCATTTCTTGATTTTTATTGGATCAGTGCCCGAGTTCTGAGTTTCAGTCTCTGGTAGAGCAAAACCAGGTACCCAACATTGCCGGGTCGAGTCACTTAACGATGCTTTTTGCATACTGTTCCTCTTTGACTTTTCTATTGTATCATTTTGATATCAAGAATTAATCATTTAAGTTTGCCTTACAATACAGAAAGTGCTTTGGGTTGTGTATTTTAATCAATTGGATAAAATTGACACTGTACATCTTGGAGTATACATTTTATGGTTGTGTGTGTGTGTGTGTGAGACCCCATTTAATTTATTTTATTCCTGGTGAATTCATAGCAGTTTTCTCATTACACTTTTTCTGGTCCACATATTTCCTTTTGAGTCTGGCTTTGAAGATGTTCAGTTTGTTTGTTTTACCACAGAACTGTTAAATTGCCAAATATTAATTGCTTCAAAAATAAGAATATCAAGCAACTTACCTATTCCAAAAGATACAGCAGACAAACACGTAAATCATGAAAGAGAAGCACAAAGGAAAGGGGAGAAATCCAAACATTATTATATTACACTAATATCAAATGAATTCTAGTAAAAAATATATAAACTCTAAATTATGTGGTGGGCTTGTATAAAAAACATTTTTGGCATTCAGGTATTCTAATGGGATGTTTACTATATTCTCCCTCAAACATGAACTATGGAAATTTTACCTAAGTCCCAGATGGTTTTTCGTTTCTTAAATACCCTCAAAGGCAAATAGCACAGATGACCATCCAGAAACATGAATGAATTTTATATTAACTGCTCCATTTGTCGGTGGTCACAAGGACCAGACTGTCCCTTCTGAGGCGAGTCACTGTAAACAAACAACGTAGGTCAGGAGCCAAAGCAGCCACTTTACCTCCCGCTGTCGCCACCTTGTGTGCACTTTGGTGGGATGGTTGGGGGTGGGAACTGTGACCCCGGCTCAGGCAAGAAGGATGACAGGTTACTGAAGGGGTGGGAAATTCACTGAAAATAGAATTCTTACCCCACAGCAAGCCCGCTTCTGGAATCTATCCTATAGAAGCAAAAGTGCCAACATGGAATTAGATATGTATGTTTCTGTATCTGTATCTCCGTTCTATCTACTTATCTGTCTATCCATCTATCCATATGGGGGGGGGAGGGGAAGGAGAGAAAGCTTACCACAGTATATATACTAGCAGAAAAAATCTGAATGTCCGTCCATCTATCCATCAGGAAATGGTGTCGTGAATTATGACTGATCCGCCCTCTGCAGTATTATGTAGCAGATGTCCATGATAGCATCTAAAGCAGAGGGTACTAAAGACAAGACAAAACAAAAAACAACTCCGCATGTACAAATAAAGGTTGTACATGTTTATATGAACATAAAGAATTAGTGGAAGAATACTATTAATTTGGGGAGACTAGCGAAAGATGAGCAGATTTTTAACTCTTTATTTACGTGTCTCTCTCCCTGGTATGGTTATACAAAGTGTGATTTCAATTTTAGATACATATTCTGATAGAGGATGATTTAAAAATACATAAGAAGTTTTGTTCCCTGTCCATCTGGGGGTAAGAATCTTTCCTGGGGGTAGGAATCTTTGTTACAGAGTCTAATTGTTTGAACCAACGTTTAGGCCTCTGAAGATGACAAAGAAGAGTAAGGGGAGGATTTTTAAGTAGGTAAAATGAACAGAAGTTGCAAATATCTGGAGAATGATGGAAGAATAAACATCAAATGCAAAGGCCCTGCGGTAACTGATGTTTGGAGTATTAAGAAATAGGAGGGCCATTGTGGTTAGGACTGAATAAACAGGAGAATTAGAACAAAAGAATTTTTAAATGGATCCAGGGGACTAATTATATAAGATAGGGTTTTCATCTTTTTTTTACTACAATGCAAAGTAAGAAAAACACTTCTGCATCCCAACCACTACATGCCTAGGTACACGTGTAGACACACACACACACACACACACACACACATACACACACACCACACACAAATGTGCAATGCACACACATGCATCATTAGACATAGGAATCACAAACAACAGTTTGAAAACCACTGATTGAATTGTATTCTAAGGGTGAGAAAAAGTCAGTAGAAGATGCGAGCTACATCTAAAGGAGTCACTGTGGCCGCTGTGTGGAAAACAGGCAGCAGCAGTGGGAGCAAAGATTCCATCCGGGGGGTGCTGAGGTAGTTGTGTAGGTAAGAGAGGGGGATGACTACACTGGACCATAGCAGCAGAAGTCATAAGAGATCTTGATTTAGGATATATTTCTAATGCAAAGCTACTAGAGAAGATGTGATAATTTGGACGTGCAGCAGAAGAGAAAAAGAAGAGTCAGAACGACACCCAATTTTCAGGCATGATCGACTGGGTGAATAGTGACGCCACTGACATAGAGGAAAAGCAATGGGATAAAGTGAGATGGTGACAGAGGGGAAATACTGAGTTCTAAATCCAAAGTCGGGGCGCCTGGGCGGCTCAGTCAGTTAAGCATCCGACTTCAGCTCAGGTCATGATCTTGTGGTCCAGGAGTCTGAACACTGCATCGGGCTCTGTGCTCACAGCTCAGAGCCTGGAGCCTGCTTTGGATTCTGTATCTCCATCTCTCTCTCTCTGCTCCCCACCCTCCATGCTCTGCCTCTCTCTCTGTCTCTCACAAATAAATAATAAAAAACGTTAAAAAATATTTTTAAAAACTTGAAGTCAAAAACGACCATGTGACTGCTTCGGCTGCTGACATATGAGCAGTAGTGAAGCGCGCCACCCTGGTGAAGACGGAGATCTGGGTGACATCACAAGATGGCTGGCTAGCAAAGCCACAGAACAAACAGAAATCTTTGAGGGCAGGGGAAGGTTGGCCATGAAATTAAGAATCATGAAATGAATGTAGGGGCTGCGACCAAGAGTCTTTTCCCAGAATGAAATTAATAAAATTGGATTCCATAAAACTGAGAAGAAAAGAAGCTGATTGTACTGAATTGAGTAAAATAGAAAATATGAAAGCTGCTGCAGGTGCACTTGACAAAAACTGCAGCCACCTGGTGAGCTGTGTGAGGGAGGCACTTAGTGAGGACAATGTCACGAATGCGTGGGTTGACAAACGATACTTTATATTTGGCCCAAATGCATCTCATTTAACTTTCCAGTAGGTAATGATTTAACAGAACAGGATAGTTAATGTCATACACATTTTTAGTCAAGACATAGGAAGCGAACAGAAGCCGACAGAGAAAATCCCCAGGCCACAGCCTAATGCCCGATCTTCTCCCATGGACCCCTGCCTTGTTCTTTTTCTTTACAGCCCTTTATGACTCATAAGGGGTACATAATATCAGAAGGACCAAAGAACCCAGTTGTGACCACCCCTCTCATGGCTATTTTCCTGGGTACTCAAGGATCTTGATGGTGGCCTCATTTTACCCATTCACGTCTGAGCCTCTACTCAGGTGTGTGTGCCTTGGAAGTTTAAGATCAAAAAATTAATAAATTCTAGTTTCCTTTATCATCTTTAAAATTCAAGTTTTCTACTTGAGAATAGAGGAAAGACTGAGATAATCTCCATGATGTCCATACATTTGAGTGCTTACTGCGACCTGCTGTGAGAATCAGACTCGGATGAGTAATCCCCGAAATTCACATTCAATAATTTGAAACACTTGATCGCAAAGATTTATGGAACAGCCATTCGGTTGCAGGAAAATCATCTCATTTATTTCTTATGACAATCTTGTGAGAGATGAGCTACGGTCTCTATTCAATGGCTGAGAAAACCAGGTCTCCTGAGGTTTAATGAGTGGCCTATTCAGCAAGTCAGTAGGCTTTGGGATTACAAACCAGGTCTATCAGAGGCCAAGCCAAGTTGGTTCTTGTTACACGACACTGCAGCAGGTTTACCTAGGTGTGCTGGTAGCCGTGTTGTCAAAAGAAGAGGTTAGAAACATTCTACTTGTCCATCAAAAAGGGAGTGGAGAATTACGATATTTTTGACAAGGTACATAATGGAGGAAAACGATATGGGGAAAGGTGTTCAACATATGTTATCTAGGGAAAAACCATGTGACAACCAAGGTGGGGAAAAAAAGAGTAGCGTTTATTAAAAATAAAATTAAATAGGGGCGCCTGGGTGGCTCAGTCAGTTAAGCGTCCGACTTCGGCTCAGATCATGGTCTCCCAGTTCGGGAGTTCAAGCCCCGCGTCGGGCTCTGTGCTGACAGCTCAGAGCCTGGAGCCTGCTTCAGATTCTGTGTCTCCCTCTCTCTCTCTGCCCCTCCTTGCTCATGCTCTGTCTCTCTCTCTCTCTCAAAAATAAATATAAAACTAAATAAATAAAGTTCAGTAGTATTTATTAAATATATTCTTATTTGAATACCAAAAAAGGGATACATACATATATCCAAATACACACCGCATCCGTTTGCATGTGAAGAGAAAATTTGGAGTAAGCGATACCAGAGTCTATAAATAGAGGCTGCTACTGGAGAGGAGGAGCAGGGGTCTAGAGTAAGAAATTAAATTACTTTTTATTGTTAACCCAGTGTGCTGTTGGCTTACCTGGACGCCATGAGCACTAGAGTTAAAGTAATCCCAAATCTACTCCCAGGCACACGGCGGAAAGGCGTCTCCCCCACCGTTTTGACACTAGGCCATGTGTCTTGCTTTGGTCCCTAAAATGTGGGCAGCTATAAAAGGTGTCACCCCTGGGCAGAAGCCTTAAGAGCCAGTGCTCAGTGTGTCCCTTCTCCTGTCCCAGCCACACTGAAGCAGAAAGCAGACACAAAAGCACCACGAGCCAGGGCCCCGAAGCTCCTGGATGATGCAACATAGGAAAGAAAGGCTGATCTGTAGAGAAACATCAGCCTGGCAATTACATTACAACTTCTCAGTATTTTCTTAAGTTTATTTATCTATTTTGGGGGGGGAGGGGCAGAGAGAGAGGGGGAGAGAGAGAGAATCCCAAGCAGGCTCCGTGCTGTCAGTACAGAGCCCAACTCAAAGGCTCAATCTCGAGGAATGGGAGATCATGAGCTGAGCCGAAATCTAGAGTTGGATGCTTAACCAACTGAGCCACCCAGGCGCCCCAGGACATTTTCGTGTCTTTAAATGTGAAGGGAAAATATTTGCTTTAAAATAATAAATTGGTTCATTCATTAGTTATGTAAATATTTATTGAGGACCAAATATATCCAAGGCACAGCAAAGTTCCATCAAGTAAGACCGACAAGATCCTCACTTCCACAATTAATACAAACAAATAAATGAGCAGGAAGATATCAGGTCACGTTATACATCTTATCAGGTGTGCTCCGGTGAAAACAAAGCCACGCGCAGCTCTGGAGAGGGACCCAGCGACGAGTTTGGGAGGCCGGAGAGCCCTCTGGGATGAAATCTCTTCAGCCGCTGATTGCAATTATAATGATAGTTCTAACAGCACAAAGAAGTTTCTTTAAACTTCTCCATTAGTCTCCAGATTTTCCCGGGAAGGTTTCTATTTCATTTTAAACCAGAATAACACCATAAAATAAATAAATAACAGTGGATAAAATGATGGGGTGAGGGAGTCTTTACTTAGAAAACCCAGGAGGTCCAGGCTTTCCCCGGAAAGTGACGGACCATATTCAGTTTCACCTGCAGATGGAACTGATAGAGTCGTAAGTGGCTACAGAAGCAAACGTCGGCACCTCTCGAAGCGGAGGAGGCCACAAATTGAAAATGTATCCCATAAAACATCAATCAAGATAGCAGTAAAAGGGGTGAAATGTGTACACACATAAAAACAATTGAAAACATATTTGCCTAATTGTACAGACAAAGATATCAGGATGAGTGTTGAAAGGGGCTGAAAACCTCGGAGATATGGAATCTCATCCCTAATGGAACCCAACCAGGGCTGGGAACATGGCCTCAGGGACAAATGCCACCAATTACAAAAACATTAAAGAGTTAATAAAGCCTGTGAAGTGTTTCCAAAGAAAGGAGGATGTGAAAGAAGGAAGCCACAATTCCTCTTTTATCAGCAATTACTCTTTCATGTGTTTGTATCAAGCTAACTTTATTAAATCATTCTGCAAAGGTCAAGTGGGAGGCGCCTTTCCTAGACTATTTTCATATTTCATGACACAGACTGAATAACTGGATAATATGCACAGTATTTCCGAAGACTGGAAGACATTTACGCCTGAGCACGGACTTCCTGTGGTGTGATATTAGTCATTTAGACAACGGGGTTTTATACGATGCAGCATATGTACTGCGACTCAGCCTATTTCTTTTCCGGTGCCTGAAAATCTTCCACTCAGCAGCCGTCAGGAACACAGTTTAGCTGCTCATCATTAGGAAAAGTGACTATGGGGCGCCTGGGTGGCTAAGTCGGTTAAGCATCCGACTTTGGCTCAGGTCATGATCTCACAGTCCGTGGGTTCAAGCCCCATGTAGGGCTCTGCACTGACAGCTAGCTCAGAGCCTGGAGCCTGTCTTCGGATTCTGTGTCTCCCTCTCTCTCTGACCCTCCCCTGCTCATGCTCATGCTCTCTCTCTCTCTCTCTCTCTCTCTCTCTCAAAAATAAATAAAAACAGTAAAAAATAAAAATTTAAAAAAGGAAAACGACTAGTTTTCATTTACCCCTACAGCACTACGGTGTGATATCCCAGGTTGCCCAAGTCAATACCTTTTTTTTAAATCAAATAAATCATTCAAAAGATAGAAAGTCATTTAGCTGCTGGCATAATAACTCATGAGATACGAAGTTCTCTTAGCGAAGATGTTTTCTTCTCCCGAATGATGGGGCACCACTTGAGGCTCTGAAAGCCTGACCGACCCAAGAGGGTCCCAAGACTCGTATTTGTTATTGCTTCACTGCTAGGATCATTTTGAAAGTGACAGTAAGACAGCAGTGGGACGGTCCTCAGCGTATGAGTCCAGGGGGTGAGAGACCCTGAAGACTGTAGCTTCAGACTGATCCTTACTGTCCTTTCGTTGGGTCTTAGCAACATACCTGTTTTCACCTGTTGCCATGGTAAATTCGCCAGCATTGGTAAAGATTCTTTGGAGCAGAAGTCAGCTCATTATGTTCTTTTTTGTATCTTCGGTCCCATTATTTTGGGAACTGTCGGTGGTAAGAGAGAGTCATTTAAAAATTCTGACCATATATGGCCAAAAAAAAAAAAAAGAAACTATGAATACATCTTCTTAATAAGTTATAGTCACCTCAAATGGCTATTTTTTGTGACTTTTCCATTCATGGTCATTAAAAATAATCTCTCTGTTATTTTAGTAACTTAGGTTAATGGGCAAGTTTCAAAGCCCAGGAACATGTATCATCTGCATATCATAATTAACATGATTAAATAATACTGTTAATGGGGAACACTTATTGATAGCACACCATTAGCAAGGTAACATCTGACCTGCAACGGAGTCCGTTAAAGAAACCATCATCATTTTTATTTTCGTAGAGAATATTTTTTATGTTTTATTCTTTTTTGAGAGAGAGAGAGAGAGAGAGGAGAAGAGGGGCAGAGAGAGAAGGGGACAGAGGATCCAGAGCGGGGTCTGTGTTGACAGCAGCAAGCCTGATGTGGGGCTCGAACTCACAAAGTGTGAGATCACCACCTGAGCTAAAGTCAGGCGCTCAACTGACTGAGCCACCTTGGCCCTTACAGAATTTGAGATCAGTTTTTTTTTTTAATTTTTTTACATTTATTTATTTATGGGAGACAGAGACAGCTTGAGCTGGGGAGGGCCAGAGAGAGAGGGAGACACAGAATCCAAAGAGAGGCTCCAGGCTCTGAGCTGTCAGCACAGAGCCCTACGCGGGGCTCAAACCCACTAACCATGAGATCATGACCTGAGCCGAAGCCGGACGCTAAACCGACTGAGCCACCCAGGCGCCCCTGAGATCAGTTTAAAAGAAATTAGATAACTTATCCAAAATCACACAACTAGTACAAATGTTTGAATCACCAATCCAGAATTCCAAACCAAGGTTTTGAGTCCCCAGAGTCTGGAGCCTTAGGCTGCCCAGTCTTTTGATTACTACTCTTAGAATGACAAGTCATTTTTAAGGGCTTAGAGGATTTATAGAGGGATGGTTGTCTGAGAAGAATGTCCCAGATGCTCTGGAACCTGATCAAGTGCCGCCTCTTGGGGTAACTGCGGGGCCCACAGGTAGAGGTGAGCGCGCCTCTTCTCCGGCGCGCTGCGGAGCCCACCGTGTTTATATTGACCCGTAAAGCAGTGATCTTTCCAACAATATATTTTAGGTGGTTTCTCTCCACTTCCAAACCACAGCATAGCAGCCTCACATGTACTAACGGGCAAACTTACAATGGCCTCAATGGCCCTCAAAGGCCCAGCAAGAGCCAGGCCCCTGTCACCTCCTTCATGCCATTTCTGCAATTCACACCTTGCTCACTATACTGCACATCCCTTCAAAGAATCAATCTGGTCTCCAGGCTGCTCAGTCCCTTGTATCTGAGCCACAAGCACAGTTAAAGAAAGGCATTCCACCTTCACCTGGGCCTCAGGACTGCTCCATGTCCTCCGTGTCCCAAGACAGAGCCCTCACTGCTCCACTGAGGCTACTGTAGATGCTTGTCCCCTCCCTGCTGTCCTTAGCTCAGAGACAACAGACAGCAAAGGCGAAATCCCTCAACTCCGTGGCCTCCCTCTCCGCCTGCAAACATGTCGGTGTTCTTTCTTCCCTACTGCCCTTGCTTAAGCAGGAAGGGTTTTAAATGATGCTCTCCATCCAGGATAAAGCCGGTTTGTCTAAAACTGCACTGCATCTGATTCATCCCCTTCCCACTTCGCCGTGACTGCTCGCTTCCCTCATGGGCCGTCACCTCCTCAATATCTCACCTCCTTTTGTCACACCTTCGATCTCTCACTGGGCAAAAAAGCTTCCCAGGTGGCTTTAAAAAGGGTACTTAAACTTTCTGCATATAAGATAATGTTACCACACTGTTGAGTTGCTGTGAAGGTTTTCAGATAATACATTCGTGCAAAAGCTCAATAAAATATAACTACTGTAATTATAGAGTCCTTTCCTAAGTCATGAAACTATGTTGTCAGTCTTCCACTTATGAGTTCTTCAATGGGACCCCTTCGCTTTTATTTTTCTTAATTTTTTTAAAGTTTATTTACTTTGAGAGAGAGTGAGTGGGGGAGGGGCTGAGAGAGAAAGAATTCTAAACAGGCTCCACACTAAGTGCAGAGCCTGACACAGAGCTCAGTCCCACGACCCTGGGATCATGACCTGAGTCGAAATCAAAGAGTCAGATGCTCAACTTGACTGAGCCAGCCAAGTGCCCCACCCCCTTCACTTTTAAAACAAAGTGCAAATCCATGAACATGGTATGATATAGGCATTCTGGACTGGACCTAGACCACCCCTCCAAGCTCACCATTCTCTCATATGGGCAACGGATGTTATATTCATCAGTAAGTCTCGAAGGTAGCCTAGGTCTCTTTCTCCCATTCTCCTTACTCTTCTCCTCTACTCCCCTTCACCCTGCTTTTATTATTTTTTAATATAATTTATTGTCAAATTGGCTAACATACAGTGTGTAAAGTGTGCTCTTGGTTTTGGGGTAGATTCCATGGCTCACTGCTTACATACAACACCCAGTGCTCATCCCAACAAGTGCCCTCCTCAATGCCCATCACCCATTTCCCTTCTCCCCTGCCCCCCCCCCCCGCATCCACCCTCAGTTTGTTCTCTGTATTTAAGAGTCTCTTATGGCTTGCTTCCCTCCCTCTCTCTTTGTAACTATTTTCCCCCCTTGGCTCCCCCATGGTCTTAGAGAAAACCAGATATCATATGTTTTCACTCATATGTGGATCTTGAGAAACTAAACCTGCATTCACACAGCAATTCCAGAGCTATCAATTTTGTAAAGTTGAGTGACTACATTCATTCCACTTTCTATCAGCCAGCTGGCAATATCTGGCTCTGTATCATAGTGTAAAAATAAGCAATGATTCCTAAAGTCTTGTAAAACTCAGAAAGCTACTTTCTCTTAAATCATGTAAGCAGAGACAGACAACAATGTTGAGCCTGTGTTTAAGAACCCACTGGGGACATGTTGTACTTGATGCGTGGTGTTGTAGAGAATCAGCAGCTGAGAATCAGAAAATCTGACTTGTATTCCTAACTCTACCATTGACGGTTGGGTGTGAAACTTTCTGTTGTTGAACATTCTTGCCAGAGACTGAGGATTGTATTCCTGACCTGCCTTCTTCATGAAGATACTGGGAAGATCAACATAATGTATGTGACCATTCCTTGAAATTCTGAAGTGTTATACAGACCATCTCATATACATAAATACTACTCCTCAAACTCTCTGATATTTACAATTAAAGAGAAAATTGGCGAGTACATAGGGAGACATTTTCTTACAATCAATTCTCACAATCACGTCTTTTTCCAGTGTTGAATCTGAAAGTAAAGACAATGGAGAAAGGAAAGAGCTGAAGTCAGATAAGAAGCCCAAACAAACAGAACCAAAAAGAAAAAAGTTTCTGGATTTTGGGAGAAAAAACAGATTTAAGGGATTTATTTTATATCAATATTTTCCTTATTGTATACTGTAAGCAGAGCAGAAGTCTGAACACAAAAAAAGAAACAGAACTCATAAAAAGCCCTATTTCAGACTAAATCATGAGGGTAACTAAACCTCTTGAAAATTAGAGTGGATACATGGAGAAAGAGACAACAATGATGTCGAAATTGAGATAAATTATTTCTTTTTCTTTCTATGATTCCCTTTGACTATTTTTTAAGGAACAGTTTTAAATGTTGCTAAAGACTGAATGTGTCCTCCCAACTCTCAGGTGATGACATCTAATCCCCCAGTGAGAGGTTATTAGGGGAGGGGCCTTGAGGCCTTTTGGATTAGCTCATGAGGGTGGAGCCCTCAAATGGGATTAGTGATTTTGTGAAAAAGGCCCCAGAGGATCCCTCCCTCTTCCGCCAGGTCAGGACACAACCAGAAGACAGCCACCTATAAACTAGGAAGTGAGCCATCACCAGAAACTGAACCTGTCAGCGCCTTGATCTTGAACTTTCCAAACTCCAGAACTGTGAGAAACACATGTTTGTTGTTCGTAAGATGCCGAGTCTTTGGTCTTTTGTTGTAGCAGCTCAAACGCACTATCAGCGTAATTGAAGGATCCTGAAAATATATTGGTTCACTTAGTTAAAAACTGATGAGAGGGGCACCTGGGTGGCTCAGTTGGTTGAGGATCCGACTTCAGCTCAGGTCATGATCTCATAGTTCGTGAGTTTGAGTCCCCATTGGGTTCACTGCTGTCGGCACCGAGCCTGCTTCCCCACTTCGGACCCTCTATTCTCTCTTCTCTCTGCCCCTCCCCTGCTCATGCTCCCTCTCTCAAAAATAAGTAAACCATTAAAAAAAAAAAAAAAGACTGAAAAGAATAGGCAAAGCTGAAAATGTCTCTTATGTTGGTGGAACAACATATTTGCCATACATTCTCTAGGCTTGGACTGTGGTCTTATTTTTTCAGAACTGGAACAAAATTGAACGGATACAACTTGTTTTATTAGAGAACAGTTTTATTACTGTCGTGTATAGTAACTGAAACTACCAGCAAATAAAATGTTGCCAGGTATAAATTTCCATCAATTCTTTTAAAAAAATACATGCTCCTCTGAATTGTAATTACCATATAACTTTCTTCATTCTTTAATGATACCTTTTGTGATCTCAAAGACCTGAGCTTTTTATATAGGCTGATTCTGTCTGTATAATCATATTTACACCATAATTTTTTTTGCAAATGCTTTCTTCAATTTTAATTCAAAGGTATATTAAACTTAGCTTTCATCCAATAGTTTTACAAACTACGTCATAAATTCATCCAGCCATGTGTTTATGAGCTTCTTTAAGCAGCAATCATGATTTGTTTTGCCTTTTTCCATCTCCCCACTCCTGAGAACTAGAGTAGATGCAATGAATTCACTGTAACCCTAAACACTCTCAATATTTTTCCACTTATAAAAGACCATCCATGGTATATTATCAGCAAACTAAAAAGACTAAACTACTATATAAAATTCTATAAAATATTATAGAATTTAGCATTTAACTCAAATACAGCTGAAAATAAGTGAATCTCTTATATTTAAGGTGTAAAGAACTATTCAAGTGCTTTATAACAACCAAGCATAAATAGTAAGTGATGATTTGATTCTGTTCAATAAATGTGTAAAGCAGGTTGGCAAGGAACAAAATAAAGTGGGAAACACAAAAATAACCAACCCACTGGCCTTATCTTCCAGAAACTTAAATTATGGAGGAGACAAGTTTAAAACAGTTATAAAATGATAAGGGCAAGGCTTATATTCCAGATCTCTTGGTATGATACCTATAAAAGAACATGGTGACTTTCTTTTTTATGTCCAGCTTTTTGGAGGGCACACCCCCCTTTGGAGGGCTTCTTGGGGTTAAGCCAACCCATTGATTAGATTCCTCTCATCCATGGGTCCCTGCGACTTCTTGGAAGGCGACTACCTTGCCTATAAACCTCACCTGCCATCTCAGCCAACCCTGTGACCTTGGCCAGCTGCTGTGCGGGACGCCTCTTCCCCTCCCCATCTCAGCAAACAGCATTTGCTTGTGTGTACCCTTAGCCTCAACTTGGACATGGACCCTTCCCTCAATTCCTTAGGATGACAGCTAAGGCCTGACGTTTGTGGAGAGCTGGGAACAATGGGGGAAAGATGACAAACCAGAGCCCTCAAACCTCGGTGCAATTTGTGGGCCCTCGCAGATCCCTCTCTGTCCTTCCCACCCTGCTCTCCACGTAGCAGGCTGCTCTGTGGGCCCACGTGCTTGGCTCCTGGGCCCTCTGGCTTCTAACTGGGTTCAGCCAACGGGACCTCCTGGAGGAGCTGGAAGAGAGGAGGCAAAGGAAGCCAGGATCTTCTCCCCTTGGCTTCCTGCCTCTTGCAGTTGCCCCTGGGGGTCTGTGTCCTTTCAACAGTCATCACCCTCAGAGCCAACTGCCCTCCATGATGCTCTCTTTCCAGGTTCCAGTAATTTCTCCCTTCCCACCCCATACCAGCTCTCCTCCTCTCCCCAGGCTTCCCCATAATCCCTTGTGATTGCCCTATACCCCTCCAACTTTATAGATAATCTCCTTATTAAAAATCCTTCTCTAAATTTCCAAATTCAAGTGTGGCATCTGTTTTCTGTGGACTATGGACTGTGGACAAAATCATGGCTGCCTCAGAGCACAGCACCCCCAGACCCAAATGCTTCTAGAAGGGCTCTCAGCGTGCCACTGTGCTTTGGGGAATAGTATACTTCTCTCAGGCATCCCTCTGCTGCTCCAAACCCAGAAAGAAATAATTGGTCTCCTACAAGTAAATATAATATTCAAGCATAAAACTCCACCCACAAAGGTAGCCTTTGCCATTCTGCTGCAAATCTGCCTAGTTTCCAGCCATCTATACCTCCGCCTCTCCATCCCAAAGAGGATATTTGCTCCCTCTGTGTAACCAAGAGACCCACTAGGGTGTGCTTGGGAAGGAGGGATGGGTACAGTTCATCCAAAAGGAGAATTTAAAGTTGGAGCTTAAAAAAGAAAAAGAAGAATAGTATTGCATCCCATTTTTGCCCATCAAGGTTGAGCAAAGAGATCCTGGGGCCCAAACTCAGCAGAGCAGCCCAATGACACACATGTGGATAATTAATCACAATGGATCATCCCAGTTAGGCTGTCATGAAAGGCGCTGCAGCTTCCGGACCTCTGACAAAGAGCTTTCCACTGACGGAAACACAGCTGGGTCGCCAAGAGTGGGCCTTACACTCCTCCCGGGCTTTTGAGGATCTGCTTAGAAAAGCAATAATCAGGGCGCCGGGTGACTCAGTCAGCATAGTGTCTGACTCTTGATCTCAGCTCAGGCCTTGATCTCAGAGTTGTGAGTTCAAGCCCCGTGTTGGGTTCCATGCTGGCGTGAAGCCTACTTAAAAAACAAAAAACAAAAAGGCAATAACATAGATATGTGTTCCCTCTCCCCAACTTTCTTATCAAGCTTCTTAGGTGGAAAGTCCCTCGATCCATTTTTAAAAAAAAAAAGTAATTGCTTCATTTAACCTAATCTCATATACTTTGAACTCTATATACTAGGAATTTCCAGAAGGCTCTGGCTGTGGACTGATCTTACTGGAGAATCTGGGAGGCCCAGTGCTGGTCTGACCTCTCTGGCTTCTCTTGTCTGGCACCTCCACAGCTGACATCATATAAAAATGGAACTAGGGGTTCAGTCAGTTAAGCATCCAACTTCGGCTCAGGTGATGATCTCGCAGTTGGTGAGTTCAAGCCCCGTGTCAGGCTCTGTGCTGACAGCTCAGAGCCTGGAGCCTGCTTCGGATCCTGGGTCTCCCTTTCCTCTGCCCCTCCCCCACTCATGCTCGCTCGCTCTCTCTCTCTCTCTCTCTCTCTCTCTCTCAAAAATAAATAAACATTAAAAACAAATTCTTAATGGAACTGACATGCTCTTTGGCACTGCATCTGCCCAGTAACTTCCTATTTCTCCTTTGATATTCTGCCCTAGAGTCCCGTCTTCTGAAAAGTGTTCCAGTGTCAAGTGGAGTGATGCCCTCCTGGTGGTCCCACACTCCCTTTCCCTTACATATCGCTTTGTGTCCCAACACGTTATTTACTGATCCAGTTTATTCAGAGATGGGGTCTTCAGGAAGCAGGAACTGTCTTATTTTCCACTGAAGCCCCACTGCCCAGCATCCAGGAGGAACTCAGTAAGTATCAAACGAATTATTCAGTTACGAAATAAAAGCCCCCACCTCCCTCCCTCACTCTACAAGTAGTGACAAGAACTGGCATGTGTGGGATTCCATTCAAAGCCCAGAAGGTCAGCTTCATTGAGTGGGTCTCCCAGATGAGCAGGACCAAACGACAGTTATGTTTTCAGTCCCATGATTCCAACTCTTCTGAATGCCACAGGATCACAAGAGCCTGGGGCACAAGATGTCAGTGCCGCACTTGGGGAAAAGCCCAAGCACTACTGAGTTTTGTGCAGTCAGGCTTTGTAGATGTCCGGCTGGAACTGTATGGCGTCCTAACACAATGCCAATCAAATGGTAACTCCATGGACTTCACCCTCATTCATGTCCCGAACTGCTGCCTCTCCACATTTTTCCCTCTGGTTCAAGAACAGGGGGAAGATAAGGCAAGGGTGACCTGATAGGTCAAAGTGACTTCTCTCGGCTGCGCTGTGATGAATGACCTTAACCACAGTTCTGAGCCCCTTAAAAAGCCCATCACCCAGTTCCCTGGTCAAGGGTAGCCAAGACTTCACTCCAGCCAAAGGCTTCTCTCTGAGCTCTTACTTCATCAACCCTCTCTCTGCCCATCTCCATGGATTCTGAGTCACAAGTCTGGGTGAGTCCAGCACTAGTGTTTTTTTTTATAATTAGGTTAGCGCACAGGTAGGCGTGAGAACCAGTGCTGTCAGCAATCAACCAACTGGCTCTTTCCCTACCTTGTGCCATCTGCGTCAGTCAGAAACCCCAGAAATATGACCCTCAAGTGACTTGTTAGGCCCCTGCCTCCCGCTCATTCCCCAAGGCTTTGTACTAATCCAATCCCAAAACAATCCGAGTGCCTTTGGTCTTACACTAGCCACCTAGCTGGTCCCCTACCCCAAGGATTATTGTAACATCAAACTTGTTCACCCAATTCACACACCCTTGATACTGAGCTCCTTCTTCAGATCGTGTCAGGAGTACAGTACAAGAGAGTTGCTCCTCATTCACTCATGTATTAATTCATTTACTCAACAGGCAGGTACTGAGTACTTATCATGGGTCAGACATGGTGCTAGGCTCTTGGGATTCAATGGTCAGTGATACCAAAGAGTGGATTATGAGAGACAGCTTATACCACCAGCACTTACAAGAGGCCTGAGCCTAGTTTTGTTTCTTCCTTCTCTCTCCCATATTATCCAACACTGATTCCAGACCCATGAGTGCTTGTCTGGGGCTGAAGTTGGCCTTATATGGATGTCTTTGCATAAGCACTGTCACTTGCCTACTTGTCATTTGCTCTGCTCCTCAATGCTTGACACCAGCTCTCCTTATCCATAAATAATTAAACACCAAAAATCATTTACTTTAAATGAGGCCCAAGCCTTCATCACCCAGAAAATTTCCTTTCTATAGACATCTTGGTTCTAGCTCTGTGTAGTAATTATGTATTTTGAGGACATGGCATGTCTGTACAAAGGGCTTCAATAAATCCATCCCTGTCCCCATTTAAGACTCTTTCTAAACTCACAAATGAGCTAGTGACCTTGTCCCTTCCGCTGGTTCTATTCCCAGGACTAATAAGATCCCTCCTAACATTGAATGCTCCCCTAAATATCCAAGTGTGTGTGAAAATACTTTTCCAAATTGGGCTAAAACACTATGTTTGTTTCCATCACAGATGTGAAATATGATATCTAATCCTAGGAAAATTGCTGCCAAGGAAGGAATGACTCAGCAATTGACATCACTACATCCATTATTTAATACTTTTAAGATCGAATGTTAGGTTTTTCCTTTTAAGTTTTCAAACTAAATTGGATAACTATATGAACTATAGGAGCAGGACTCCAATGAGCGGTCAGGACTGAGGGGAGTCAAGTTTTTGTTCCTCTGGAGATTGATTAGATACACTCAACAAATAAAACAAGTCAGGGAACAATGTTTTACCAAGAGTTCCAACATGAGAAATATGAACTGAGGAAGACATCACTGAGACATGCAAAAATAAGGACATAAAGAAGTATATCAAAAGGAAATGTGAGTGACACCTGCCAAATTCTGAGATTGGGGGAAGGGAAAGTGATATGGAAGATCAGCTCCTGTTGTATAATCCCACTTCCTAGAACTTTTACTCTGGTGTGCTGGGAGTTCTTTTTTTTTTTTTAAATACCTGCTTTCAGCTTGAGTTTTGCATGAGGATGGGTTGACATAATGAAGTGAGTATTGCAGGCAGAACTTGGAAAGGTAAAATAAATACAGGGTCTGCCACCAGGCTGAGCAGAAGTCAAAGCCCGCTTCTACTATTTCTGCCTATGTATGACCTTGGCCCAACTAATAAACAGCTCCAGACCTCAGTTTGTTTATCTGTAATTTGGGGCTAATAATGCCCACCTCAAGGATTTCATGAGGATTCAACAGGATAACAAAAGTGGTAAAGATGAGCTTACCTTCCTGTTCTTAAAAGGTGTTTGAGGGCACCTGTGTGGCTCAGTCAGTTAAGCGTCTGACTCTTGATTTAGGCTCTAAGTCATCGTCTCACGGTTCATGAGTTCAAGCTCTGCACAGGGCTCTGCACTGATGGTGCAGAGCCTGCTTGAGACCTTGGTCTCCCTCTCTCTGCCCTTCCCCTGATCTCTTTCTTTCTCTCTCAAAAATAAATAAATAAGCATTAAAATAAAAACATTTTTGGAATAGATAATTGTCTCTTTTTTTTCCTAAAGTTGACTTTTTGAGAGAGAGAGAGAGAGAGAGAATAAGCAAGCAAGTAGGGGAGAGGCATAGAGAGAGAGAGGACCCTAAGTAGGCTCCACGCCATCAGCACAGAGCCCAACTCGAAGCTGCATCTCACAAACCCTGAGATCATGACCTGAGCCAAAATCAAGAGTCAGATGCTCAACTGACTTAGCCCCCCAGGTGTCCCTGGAAAAGAAAATTGTCACACACACACACACACAAAAGAACAACATATTTGACTGGAAGTAAGTGAGCTAAGAACACCTAACACATTTAAAGAATATGGAAGTTTTACCTTCTGCACTTCAAGTTCTTGGAGTTTTAAAAAGACATCCCTTAAATCAGTGCTAACAGAACCTTCTGCAATGATGGAAACGTTCCATGTCTGTACTGCCCGATATAGCAGCTTCTGCCCATGTGTGGCTATTGCACACTCGAGATGTAGCTAGTGTGATGAAGGGACTGACTTTTTAGCTTTATTGACTACTATTATAAATTTGAATAGTCATGCATGGCTAGCTGCTTACAGAATTAGACAGTGCTCTTTTAGAATTTTATAGAACTTTCTGACTATACAGTTCTCCCACACTGGACGTGAGGATCCAGAAGAGTGAGTGTAAGCACACAGGCTCTGGAACCAGTGTGCCAGGAATCAAACCCCAGCTCTGTCGCTGGATGGTCTCACAAAGGCACCTTGTGCCTCAGTTTCCTCAGCTGTGAAAGAGCAATGCTGATGACACGTGCCTTACATAAGGTGTTGGGAGGAATAAATGGATGAACACCAGTGAGACTCTCCAAGGGTATTATGATTATTTACTCAACAGAAATGATCCCCATGGGCACCTGGGTGGCTCAGTTGGTTGAACGTCTGACTCTTGATTTGGGCTCAGGTCATGATCTCAGTTTGTGAGATCGAGCCCCATGTCAGGCTCTGCACTGACAGCATGGAGCCTGCTTAGGATTCTCTCTCTCTCCTTCTCTATCTCTCCCCTGCTCACTCACCCCCCTCTCAAATATAAATAAATAATCTGAAAAACAAAAGAGGGAAAGTCCTCATGCTTTATTGTGACTGTGTCTTTACTCCTCTTCTGCGCCCACTAAGCGATCTGCATTGCTCTAACACCAGTGCCAGGCACCATGCCTGGCACATTTAGACTCCCCATAAATGTCTAAACAAGTGTCGAAGGGAGAGAGGGAGGGAGGGAGGGAAAAAAGAAAGGGAGGAATGAAGAAGGACAGAAGGATGAATGAAGCAGGCAGTAATGTTTTTCATGAAGTGAAGAAACTTCCGAAATAAAATAAATGACACAATATGAAAGCTCGCAAGAAACATTTCAGTGGAGATGACCATTGAAGATGAAGGCAGAGAATGTACTCGGGAGCAAGACACGCTCCCAAGTGATAGGGAAGGAATTCAATAGCTCAGAGAACCACAGGGAGAGACGGCGGGTGAAGGAGTCTATTTAAATACCACATATACAAAAAAAACCCTTCAGGGGTGCCTGGGCGGCTCAGTCGGTTAAGCATCCAACTCTTGACCTCAGCTCAAATCACCATCTCATGGATCATGAGTTCGAGCCCCACATTGGGCTCTGAACTGACAACAAGAAGCCTGTTGAGATTCCCTCTCCCTCTCTCTCAAAATAAATAACATTAAAAAAAAAACCACCCTTCAGTTGTTTAAAAAGTGTGCTCAACCACGCTTCTTCAAGACAATACAACTGTCAGGTGTGCGACCCTATCTGTCCTTGGTGTAGCCTGATCCAAAAGTGACCATTGTCAGTGCAGTATATGTGCTGTTAACTTCCCATATCCACATTTTTATTAACCTTACATTCACCGGTTCCCCAAAAAAGCAGTGTTGGGCAAGTTTTCATAACTGTTTATTCATTATAAATAGTAAATATTTACTGCACTTTTTACATGAAAGACATTTTTACAACACATTGTTGTTGGTTGAGGCTGCAACACAAAGGGCGCGCTTCTCTTGACCCATAACCTTCTATGACCAACGTATGAACTAAACTGGAGCTACGTCTAATCTCACTAACCCACTACGTCATCGTCCTTAACTCTAAAGGGAATGTACCTGTGCCTACCTCGTTCGTGGTTCCAAGAATAGAAAGAAATAAATAACTCTGCCTCCACCTTCTCGTTCCTCGTAACATCTCGAAAAACAAATTTATTGACATTCTAAAATGTCACCACACAAATGTATGTAAACCTCAGTTCCTATAGATTTTTCATATTGGATTTCCTTGTATAATTTACAAGTCCATGAGAGCCACGTGGACATTTCTGTTCTTGCCCTGCCTTTCATAGAAAAGAGAAGAATGTAAACGTCATCATCTTAAAAGCATTATTCTCGAACACGGTCTCTAGTCAGCTGTCCATTCAATGGCGAATGTCATGCATTCTACCGCAATGAATCATGGGCTGTGAAAATAAAGCACCTGCAAAAATAGAGTTCTGATTCTGTTTCTACAGCCCTGGCCACTGCCAAAGCGTCCGTGAGGTACACAGTATTGCACACCAATGAGCAGCTGTGGGAATGCACGTCACTTCTTCTCCACCGCGCCCGCCCCTTACCCCGCCAGGTTGGCTTCAAAATGCAAATGAACTAGGAAAAATCTCCCATACCTCTCCCTACACTGAGAAAGAACACGAGCTTTCCTTCCTGTCATCCCATATCCGGTTAGCAAGGCTGCCTGCCCGGGACATTATTTATTGACAACTGGGTTTCAAAGGAGGGTAAGATCACAAATAATTTATTTGGGAGGTCCTTTACATCTAGTCTAACTTCCTAAAAAATGGTGCCATTTATGTTTATATCAATTTCCAGTGTGTAAAAGTCAAGGATTCCTCCACTCCTGCCTCGTTCCATGAGCAGTTTTAAAATTGTAGACATGTCAGCATTGAACATCAAACATGTCATCCGTTAGAGGACTCTCAGACTTTACTTTAGAAACATTCTGCTTGCCTGAACCAGTCCAGATAAATCTCAGACACACACACACACACACATGCACACACACGCACACCACACACGCCCACAAATGGAATGTTTTAGCTCCTTGATCATCAGCACTGAAGAGTTGGGGTATGTGATATGTAGCCATGTGAAATCATTGCCTTCAGATGTTGTGTTTTCTCTTTACTGTTCCAGGCTTTCCTTTCTTCCACCGCGTTTGTCCAACATGCTCAAAAGAATCTAAGACCAACTATCGGAGGGGGGGGGACATCACTCTTCTTAATCTCCTGTTGAGACTGCCCCCCAAAAAGGTGATTTTTGTTTTTGGAGAAGATTCTTCATATGTAGGCTGTGGAGACCGGAAACAGGGCCAGTCTGAGCTCCGAGTGGACAGTTCACTTATGCAATATCTGGCTTGAGATAATGAAAGGCACCTGTAAGGAAACACACGCAGCTCTTGAGGTCACGCTGGGACAACTCACAGCAAGAGGCAAAATCAGCTACAGGCTGACAATGTCATATTTAATACCATGGTATCAAAGGATGGAGGCCAATATTTTTATTCCTGGGACAAGTTTGACACACGTCTGTGTCCTTGGGATTATACCCCATAGGATCCTTGAGCTGACCTCATTAAGAACATGTGTTTCTAATGCCAGGGGTTATTTCATTTTGGCCAACCCTCGTGTTTTACCTCGTGGCAATCAGGTTTCACATCTCAGCAATTAATAACCGCAAGATGTTGTTGACATCAGTTAAGAAAATAATTGTGCCAGGGAGCCCTTGCCGGGACAATTGGCTGGCTTGCAACCACATCGATCCTGGGCGGTAAGGCCTAATCGAGCTGCTGCCACCCCTTTCTTAAGGAAGGGTGGAGATTTTTCACCTTTTCGGGAGGAATTACCCCCCCAGAAAGACCAAGGCTTACTTTGTCCATACTGCCCATACTGGTAGCCGGTGACGGGGTCCATACTGTAGCCCGAGGTGCTATAGGTGGGTGGGCAGTAGGACTGAGACGTGGGCAGACTGTCCAAGCTCTTCATATGGTCTAGTCTCTGGCTGCAGCTGGCCGACACCGTGGTGGTAGGTTCCAGCCCCCCGGTGAGCGGGGAGAGCGCATAGTCGGTCTGGGGCTGATGGGGTACACCACCGTGGTTGGTCAGGAGTCCCATTACCTAAAAGAAAGAGGCACATTGGGAGGAAGTAAGAATGCAGGGTGGACCCGACCAGAGCTGAGAGCTGGAAGAGTCACTGGAAAGGTCCCATTTTTATTTCTTTGGAAATCTGCTGTTTCAGGGCCATCCAGAATCTGTTGAGCGCAAGGCAAAGGGGCGCGGACCCCACCTCGTGCCCGTGACATCTGACTGCAGTTTCAGAAAAAAGGCAGGGGGAGGAAAGAAAAGGAGGGAGGAAGGGAAAAGAAAAAGAAGTGGAGAGGCTCATCATGCCTCTGGTGATAAAATCGGACTAGAATTTCAAAGAAGGGGGAAAGGAAGGAGGGACAGAAAAACAGAGGGAGAAATTATATCTGTTCGTATAGAGCACTGGCGAATCATAGGTTACATCTGGAAGTTTCACATGTGATTTTTAACCACACACATTTGCTTATATTTTTTTAGAAGCTCAATGGATTCAAATGAAATGCTTGTTGGGTATTTTAAGATGCCTATGTCTCATTTCATAGCTTTCCCTCTCGGGGAAGTTCCTCTCCCTAACTTGGCCATCTTTCAGTTCCTTAGAAATAATGACTCCTTCCCTGATGTTCCCAAGTGCTTTATTCATCCCTCTCGCTACGCGATCATGACTTTGCTCACCTACTTTGAATTATGAGAGTTTGGAGGCTAATAACCTACTTCCCTTTACAGTTCTAGGACCTAACATGGTACTTATCACATACTAGGTACTGAAGGAATGAAGAAGGAAGGAAGGAAAGAGGGAGGGAGGGAAAGATGGATGGATGGATGGATGGGTGGGTGGGTGGAAGGAAGGAAGGGCGTGGTAACCAACTCTCCAAGTAGCCGCCTCCATTACCTGCCTTTTTGCTTCTTCTCTAAACATTTCATATATTAAAAAGTGTGAAAAGGAAAGAAAAGCCTGAAATGCAAACACATTCTAAAAACTCCGTTCAGTTTTGTAAATAACCCTGGAGAGGAAGAGAACTTCAGACCGAAAAGAAAAAAAAAACCACCTTGCGCTAACAAAACAACTTTCAGAAACACATAGGGAAGCGTTTCGTGAACTCAAGCTCGCTGACCCCGACCACCCCTTGTGATGGAAGTTAAGTGGCTAATTAATTTGGCAGCTGGAAAACTGCCACCCGAGAGAGGGAGGAATTTTTCTTGGCCGCTCTGATCTAGCAGCAGGAGTCAAGAAGCAGTCGTAGAAGAAATCAGGTACTGTTTTGGAGAGCTTCCAATAAATATTACCTGTTTACCAAGCGTTTTAGTGCTGGAGCCCACAGCTGCACACATTGTCATAATAGTCCCCTTGTATCGGGGCCCCTGGGTGGCTCAGTCGGTTGAGCATCTGACTATGGCCCAGGTCGTAATCTTGTGATTCACATGTTCGAGCCCCACATTGGGCCCTGTGCTGACAGCTCAGAGCCTGGAGCCTGCTTTGGATTCTGTGTCTCCTCCCCTTCCTGCCCCTCCCCTCCTCATGCTCGGTTTCTATCTCTCAAAAATAAAAACATTAAAAAATTATTTAAAAAGTATTCGCGTTTTATCTGAGGAAGAAGTCAAAGGTATAAATAAGAGCAAGAGGGGAGAGATGCAATGAACCCCAAGCCCCATCTCTGGCCTCGTGCTGTCCCCCAAGGAAGGCAGACCGCAAAATCCTGGATGTAGCGTTCCAGCAAGCAGAGAGAGGGGACTACTCTTTTTTTATTTTTTTAATGTTAATTTATTTTTGAGAGACAGAGACGAAGCATGAGACGGGGAGGAGCAGGGAGACAGGGAGACATAGAATCTGAAGCAGCCTCCAGGCTCCAAGCTGTCAGCATAGAGCCCAGTGTGGGGCTTGAACCCAAGAACTGCGAGATCATGACCTGAGTTGAAGTTGGAAGCTCAACCAACTGAGCCACCCAGGCACCCTGGGGACTATTCTAGCATCTCAGAAAAAGCATCCTAAGTTAGATTTCAAAACCAGCGATGCCACAATCCCCTTTAGGAAAGGTCTGCATAATCCTCATAGCCAAACAAAATCTTCTTGAAAACCAGCTTTAAACTGATCCATCTTCAATTAGCCTCATGAGACAGAAGGGAGGAGGTGGTCTGCTTACCACCTTTGAGGGATCATCCTTTCTTCCTGTGTTTCAACAAGTCACCGATTTTCCTCACCTTTCCTCTTTGGAGTTATTCTCTATTTCCTTGTCTGCCTTTCATTTGATTTGTGTGTGAGCATGTGAGAACGTGGGGTGGGGGGGCAGTGTGCAGAAAGCGATACAGCAATACCCACATTTTCAAAGATGTTCCAGGAGGGGCACCTGGGTGGCTTAGTTGGTTAAGCGGCTGACTTTTGCCCAGGTCATGATCTCACGGTTCGTGGGTTCGAGCCCCGTGTCAAGCTGACAACTCAGAGCCTGGAGCCTGCTTCTGATTCTGTGTCTCCCTCTTGCTGCCTCTCCCCCATTCACTCTCTGTCTCGTCACTCAAAATAAAATAAAAACAAATTTAAAGATGTTCCAGGAGATCGAAGTTTCCTTAAGTTACGTGGAGGAATGGCTTTTTTAAAAGCTTTAAAAACTACTTATATTCTAAAAAATAATCATATGTGACAGAGCATAGTTTTATTATACTGGGGATTTGGAGAAAGCGAAAGTCACAAAATAAAGAATCAGTAGGATTCAAGCTCTAAGATGATAGAAGTCTCTAGAACATGGGGTTTTCATGCATCCTGCTTGATGGCATTTATGGTCCATTGATTGCTTTATTTTTCTCCTTTAAAAACTGTGAGCATCACCCAGAATGCATTTGAGTTATTTCCTGAATGTTCTTCCACCTACATGGGGTTTTGTTTCTTTTTTTGGCCTTTCTTTGAGTTTGTGTAGATGATTTTACAGTATCTGTTTGGAAAATTCAGAAAAATGCTGTTGACATACTAATCTATTAAGTATTTTATTCCAGCCCAAATCATTCATGTCTCTTAGAAGAAAAGGATCTAAAATGGAGGTCGCTCAGTGCCACGCTTATCCTTTCAAATCAGGGGCATCTCTTTGTCTAAAGGCCTGATGAGCAAGAATGGATGGGGAAAATAAAAACATGAAACGTGTAACGATTTCAATGAAAGGAGGGTAATGACACAGGGCAGAAATATTTTACTGTAAATAAGTGGTGCTGAGTAAAAACACATACTTAGAAAAAGCAATTTTGTAATTACATTAATCCAGAGGAAAAAAAAAACGGCCAATCATGCTGGGTAAAAAGGAAATACATTTTAAATTAAAATAGCATCCCTCATGAAAATACTGACTTGAAGCTTAGTTAATATTATGTCACTCTAAGGGAGAAGAGGAGTACTCTATACACAATTATAGTTGAAGAGTAAAAGCAAAATGTTATTCAAAACATGCATACTCTCCCATGAACTATCTGTACATTCTTGTGATAAGCTCTTTTTTCATCCTCTGCCATATACTTATTTGTTTGCATCACTTAGAAAGCAGTAATAATTTTGTCCATCGGAGAAAACCTTGAATATCCAAAAAGAGAAGAAATGAGTCCTTCCAATAAGCAAAATTTAGCTTATGATATTGTTTATGGAGCAACCTTTTGCAGTTCTGAATTACGACATACTTTAGGACAAGATTTAAATCTAAGACCTAGAAATATATCTACTGGAGGATGGAGAAGATCCTCTGCCAGAGGATTTTCCAGGATAATCAAAACGTTCCTTAACGTTCCAGGGCACAGTGTCCTTAAGACATTGTCAGAGCATGACCCAACCAGGAAGGATGACTGCTGAGTAAATGGAACAGGAAAGAATCCACACTGGGTCTTGCTATCAGTATGGCCAATGTCACACACAGAAAGCCAGTGACAGCTGCTTCTTGAGCAAGAACCCTTCATTCGGTAGGGGCCAGTGTGAAAAAATTAAAAGGACCAGACCAATTATCCTCACTCCCTTGGTCTTCCCTGCTAGAGCCCAGGAGTCATTTTCCTACCAGTTCTTCTTTCCACTGTGATGGCCACATATTGTCATCATTTCTTTCTCCAGAATTACGTAAGGGGGGGAGAGAGGCACTCATAAGTTCCGACACGCGGCCCCAAACGGAAATTAACAAACAATTATAAACTAATGTGATTTACTTCAGTATTTCACATGGAGAAAGCTTAAGAAATGTACCTCTTTTCAATAACTTCTCATTTAAAAACTGAAAAGGATATCTGTGTTGGAAAGTAAAATAGTGAACGTATCAATGCAAGACGTATTACTTTCCCATAACATAGTTTAAAACCTCAAATCTCTATGGAAGAGCCCCATTACACTTTTATGTACATTTCCTTAAAAGCTATTTTGTATTTCAAGTGGTTCAAGGGACGCTATGGAAATTTCTTTTTTTGCTGCACAAAGAAGTTGGTGAACGAACTTCTTAGAACTCACCCAATATGGCCCTGGAATGTCTTCTAGCCATATTTTCTTTTTAAGAATGTTTGTCACGATTTCTTTTACACATGCTTTTCCTACAGCAATTTGTCATTTGAAGCCTAAAATAAAATCTCCATTTGTTGCAAAGTGCGGCATTTCCGCCCCCTCATAAACCATTAGTAAGCTATTTCAACTATAGGACTGGCTTTTTTGCCAGATTTTTCTTTCTAATTTTGGGTTGATGGAAGGATAAATAATTGTCCAGTTTTTACAAACAATTTCAAAGGAAAATAAACTTGGAACTATTCAGTTCAGTTCTGTCTACGGAACACTGACCACATTCTTATTAAAATCAGAGAAACCCAGGAGAGACAATGACCAAAAAGAGTCTTTCCATAATAAAGATGGCTGTTCTGTACCACTGGGAAGGGATATAGGAGGAAGACTTTCTTTCTACGTTGAGTAAAAAGGGGCGTCTGAAAAAAACATTAAGTATATTTCTAAATTGTTACCTCCAAAAACACTTCCCAGACCCTGTTTCTAGATGGTTCTATGGATAAGCTTTCCTTGAAAAAAAAAATTTCAAAGCCTTAGAATCCTGTGCCGACACTAATGCCAATTCTTCAATTATTCGAATTATCAGAGACATTTTCCAAAGATCTCCTTAAGGTCATTCTCCAGTTTCAGAATTCCAAACAGGTTGTTGTTTATATCTTGATTGGACGATTATACGGTTGATGAAAACCTAAGTCTTGACAGTTCCCCCCTGCCATCTTTCTCTTGAATTAATTTTCCTATTGTAGGATTAAATACAAAAGATAAAAACTAGGGGTCAAATGAAGATTTACATTTATAGCATTGTGTCTGGAAAATATTTGTCTCTGCGTTACGGTTTTGCCATCAGATGAGAGGGCTCAAAGCTCATCAA
This sequence comes from Suricata suricatta, assembly GCF_006229205.1. Classification (NCBI taxonomy): domain Eukaryota; kingdom Metazoa; phylum Chordata; class Mammalia; order Carnivora; family Herpestidae; genus Suricata; species Suricata suricatta. The sequence continues at coordinate 15,015,357 of NC_043702.1, read as the reverse complement.
AAATCTCAAACAATGTAGCAAATTATGACGTACCTCTCGATGCATCTTTCTTCCTTAATGGGAATGCTGGTTCATGTCTTTGTTTTCTTGTTTGTGCCAAAGTATTCAGAGGTTCTTGTGATTTCATATTTAATGATACACATTTTTTTTATTTACATTTCAGAAAACTGCTGTGAAATATAGCTATGGAGGATATAAAGGGTTTGTTTTGCTTTGTTTTGTTTTTAGCTTTACCCTCCCCTCCAAAAGTCTATATGCTGGCTGTATACATATTTAATTTGGATATAATTTATTTTTAAGACGAAACAAAAATACTCAAATGTTTAAGTGGGGCTTTTTGTTAACACACATGCTCCGGGAGTCATCTGATGGTTATATTTCAGGGACTGTATCTTTGATGCTTGAAAAGCCTATATTTGGACAACTGAGAACTAGACCATTGCCTTCAGATTCAAATGCCTTAGGAATGATCCTGCAGTTGATTAGCATCTAAATAATTAGATTTTTGGGCCCTGTCCGTTTAAAAGCTGTAAGAGGGAAGTTGCCTGAGGGCAGAAGTTTTTTTTAAGGTAAGTGGGGTGACCTTCTCACCCACACCCACAGTTCTGGAAGTCATGGCTGACCTTTACCTAACCAGCCAGGACACCAGTGCTTGAAAAATGTCCGGCTAAACACGTCCTTATTTTTCATTTTAGTCCTTAGCTTACATTTCGCAAGTAGCTATGTTTAATGTATGATTAAAAAATATAAGAGCCAGACAAGTGTGGTTCATATACTGCCTGTATTTCTAAGTTTTATTTGAAAAGATCACAGAAAGTCTCAGATAAACTCTAAGGTATAGATGCGTTTCAATCTCCAGCCCCTATGGCCAATCACAGAATAACTTCTGTTTCATCCGTTCTCTACGGTACCTATTTCTCAATAGAGCTAAGCTGTTAAATTGATAGCACTATTCTTTAGGCACTGCTGACTAAAACTTAAATCCGGGAAAAGACGCAGCACAAAAATGGCTTACAGTAATGACATGCATACACACACACACACACACACACACACTTACACACAGGCACATATATATTGTTTACTTCTAGCCAACGAGGAGCATGTCCATCTATTATCAATAAAATAAAGCCCATTAAGAGAACGTTTATTCCACCTAAATGGAAAAGTATGCCAGTTAATACAGTTGGCATTTGACTACGTTAGACCCACCATGGGCCATAATAAAATTCTCATATGTTTTAATTCATTTACGCATGCCTGCATTTAATATGCTTTGTGACCATGTCTACAATTAATATGATTTATGGGAAAAGAACATGTGCAATATTGGGGGGAGGGGAGAGCGTAGACTTTTTTTCTTCTATGAATGAAAAATATAACAAACCGGCTCAAGGAAAATCGTCGGCTGTTAGCATATTAAGAGGGACTGACAGAGCCCTGAGTAAACTTGAGGGAGTTAATGATATCCTCTTATCTGACCCTGACACATTTGCAGCATGTAATTTACAGAAGCTCTGTCCAGGGAATCTTGACAAATGCTCCTAACGATGTCAGGGCAATGTTCCATTCTAATGGAAAACAGATGTGGGTCAGATCCCCTCATTCATCACTTACCAGAGAGAGTCTCAAAGTCTCTCTGGGAGGAGTGGCGTTACCTGCTGTTAACTCTTCCCACCGCCACTGCAGACCTCTCCGAGGTAAGCGCTCAAACCCATCACCCCTTCAAAACCCGGCCTGAACACACGACGGTAGAAACTCAAACATACGTCTAGGTTTAATTTCGTGACCACTTCAGGACATGTTTGCTAAATATTAATTGACCCTTTGGGACCTAGGATTCCAAATCTACAAAGCGAAAAGCTCTACACTTGGGTATCCCACAGTACTTGAGGGAGACGGATTAAAACTTCATGACTAATTGCCCATAAATGAAACCTTCATTCAAGAAACTGGAGGGCTGATGCACCCTCATCACCTTTCATAAATGCAAATCTTGCGGCACTTTAACTGCCCAGCTCTAAGATTGACACACACACAAACTTGTAATAAACTTGAAGTCCACGTGGGCTTTTAGAAAGAAGGGCCTCAACTCTGCCCCTCTGAAACAAAGGCTGTGGGGCTCTTTCCCCTGAGATTTTCCCTCCCCCCTCAATGCTCTAACGACATGGAGGACAGACATTCCAGCCTACCAAGGGAGAAAAACAGTGGCCCATCTGAACAAAGAAGTTTCTTCTTTCTTCTAGACCATGTGTGATGTAGGCAAATATGGCTGCCCAATGTCCTAAGACTCCATCGACTAAACGTCTAAGATGTTTCCCTACCCCTCTTTTCACGTGAAAGAAGGTAGGTACTCAGGGTAGAGGAAAGAGCCAACTGAAAAGACCAAGTAATACTAATTTAATGAGTAGATCTCAGGAAGACTATTTCTATTAACCATAGGAAAGCAAGAGGGCAGCCTTGCAAAAGCCAAAGAATATACCTTTTAATAGATGTGTTCCTGTCTATTTCACAGGATTCCCAAGATCCATGGACACTTGCAGCAACTCCATCGATATGGGACATCTGAGAATACAGTCTCCCAAGAACCAGAAGCTACTGAGCTGAAATCCTATGTACCCTAATTCTCTCTCTTACCCAATTCCAGACACACCAAGCCAATAATGATGGTGTGTTGCTCATCTACCTGAAAATGTACTTGTGTCCTTGATCACAAATTGGACGTGGGCCATGTGTCCTATGGCACAGGTAACTTGATGGATGCAGGAGCGTACAGGACCCACAGTGAAACCGCTTACACAGTTCTCTGAGCTACAGAAATGAAATCTGTTCCTCCCGATCTTGACAAAATAGAGCCTCTGTAATCTAGTGAATAAAGAATATTCCCCAATGAGCAACTCAAAATTACTCAGATTGTCCCTTACTTTCAAAGATCCTGCCACTGCAGCTGTTGTTTTAGCTACCTTTATTCTTTATGGGTGAGAGAGAAGCATAGCGTTCATAAGATTTGCTTACCCTTCCAGTCCCGTCGAAGCTGAACTGTAGAGGGGCGTCTGGGTGGCTCAGTCGGCTGAGTGTCCCACTTCAGCTCAGGTCAGGATCTCACGGTTCATGGGTTTGAGCCCTGTGTCCGACTCTGTGCTGACAGCTCAGAGCCTGGAGCCTACTCTGGATTCTGTGTCTCCCTCTCTCTCTGCCCCTCCCCTGCTCATTCTCTATCTCTCTCTCTCTCTCTCTCAAAATAAAATAAAAACATAACAATTTTTTTAAAGCTGAACTATAGATTTTTCAAAATGTGTTCAGTCAGGGCAGGAAATGTTCAGTCAATATTGTGTTTCAATAAACTGAAGTGAGATTAAGAAAAGGAACCGTTAGGCTGGCCCTGTCCCCTCCCCTCTCTTAGCCCCATGGAATGAAGGATCCTTGGCTCTTGTTCTTGCTGTAGTGAGTTCTCATGTTTTGTGATCTGAATTTCTCTTTTAAAAAAAGGGGTTTCTTTTTGAGAGAGAGAGAGGGCGAGAGAAAATCCCAAGCAGGGTCTGCACGGACAGCTCTGACATGGGGCTCAAACTGGCAAACGGTAGAGATCAAGATCAAGAGCTGAGCTGAGATCTAGAGTCGGACGCTTAACCGACTGAGCCACCCAGGCACCCCGTGATCTGAATTTCTCAAACAAAACCAAGTTTTGTACATTGTATCTCTGGGACCTCTCGAATCTCGGGCATACTACAATTACTTCATTCTGAATGGACACCAAAGGAATCCTTAGTTCTTGAAGATGTCTAAGAAGAATACCTGAAATACCCAGTCCACCAACAAACTATCTTTCTTTTGCGATTACCCAGTTTCCACCTTTGCCTTTTGGGGCAGAAACAAACAAAAAGTTTTTGTCTTGTTTTGTCTTTTGTCAGAGGTTCATGGGACATTTTGGAGTAAACAGTCACGAAAGCCCTATTGCAAGAGTCTTATTACTTCAAGAAAAAGCATTTAAGTTTCCAAAGTCCTATGTTTCCCTGCCCAGCTCCTATAGGACAATCCTTTTCTAATATCTTCCAAGTGTAACAAGAAGTTGGAACAGAAGCTCAGATAGTTTAAACAACATGCCTGAAGACACACAGCTGGTAAATTTTAGAATCTAAGTGTCTTAGATCAATGCGTTCCAGCCACACTGCACTCTAGTCCTAGAATTCTTTTGCCTCTCTTTACGCCCCTCTCTGTCTTATCTGAATGTTATTAAATGGTTAATAGCTTCTTCCTTAACATTACTCTTTTGCCGGCTAAGTTATTATTATACAGGTGGCACGGAGGGGGCAGACAATGTGTCCAAGTAAAAGGTAACATCAGACATTAAATAGAAAGAAAATTCACCTGTGGGAAAAAAAAATCAAGGAAAGCATGTTAGAAATGGACAACTCATGAGCAGATCTCCACCGGTGTTTTCTCTAACTTAGCACTTCCCAGAAAGGGTTCCTCAAAATTTGGTAGTTTAATACGCAACGAAAGGGCTCCATTGTTAAATTAGAAAGCACTGAATTAGACAACCATGCTTCTGCACTGCAAGACTTGTCAGAGCCTTTAGGAGTCTAAGGTGCCCTGGGATTTTGAAAGATAACACTTATCAAATTGTTGACTCTGCATCCTTTTTCCGCAAACCACTATTGAGGGAGCCCACTATGAGGAACAAGCCTTTATTGTGAGGCACTGTTTGGTTTCTGGGTGTTCAAAGATGATTATGACCTAGTACTACTCCTCTGGAAGCTCACAGGAAAAGGGCGAATGGGTACATTATTATGCAATACAGCTTGGTATGTGTTTCAACAGGGTGGGAACACACCGATGTACAACAGAGACTAAAAGAATAAAATTCTGCCTGCAAGAGTCATGGACGTGTTTACACTGAACTAGAAATTTTCCTGTGGAGTCACACATAAATAGAGGCTCACCCCTACACAGGGTTTTTAAATCAGAACTTTAGGGGCGCCTGGGTGGCTCAGTTGGTTAAGCATCTGACTTTGGCTCAGGTCATGATCTCACGGTTTGTGGGTTCGAGACCTGCGTCGGGCTCTGTGCTGACAGCTCAGAGCCTGGAGCCTGTCCTCGGATTCTGTGTCTCCCTCTCTCTCTGACCCTCCCCTGCTCACGCCATCTCTCTCTCTCTCTCTCTCTCTCTCTCTCTCTCTCTCTCTCAAAAATAAATTAAACATTTAAAAAAATTTTTTTAATCAGAACTTTAGTTTTATTTTTTTAAATGCAAGCTGCCCAAAATGAGATCTCAGGGGTTTTTTTGTAAGAGAAAAAGGCAAGTTCTTTCTATCAAGAATGCCTGCCTCCTTCGTTGTTGAGTGTTGAGGTTCTCTCACGGGCAGGAAATATTCCCTTCCAGGTGGAAACACTACCCTGTGAGTCTACAAAAGTTACTGCCTCGCAACTGCCCATCGTTCTCGTAGGACTGATCAGCAGGGACTGTGCAGTCACTAATCTCAGCGACTCTAGTTCACCAAACTCTAGCTAAATGTCAAGAGTAATTTTTAAATATCATACTGTACATTGAAAAATACACACCTCTGATGAAACCCAGACTGTTTCGCAGAAACAGATTTCTTTAGGAAAAAAGAAAACAAAAAATAGTACACAACTAATGACTAAATCCAGTCCTCTGCGTCCGCAGTACAAAGCACACATTCAGCCCCTAATTGAATAAATATGCAAGTATTCAGATTTCTGAAGATATTGCCATTTTGCACATGCAGTAATAAATTAAAAGCTTTACATTGCATTCCAACCACATATAAAGGGTTGATTCAGACCACTGGCCTCACACTAGAACCCAGCACGCTTTTCCTGCATTTTACCAACGATGAAGAAAAACTTTTTATTCTAGTGGCTTCGTTATAGACCCAGAAATCACACACGATTTTTTCTCCCCAACGGCTAAAAAAATCCGAATGGGCCTAAAAACCAAGAGCTTATTGCATTTGATTTGTGCAATGTACAGGGGAAAGTAGCTAATGGGGTTTCTATTTAAATCAACTCAGCAGACACACAAAAAATTTAATTCAGCAAGAAACATTTGCTTGTGGCTCATTTCAGTGAGATGATGTAAGATTCAGTCATTTATCCTGCTCCCGCCCTTCTTGCAAAAGGCGATTTTGTCCAAGTAGTTGTTTCTTTCAAAATCCTCCCAATCTGTAACTAACTCAAGAGGTTGTGGCCAGAGCTGACACAAACCAGAGCTAGCCTCATATTCTGTAAGGGTAGCACCACAGCCTTCGGAGAAAAACCAAAGGCACCGGGTCAATTACAGCCGGCACTGATTTCAACAGATGGATTAGCAGCAATGTGTTCACCACGGAGAACATCTCAAAAACCTAGCGCGGCGGAATGGAAACATGCAAATAGTCAACAGTTATTCTGGCGTGGCTGGAGTGGGCTCATTTACGATCATATGCATGCCGGAGCCTTCCTAAACACCTGAGCCTTCAGCAGCCTTGGATTTGAGCTCCTGGACCGCTTCAGAGATGAAACAATGAGGCTCGAGCCTTGGGAGGGTAGCCGCTTTTGCATGGAACATCTCTCCCTCCGAGCTTTGACACCCGGCCAATCTCTTTAATCAAAATCACTCCTCTTTCCTCCACAGGTGACTTTCTGGAAAGCGTAAAGAGGGGGGAAGTGGCTCTTTGGGAAATGGGTTGGTGGTCTGGCTCTTCACCATGATAAAAGAGAGCGGAGGACACACATTCTGCCACCCAAAACAAATGACCTGGCATCAAGTGGCTTCTGCGTGTGCCTCTGCAAACGTCCAGAAAAATCGCTCTCCTCCAACAGGAGCTGGCCCCACCACCAGGGTGAATCTTACCGCTTTTCCATGGATCAACAGTACAAGAAAAGGTCCAGGAATTTCCCCGCCACCCAGAAGAAGTTTGCTCCTTGTGTGAAACAGAAAAGCACCCCTCACAACCGTTCTTAATGACCATGCCTCACCCACATAGCATACGTATCCACGGTAAGCGAGCCCTTATCCCTTCCCTGGGCAAAGGACCATCATCTTGCCTTGAAGCTAAGGAATTTGAGATCATTGTGAACACCGAGGTGCCAAACCAAAAATAAACACCTGACGAGCAAAATGAAAAGCAGTCTTGAGTTTTAGGTACACATATTAAAACGTAAATGCTTCTCCCTAATAAGTTTTGGGATTAACAAATGTTTGTCAAAAGAAACTGCGCTGAGCAATTGAAATCTAATTTGAAATGGAACCACGACGGTCTAATACATATATGCATGAAATGAGGACACTCACTAATAAGCATGGCTGCCACCAAATATGCAATTTACATACATTACACACTAATAATCTCAATTTTAATATTATTCTTTAAGAGCAACTGGATGGGTGGTTGAGCTAAAGGTTTTCTGTTGTGAAATGTGAACAAGAACAAAAGTTGATCCTGGTTATCCTACACCATTAACCACAATCTCGCTTCTGTGAAAAGCTATCGGCTCCTTCTTGGGTCTGTCCCATCCCTCCGCGCTGTGATACAACCAGACTTAACAGATGAATGGTCCACGCCTTGATGAGATGCACAGACCTGAGCTTTGTCCCTGAGCTGCTGAGTGGTGAGCAAACACTCGAGCATTTTTAAGCCTTGTACACAAGTCTTTAGGAGAATGTTTTCTTTCCTCAGCAGATTATCCATGAAATAGGACAGGTGTTCTGCTCGTTCAGTTATATCTTATCCAAGACCTGGGCGAAAATTTGAAACGAGGCCCCTGAGCAGCGCTCGTACCATGGGGATTTATTAATAACAGTTAAACATTCCTTAAAACAAAACTTTTTTTTGGTAATTTAAGCCTATTTTCTTATTTTGTCATTGGTTTCATTCATAAACCAGAAACGAAAATCTGCCCCTCTGCCCTAAACATAAAATGTGTTCATAATAATCCAGATTTATACCAAATGTATTTTTAAGTATTGCAGAATTGAGAGAGTACTCAAAATTTATGGCCTCTGAGGTTGCAGAGAGGATTTCCTCTTTTTTAAGGAGGAAAATACTTAAAATGAACGTAGAAAAGGCTCAGAAAGCTTCTTGGATATCAAATGGCTCCGTAGGAAAAAAAAAAAAAAGTCCATGATATAAGAGTAAATGAATCAAAACCATATGGATCAAATTTTCCCTAAAATACACAGTTTGAAAAATTAAGGAGGAAAAGTGCCTGGCAAAATGTGTTTTAGGTTTTACCAAACCCAAAACATTTGAAGAATCATTTGCAATGGTTGATGAACCCTAAATGCCGCCAAGTTGGCCCATTTTTGTATACAACATAACAGTAAAAAAGGGGGGGGCTTTCTAGAAACCATGTAACCCCACTGATACCGTATTTCACTCAAGAAATCATTAGAAGCTGTGACCAAAAGCCATGGAGCCTGGAGAAGTGGGATGGGGGTGGCGCATGAAATGATAGAAGTTTGTTAAATTAATTGGCCTTGTTTTTTGGGGTTTGGCTATGTGTGTTCTGGAGGCTGGGGTGGGGGGGCAGTGAGGGGAGTGTTTCTTGCGAAGGAAAGTTAATTGGAAGAACATGGGCCAAATGTTAATTAGTCTCATGTCTTAAGTATCTGCTAGTATTTCCTCAGTACTTCAGATTCACGTCAACGCTCCTTTTTCTCTCCTGCTTGTGCAGGAAGGTGCTGGAAGCATGCCCTCCGGCTCTGCAGGGGAAATGCATGGGCTCTGTTTCCCTGTGTTCCGTCTGCGCTGTTCCCACACCAAGAGAACACAGCCCTTGGAAAGAAGGCTGCTACTGCAGGGGGAAAAGCCCTCGCTAGAGTGACTCAAACGGTCTTCTTCTCTGTTTGCCATTCATTACAGGAGCCCCATCTCCTACAAGGGTTATGAAGTTCAAACGAAATGCAATGCAATTCAGAGACAGCACAAAAGGTTGGGGTCCTAGCCTATCCCCACTGTCACCCATCAGAGACTCTTGCCTCGGGTTCCCCTGACAGATCCAGTCTTTGGGGGAAGTATGAAGCCAAACCCCCCAATTCTGAAGTTTTTGGCCACGCCTGCAGGGAAATCAGGTCAAATATCAATGCCAGAGCCTATGGAAAACTTGCTAGGCTATTACGCTTCTTCAGCAAGCGAAATGTACTTTGTGTTTATGCAAGAATAACAACTGGAAGACGGAGAGATTTGGCTCGTAAGCCTGCCAGGAACTCACCCTGTCATTTAGATGACTGCGTTGCATTGGCCTCAGTTTTTCCATAAGAAAAATGGCCATATTCCTCAGATATAGTTACTGATTCCCTCAAAGGAGATAAATTGGCCAATGATTAAGTGGTGCACAGACCCTCTCAGCAACTCGAAGGAAGGCGATGCCCAAAGTTTCTAAAAGTGTTTGTCAGTATTTTGATACTTTGTCAAGGTACATGTCAGTCTATTGCTGTTCAAATCTGACCAGCTGGACAAGTGTGGCCTTCCTGAGTCACTGCTTCACACCTGTCCCTCATGAGGCTAAGACCCTCCCTGAGAAAAGCACTGAGGGCATTTAAGAAATAGCATTTAGCTAAAGGCTCCAACCCAAGCTCCAGAGGACCCTTTGCCTGAGGGAGAAAACAGGTTGGAAGCTCCATAAGAAAACCAAACTAGGAGGCACGCACGCACAGAGACACAGCTTGCCCTTCGTTATGGTGTCTATTAATTTCTTAACAGGAAACTTGAAGGCCCGTTCCGCCACAGCTCACACACATCCTAGCTCATGGGTTCCAAGTGGGAATGGCCAACACCACTGAAAAATGAATCAAATAAAATGCACAAATGAGATTTAACACGTCAGACAGCCTCCACTGGAAAGTTCTACAATGAAGTGACCCGAACAACTCCAAAGCCGTTCAATCCAATTCCCTTTGAGTTAGTAGGTGGGGGAAGGCCTCTGAAGAAATGTAATGGTAGAAAGCAGACAACATGGAAAACTATATACACCAGTATCTCGGTTACATATTCTTTAATGTCTATTTATTTTTGAGAGAGTGCGAGCAGTAGAGGAGCAGGGGGAGGGGGGACAGATGATCCAAAGCGGGCTTCCTGCTGACAGCAAAGCATCTGATGCAGAGCTCAAACTTACCAACCGCAAGATCATGCCCTGAGCCGAAGTCAGAGGCTCAGCTGACTGAGCCACCCAGGTGCCCCCAATTATATATATTTTTAAAGGTATAAGACTCAAAAAACCTGGAAGGCAATATCCAAAAAATATTAACAGTGTGGCCCAGGGAAATTTTTTTCTTCTCTGAAGACACTTTTAAAAAATGTTTTCTATTTTCTACAATAACCATGCAGTACCTTTATTATTGGGGGAAGTTAAAAGGCTGGCAGAGAAAGTGTGTGAAATGGAAAAAGCATGTAAAAAAAAAACATATTAGCAAAAGAGTATCAATGAATCTGAACTAAAAGTTTTAGAAAATTCGTCTCTACTAAATGATTTTAAAATATGACGAAAGCCCCCTGCCACTATTTTTCATGAAACCTGTGCCCTCTTTGCCCAACTGTGTTCTCGGGGGGGTGGGGGGTGGGGGGCTAGACTGTGGACCAAGCCTCCCAGCATCCAACCTCAAATCTATCACCTGGTGGTCTGCAGCAGGCCTCAGGCAAGCTCTCTGAGCCTCAGTTGATTTGTCTGCATATCAGATATCCAGAGAGAGAAGCAGAGGAAATGGAGGAGAAGGAGGAGAGGAGAAATGGAAAGATTAGTTCCATTTTGAATATCATATGATCCAATATATTAATAAGCACTTCGATATAATAAGTAGTAAGACTGCAGACCCTTTCTCTTTTTTTAAGTTTATTTATTTGTTTTTGAGAGAGAGAGAGCAAGTGGGGGAGGGGCAGAGAGAGAGAGGGAGAAAGAGAATCCCTCGCAGGCTTCACACTGTCAATGCAGAGCCTGATACAGGGCTCGAATTCATGAACCGTGAGACCATGACTGGAGCTGAAGCCAAGAGTCAGATGCTTAACCGACTAAGCCACCCAGGTGGCCCTGAAGACCTTTCATTCCTCTCTTCTTTGGTTCATAGGTAAACCAGGCTGTTCAAAATGAGCTCTTGCCTTCAAGTTTTCTTTACAATATTCCTAATAAAGCTAAACAACCAAAAGTAGGCTTGGTCTCCCCCTTGCTAAAATAGAGGTGATCCTGAGAAGGGATGAACCCCAAAGCTATAGAAATCCAAGTTCTAATTTCTAATTCTCCTACCCTGTTGTTTTCTAAAATATGGTTGGCATGATTCTGATCCACTTACTGTCTTTTGCTCCCCAACTTTCCTGAAGCAATAAGAGCTTCATCATATATTATTTGTCCCTTTTCCAACTCATTGGGGAGCTTATAAGGAGTGAAACAACATGGATTCCTCATGGTGGTCTGAGGAGGAAACGTGCGGCAGAAATGCAAAATATCCTGGATATGTACAAAGTAATGAGTAAGAAATTAACAGAATATGTAAGGGCATAGTAAAGAAATACAGGAAGTGGTGCCTGTGGAATTTTCCATGGCTTGATATTGGAATGATTCCCACTCTACCGTCAACTCTGGAATCATAAAATGAAAGATTAACTCAGTTTCAAAACTGAGTGCTAGTAGCTCCAATAAAATAAGATAATATAATAAATATAATATAATATATACTGGTTATAACATACAAGCCCATACACCTACAAGAAGCCGGGAGTTGCACTTAATAGAATACAGATTTCTGGATCCTTCCTAATGCCACTGAACAGGAAAGAAATGCCAAGGGAGTCCTGGGTCTCACCTTGCAGACGCAGTTAGGGTGGGAGTTTACCTTTATGAAGACGTTCAACCAAACCATCTTCAAAGCAGCGCTGCCCTGGCCCCACACTACTGATGGTAAAAGGTGCAGACCTAACTACTCCTGACGTCACTTCTAACCTGGAAGAAGCTTCTATGCTCTAAATCTGGGCATTTTAAAGAGGAATCTACGAATCGAAGTCCACGATTTTCATGCAAAATCACATTTACAAATGCCAGCACTTGGACATTAAATGTATTAAAGTCCCGCAAGGAAGCACGTTCATTGTTTTCATGTTGTTCTTTTTCGGCCGAGGTTTAAAGCCACCTCTTACTCCTTATCCCAGGATGTGCTATAGGAATCTATGAAACTTAATTACATTGACTGGTACAAAAAAGGATTTATGAACTTTGCCTTTAGGCAGAAATGTTTATTTCATTGCCTTTGCTATTCATTCTTTTCAACTCCAACGGCTTTGAACTTTTCAGCTGCTCAGAGTTATCACCCTCGTGCAGAGCCCGGGAACTGCACTCCCGACACACAAACCGCAAGTTGAAGAAAACGAAGAAGGCGAAGATATATGAGTCGTTATTTTGGCCACCCTTTGTGCCATTAAAATCTCATTTTCTGCCTATTAGAATGCCCTCTTGGTGCCTAGGCAGCGGTGATAGTCGGTGATTAGTGTGTAATTGAGTATAATTGTCTTTTCACTTTTCATTTCTGTCATTCTGAGCTTCCCTCTGTTTTTCCCACCACCAAGAGGAAAAAGGGGGTTAAGGAAAGATAAAGCTGTTAAAACTCTCACTCTCAGCCCTGAAGAGATTCTCGATTGCAATTATAGATTGCAACCCCTTTGTGACATTTCTCCAAGTTTAGTGGGCCACTCTTCTCGCCACCTGGGCCAAGAGCTCTCTAATAAAATCAGGCGATCTGTATTTAAACAACCGCTAATAATGTCAACCTCACACAGATGCCACATGTAGGAAATTTATCCAACCTCCGACACGCAATTACCAAGGCAATTTATTAATATGCTCTCTGAAGAAAGGCTCACAGTCCAATGCAAATTAGAAAAACAATTACAACATTCAAATATCTATATATTCCCCAAGTAGCAATAATTCTCCTAATTTGTGCATCTATAACTCATTTATCCCAGAGTTCTGCGGTCATCAGCTGACCCCTCTCCATGCAACTTGTTTGCTTTCTCTCCAATTGTTTTCATAAAAGCTTTGGTGTTTTCATGACGCGCTTTTGTTCACAACCATATCAGCTGATCAAGTACCTTTTTTTTTTTTTTAAAGCACCACCAACAACAAATGCGTGTGAGCTTCTGACCCAAAGCTCAGAGTTAGGGGCGGAGCTAACCAATGCCTTGACAATTAGGTATAAACACAGAATATCCATGATTACCTTAAAAATCGCTTGGATTTTAAGTCCAAGCTACAGCTTTTGATACGGGCCCGTAGGAAGGGTGGAGAGAGAAAGGAAACCAGAAAACTGAAATCATGTGGCTTGTATAAAGAATACATTATGGTTTAAATTTGGCAATTCATTATACGACCGCCTCGGGGAATTGACTGTTTGGTTCTGGTATACAGCAAATCGTCTGTCTGGAAACACGGGACTGACCTGAGGTGAAAGGCCATTGCCAATGGCGGGGTTCATGGGGTTGGAGGGCCCAGACGGAGGCACAAAGCTGTCTGTATAGCTGGAAAATCCATGCCTGGTGCTGGGGAGGCAGTAGGCAGAGCTGCTGTCTGGGTTCGAAGGAATCGTGCTTTGGTGTACTGTGCTCGGAGGAAGCGGCTGAGGTCTGTGCACGGTGCTGCTGGGATCCGCCACGGCTGCAACGGAGAAGACGGTCAGCGAACGCACCGGTGCGCCAGCAGAAGAGGCTCAGTGCACCGCTCACATCCCCGAGCCACGAGCAGCGTCCACCGCTCAGACCAGTCATTTCAGACTGCCTTCCTTGACGTGCACATAGCGCCACTCACAACAAACACAGCCACATCGCTGCGTGCGTGCGCAAGGGGGTAACTGATTTAGACACTTCCATGGCATACTCACCCAGAATACGAGCAGAAATCACATTAACAAGGACAACAAACCTATTTTGGTAGTGAATGTTATTAATCAGGGTAAGAATTAGCCAATGTAAGAATTGCAAGTCTCACATGTCTTGTCAAATATACTTTCTTTTTTAATGTTTATTTTTGAGAGAAAGCGCGCACGTGCACAAGCAGGGGAGAGCCAGAGAGAGAGGGAGAGAAAGAGGATCCCAAGCAAGGTCTGTGCTGTCAGCACAGAGCCCATCGTGGGACTCGAACTCACCACCTGTGAGATCATGACCTGAGCCAAGATCAAGAGTCAGACTGAGCCACCCAGGCGCCCCTGGTCAAATATACTTTCAAAGTACCCAAATATTAGTGTGGAATGCCTGCCATGCTCTCTCTCATAATCCAAAACAATTCAGTCTTATCACTTATCCCATTCACTTCTGTAGGCCATCAAATAGTGACTTTATCAAAGCTTACCTTGGCTCTGTTACTACTGTGCAGTTATTAACCATCACAGAACGTCAGTAAATTGCAGACTGGAGTACTAACGAAGTAAAATTTTTAACAAAGACAATGCTAATCCCATATTTATTTAGGAGAGCTGTTTTATTTGGTTTCAAGGCTTTGTTTTAAAAAATAATGAAATAGTATTTTATTATGTATAGCACAGTTCATCTAGAGAGATCTGAATGTGTCATAGAACAAACTATGTTTCTGAAATATTGCAGGTACATTTAGGACAACCTGATACAATGTAATTAACCTACAGAGAGCAACAATGTCAGCATCGCCCTGGATTTCCCGGGCCCTGTAAAACACCCAGCAGAGAAGGCATTCTGGCGTAACATTTTAACCCCTGGACCCCCCTCCCTCCATACCTTGCGGAATCGCTGTGGGCTGGTAAGATGTCTCCGACAGCTGGTATGTTGGCAGAGTCGGCATGGCAGTGGGAGGGAATCCCCCCGGAATGAGATGGTTGAAAGCCATCAGTTGATTGGCCCCAGCTTGCTTCCTCCATCTCGCACGGCGGTTGCTAAACCAAACCTATGGATTTAATTTAAAATTTGAGGATTTCACTGATGAAATAATAGTACGTTCTCAATGAATTTTTCATGCTAAAACAGATTAAAGGCCCCTTACTGACAGGGCAAATAGATGCAAGAGCCCTCTACCTTCTGTGTTGTATTGTCAGGGGAGAAAGGAGAGTTAAATGTCAAGGGGTCAAGAGAGGGGCTTCCAGAACTTACCGTAGTCCTGCGAAGCCCCCACAACCCCATGATGGCCATGGGCAGGGAGGGCTGAGCGTGACTGGGACCGACAGGAACTCTCCACTGTCACCATCACCAACACCTACCCACCTTCATCTATTTCTGCATTTTTGGAGGATGCATGAGCCCCTCTGACCCGTACATGACATACATCCTAATGTGGTCTTGCCCGTCACACTAACTTTGTATTTAATATTTTCATCAATCTGACTTGGCATTTCTCTATGTTATAAGCACAGCTCCTGTATCATGATACAAATGGACCAGGAGGATAAATGGAGCCATTTTACCATCCCTTTCAGCGTTGAGACATGTTCTGATCTTAATGGAAATAAATGCCAAAGTAATTATTTCAAGAAGTGAAAGCATTTTATCTAAGAAGATCCCTTAAATAATTAGTTTATTATTTCTTTCAACAACAGTTTTAAGTACCTATAATACTCTATGCCAAGCACTATGATAGCCAGGTATATTCAGAAGAAAAAAAAAAACATTGGTATAATATAATAAAATGCCATTAAAGAATAGTAGCTGGAGAAATGGCAAAAATAGGAGTAAGAAATATAACTGTGCACCCCAATGTTAAGGAACTGTGATACAACGCTTTTAATGGGACACGTCATCTGCCCACTTCTTAGAGCTGCAGCTTAAAATTGGAACTTTTTTTTAAAGTTTATTTACTTATGGGGGGGGGGCAAGAGAGAGAGGGAGAGAGAGAATTCCAAGGAGGCTCCACGCTGTCAGCACAGACCCCAGTGCAGGGCTTGATCTAATGAACCATGAAATCATGACCTGAGCGAAGTCACTCAACCAACTGCGCCAACCAGGCACCCCTTAAATGTGGAACTTTGGAAGATCTGACAGAGTGTGTATGTGATGTTTCCCCTAAAACTAGGGAGTACTTCTACCAACTAAAGATGTTGTAATTCCAGGGCACCTGGGTGGCTCAGTCGGGTAAGTGTCCAACTTCAGCTCAGGTCATGATCTTACAGTCGTGGGTTCGAGCCCTGCATCAGGCTCTTTGCTGACAGCTAGCTCAGAGCCTGGAGCCTGCTTCCGATTCTGTGTGTGTCTCTCTCTCTCTCTGCTCTTCCCCTACTCATCCTGTCTCTATCTCTCTCTCTCTCTCAAAAATAAATATTTTTTAAAAAGATATTCTAATTCCTATATCAGAAGTCCACTGAAAATTTCATATGGATAAAGTACTGTGCTTGGGGTCAAAGGGAAAAAGAGATGAATAAAATGTCAAGATAAGACAGAGTCCCCGCACCCCAGCGGCTTTCAGACTGGTCCTCTGGAATTCACAAAGCCCTTAAGAAAACCAAAATAATTGCTCACTAGAAGCAGGAGCTCCATATTTGGAAATGCAGAGAATCATGAAAGTTTGGAGTGGAGACAGAATTTGAACTCATTTTAAGATATAATTTTAATCAACGGTCACTCCAGATGGAGGTGATAATACAGGAGACCAGAGTGTCCAAGAAAAGGTAAGACTAGATTTCCTTATAGAACAAAGTTAACAATTAGACGACTTAACTGTAATTTTTTTTTAAGCCATGGAAACTTTTAAAAGAACGGAGGGAGGAATTTCTCCATCTTGGAGCAAGAAAACCCAGTTTCACAAATTCTTTGCCAAGGTATCTGCTTAAACCTTTGTTATTCACCCAAGCATTTGTCTGAAAAGGAGTCCGGGCATCTCGGGCATGTTGTCAGATGCTGGGAAGGAAAGCTGTTTGAACTTCCTCAAAATACTAACATTTAGTACTCCTTAAGTTTCCAACAGGAAAAGAAGGTAAGTCAATATTTTCCCATGTTGATACATAATTGAATTAGAGTTTTACTTAACTTAATAAATTGCCACCTGGGATAATAGAACCATGAACGGCGAGCACTCAATTTCAGGTCTGAATCAACTGTGTTTTCTCACTGCGAAGCTAAGCATCTGCTATCATGACTCCCAGAAGTGCTTAGAACAAGCTGTTTGGGGCTGCGGAGGCTGAGGGTAAGGAATTCAGGCTGTACTCATGCCCAAGTGAGCCGTATGACACCACACACCATGGTCACATTCTGTGATATAAGCCCCTCAGGTTAATGAGTCATTCACACTCAGCTCAGGTGACATGGTCTCTGACACCCTCCTCAACCAACCTACGTGCACTGGATCACCAGCTTTAGCCTGGGAAGAGATTTACACTTTTTTTAATGTTTTAAATTTATTTTTGAGAGACAGAGAGAGACAGCACAAGCAGGGGAGGATCAGAGAGAGAGGGAGATACAGAATCCGAAGCAGGCTCCAGGCTCTGAGCTAGCTGTCAGCACAGAGCCCGACGCGGGGCTCGAACCCACGAACCATGAGATCATGACCTGAGCCAAAGCGAGATGCTTAACCAACTGAGCCACCCAGGAGCCCCGAGATTTACATTTTCAAAAGTTCCCTCATTCAGACTTACTACCCTCCATTCTACTGCTGAGATCCTCCATGAAGAACTCAAAGTTCATACTTCCAGCATTATCAGAACGTACTCCCAATCTCTCTGTGCCAACTTCCTTCTGTAACCTTTAGATAAGTAAACCAAGTATGATTTATCCAGCAGGTGGTGACGCCTGATCACTCCTTCGATCTCAACCTACTTTTGATCCAAGATCATTCTGACTCCTCCATAACCCCCCTTTTTTTTACATGAAAAATGTCTTTGCTCAAATAATAATAAGAAACTTCACAACTTCCTACGAATATCTTCAGACATCCAAAAGACTAGGGTTGGGAGGGTTTGGGGGCGGGTTTCCTTTTTATTTTTCCAAAACAATACAAATACTGAAGACACTGAGCAAACCTACCAGGAGTTGTACTTAAAAGTTCTTATATTTACAATGCAATACCTATTATACCTGCAACAAAAGATAAAAAGAAATGTTGGGAAGCAAATCTTTACTGAAAAAAGAAACCTTCCACAGGAGGTTCAAGAGTTTGCCAGTGGAAGGAATGGAAATGATGTTTAAATTTAGGCTAAATAAATCCAGAGGACTCTTCCTAAGAGAATCAGAGATTACTGAGGACTCTCCTTCCTGTCTCTAGCCATTTAATCCAATTTGTTATTATCTGGCCATTGCCAGCCTTCTGCATTTCCTAGAACCAGCTGTGTCTGCCAAAAGAAGCATTAATATATATAAGTATATATTATATATATAATTGTGTGATATATATATATATCAGAAAGTAGTCCTTGCCTTCTTTATACTTTGAAACTCATAAAAGACATATTTACTGTCTTTCATAAGAAAAAAGTGTCATTGAAATAACCTTCATTTTCTTTTGGGTTTTTTAAATTTTTTTTAATGTTTATTTATTTTGAGCAGAGGATGGGCAGAGAGAGGGAGACACAGAATCCAAAGCAGCTCCAGGTTCTGAGCTGTCAGCACAGAGCCCAATGTGGGGCTTGAACTCACAAACCATGAGATCATGACCTGAGCCAAAGTCAGACACTTAATTGACTGAGCCATCCAGGGGCCCCTTCACTTTCAGAATCTACGCTGACGGAGCACAGTGATCCTGGGGTTCTGTTATGACCCGTCTTTGACTGAAAGATGTTCTCTTAGCGCTCAGAGGTCTCAGATAACTCTTCCAATAGTGTATCACTAATTCCTAACAATGAATGATTCATCTTCTAAATGAACTGGGTGAGTGCATGACACTGAATAACTTCATCTGAAGTGGGTGGAAGGCATTTATGACTCAGTTGTTACAATTACTAGAAACTGCTCTTTGTTTTGAAAAGAGTAGCAATGGCAACAGAAACAAACTGATCTTTGATGCTGGGGAGACTCTTGAGTGTGCCGCCAATTTCTTAGCCAGTAGGGCAGAAAGAACGAGTTTTACAAAGCTAGCGATCTACAGGTTAAATACAATCCTGTGACCTATACGTCCATGTAATCCCACTCTCCCCACACATTACCTGGCCTGCCACATAACACCTAACATGGAAAGGAAGTGGGAAGGAGGCATACGTTGGCGTAGTAGCCACAGGTAAATGCTGATAATTGCCTGTATATACCACAGGACATCAAACCCTCCCTCAAAGCACGTTTTTCATTCATTTGATGAACTACAACCTGGTTCATTTTCACCTGCCCCTGGATTTCTCCCTACTGGTCAGTCTCTCTACAGAGCCCTTCCATAAGCTATAGTCATGCCTTTTGGAAATGATCTTGAGACCCATTTCTGAGGTAGGTACTATGATATCCAATGAGTTTGTGAAGCAAAATTTAACTTGATTGAAAGATCCTCATCACATCATGAGAACTAGGGGGAAAAAAGATAACAGCCCATGAAAAAAGAATAAGGTTTTATAAATTTTTCTCCTCATGAGTTAAATAAGTAAACAATTTGTTTCAACTATATAAGTTGGAGAAAGTTTTGTACTTTAAAAGCTACAACAATACCTCTCATTGACATAGGTCTGCTGCGGACTGGGCAAAAATTGAACCCCCATGCCCCCCACCTTGCTATCTCTGTGATCCTGAACCCATTGTTTACTATCTGTGGGCCTCTGCTTTCTCATCTACTAAATGGGAGACATAAAAAGCTACTTCACAAGATGGTTGTGACAATTAAATATGGCAATACAATTAAAGCCCTTGCAAAAACACATTGGAAATATTTAGTGTTCAGTAAATGTTAGCTATTAAGTGTAAACATCCCGTTGCCATTGCTCTCTTAGGCCCCCAAGAATTAAAGCCTTGCTTTGACTTCCTAGCTCTGCGGTCCACAACCAAAGCCTTTTGTGTCCATGAGCAAACAGGAAAGTGCCCAAATAACACCTCAAATAACTGAAAGCCAGTTTGGCTTGAATAAAGATTTAGGTCAAATTTGCTTCCAAGTTTCATGGATTAGTGCTAATTATCCCATGGTGTAAACCTAATTTTGCCCATCAAGAAATTACTGGTTTGGATTTTTGGCGTGGTCCTCAAATGCAATCTAACCTACATTATTCCAGATGGGTTATTTCAAATGTAATTTGAAAAATGGGGAAAGACATAATATTTAATGCTTAGAAAGGGAATTCACAACACATTAAAATGCTTGATTAAACACTAGATTCAGCAATGTCTATGCTCAATATAATACTTTGCAAGTAGGTAAATTCAGGATAAGCAGCTCATCCCTGGACCTTCTCATTCCCTCCACAGCCTCTCTCTTTCCACATCCTATTATCCCAGTGCTGCCTTCCAGCTGTGACCTCTGTACAAAGAGCAGGTTGGGGGAGAGGCTGGGTGAGGTTGACAAGGACAACCACCGTGCTCCATGCCCTGAGGAATGTCAGAGGACCATGGACACACAGAAAGGCAAACTCAACTGCATCTTCATTCACCCCAAGAGCAAACTCCTGCCGAGAATTTCAGGATCATCATATGTTTGCATCATTATGGAATTCAGGGCCAAATGTTGCACACCTCTTAACTTCTGAACTATGTGGATCTGCTGGGTGGCTTCAAATCCCCATTGGATCAAAAATACAAAACACAAGTGTCTGGTGAGAATGTAGAGGAAAAGGAACCCTCGTGCACTACTGGTGGGAATGCAAACTAATACAGCCACTGTGGAAAACACTATGGAGATTCCTCGAAAAGTTAAAAATAAAACTATCATATGATCCAGTAATTCCATTACTGGGTATTTATTCAAAGAATATGAAAACACTAATTCAAAAATATATATTCTCACCTTTATGTTTATTGCAGCATTATCTGCCATAGCCAAATTATGGAAGCAGTCCACAAATCCACTGATAGATGAATGGATAAAGAAGATGTGGTGTGTGTGTGTGTGTGTGTGTGTGTGTGCACGTGCGCATGTGTATGTGTATGTATACATACATACAATGGACTAAGCCATTTAAAAAAATGAAATCTGCCATTTGCAACAACATGGATAAATCTAGAGGTTATAATGCTAAGTGAAATAAGTCAGTCAGAGAAAGACAAATACCATATGATTTCACTCATATATGAAACTGAGAAATAAAATAAATGAAGAGAGATGAACCAAAAACCAGACTCTTAACTATAGAGAACAAACTGATAATTACTAGAGGGGAGGTGAGTGGTGGGGGGGAGGGGTGAAACAGGTGAAAGGGATTATGAGTACATTTATTGTGATGATCACTGAATAATGTATAAAACTGTTGAACCACTATATTGTACACCTGAAACTAGTATATCATTGTATGTTAACTATTGAAATTAAAATCAATCACTAAATCCCTGTTGGATTTCCCTGAGAATCTCAAGTTACTGATGAGAAATCATGCATCCTAGTTATTTAGTTATTTCATTTTAGAAAGAGAGAAAGAGAGAGCAGGGGAGGTGGGCAGAGGGAAAGAGAGAGTAAATCCAAAGCAGGCTCCATGCACAGTGTGGAGACCAATGCAGGGCTTGATCCCAGGATCCCAGGATCACGAACTGAAGCCAAAATCAAGTCGGACACTCAAGCAACTGAGCCACCCAGGCACCCTCTTTATTTTTAATTGGAGATGGGAGAGAGGGAGATGATATTTGAGAATATAGCAAAGCCAGGGTTAATGCTTGTGTACACACACACACGCACACACACACACACACACACACACACACACACACACACTCAGGCAGAAATAAAGGCACAAAATAGTGTACAAATCTCAAGTCCCCTACACTTCTTGAAGTTCTTCCCCTGCTTATCCTCGTCATCTGTGGGCCCAAACCAAGATCATCTGATCTAGTCTATCCCATATTTTAAAACAAAACAAAACCTGAAGCCAACAGGATTACAGCAGAATCAAGTGACTTCCTCAACAAAACACGTTTGGCAAGCTGAGACCAAAACCCACATCTTCTGATGCCTCATTAAATGCTGTTTCCTCCAACAGCTTCCTTTGCTGGCTTCCATTATCCTGGTGGAAAAAGAGTGGACTTCTCTGCTTTGTGGAGATCTCAGACAGAATATACCAAAACTTAGCACATCAAAAATATTTGCAAAACGAATGCTTCCCTTTATTTGCATAATAATACCCAGGAGAGGAATCAGGCAAATCAGTCGTTGGTGTACAATAATTCTTAGACTGTGTACTCAGATTCGGCTCTGATAAACACAACATACCCACCATCTAAACACGTTTTTATGAAATACTGACAAAGGCCTGAGTGATTATACATCAGTGCCCTCTGTATTCAGAAGACTTTAGAAATATTTCGCTCAAGGAAAAAGAAAATAGAATGTAGACTGTTTTGGGGGGGGAATGTGGGGGGGAAGGTTCATTTGGTGTTTGGTTTTCCCAGATGCCCCAAATTAAACTAACCCACACTTTGTGGCTATCACTCAAACCGAGTTGACTTGGCTACTGCTTTCCCAGATCCTTCTAAAAACTAAAGGATTTTGTTCTGGCATTTTAACCAGTGATTAACTACTCCCTTCTTTTTCCTGCTGTGTTAAGTAAAAGGTCCATATGCCGGGTGTTGTCGGGAATTTGTTAGGCTGTAGATCATGGCTGTGGCGCAAGACCTGATGTGTCTCAAGGGAGCTAATGAAGCTATAAGGAATGTAAAGAGTCACCGGGTTAAAGCCACATTAGGACAGCTGTTCGGTTAATGAGGGCCCTGCTCTGGAGAGGAGGTCACTGTATGGAAAAATAGGAACCCCTCTTTATTGGTTTGATCCCATGTCCTCTGCAAGTTAATGGGCCTTTCTCCTCCTTTGACATTCACTGAGCCAGATGTGAATGCTGGGCACTGAGCAAACCGCAAGGGCTTGAGATTGATTCTGTCCCCCGTCCTTGTTTTTGGCAAAGACAGGAATGAGGTACAACAACGCTGAACACTCGTTCAGTTTCCAAGCGCTCTCTCGGTTTGATTTCTTTAAAATCCGTGTTTGTTTTATGACTCTGAGTTCAGAGCTGACCTTCTATCTGTCGAAAGGACAGACTCGGGATGTGGGTCTGACCAATAGGGAGAACAGAGACAAAATCCTGGAATCTATTGGACACACAATAAAAGTTCGCTGGGAGAATGGAGGTGGGAATGGATCTGGCTTCAGATTTAAACCAGGTCATCACAGAACTATAATGAAAGCAATTAGATTTGATGTATATATTTGTAACACTGTTCTATGTAATATCAGAATACACACACTATAAATATTACATAATACAATATTTAGGTACACATATTACCATAATTTGTGGTGGGTGGGGGTCACTTCTGGAGGAACACTGTATCCCAATGTAAGAGGTAGAGAGATTGACCAGTTCCAGCTATAAAACATTTGTCCTATAAATCTCCACGTACCTGTGACCCTTCTCTTCACTCACCCTTCCATCCATGTCCTGCTTACACAATCCATTTCCTACTTTCTGCCTCTGAATACCTTTGGCCACTGTCCCTTCCTGTCCACTCCCATGGCCACTGACCCATTTCATGCCCACGCCCTTCACTGCCTATCACATCAACTGTGGGAGCCTTCACCCAAGCCCTCCCCAGGACATCCTCAGCCTAGACATCCAACTATATTCCTCCCTGCCCCCTCCTACCTCTTCCTAGCCTCCAACCACATTGAACAACCCACTGTTCCTTCAACATGAATGGAAATGAAAGATCACCAGGTGTGTAACTCATGTGCTCGCTCACATCGTTCCCTCTTACTGATACACTCCCCCCACCTTCCCTGACCACTGAGTTTCTATTCAGCTTCAAAAGTTCATCTTAAATCTGCCTTCTTTGTGAGCCTCTCTTGTTACTCCAACAAGATCTCTTTCTTTCCTCTTCTCAACTCCCACTGCACTTTGTTTCTGTCTTCTGGTACTTTTTATACCTGTTTTTTATAATTATTTGTGCTTACTTCATTAACCATATCAGACCACAGCTCCTTGACAGATCTGTCTTCATTCATCTTAGTAGTCCTTCGCTTTGTTAGCCCTATGATACATGGAAAGCCAAGTTGAACAAGACAAGTCTTCTGACTGGGCCCTGGAGCCTGGAAGAGGCTATTTCTGTAAAAGTCTATGAAAAGAGAGGAAATCGGCTGCACACGCGAACGCATTGATCAATCTCGAGACTAGATCAGCTGACCAGTTCACTGCTGAGTCTCCAACCTCCCTTTGGCTCTGAAAGGCAGGTAGCTGGGAAAACACAGCATTTCCAGATAAGATAGCCTAAGGAGTTTCAGGAAACCCTAAGATATTTTAAATCTTTCAACCAGTGTTTTACTACCTTTATTCATGATGAAAATATTATTCTATCAACAGATGGAAACAGATTACACCAAAGCAGGCTTTCTAGAGAGTTCAGAGTGCTTCTATAAGCTTAAAAGATAATTCAGCCTATTCTTAAAATAACAGTTACTTCAAATACTTCTAGACTATAAAACCCTTAAAAAGAGTTTTACTGTATACTCCTATGTGCATCCTTATAATTGAAAGGCCAGCGAGAGAAAATAGGACTCTATCATTTACTTGTTTTATGGTTTGGCGTAGTTACTTAACTAGTCTGACAAATAGATTGGGGCTAATGATGGTACCAACCTAAAGTTTTAATGATGGGTAAACGGGTTAATTCACGTAAAGCGCTCAGAACAGTGCCTGGCACACTTCAAATTTGGTGGCTGTTATCTGTGTACCATCCATAAGGTCCATACAGGGGTGGTCGATAGTAAGAATTCCTGAAAATTGATGAATGAATAACATGAACTAACCCACTTCGTGTGTTAGACCCGATCTAATCATATTCTCCTAGTAATGATCCCCAAAGCCTAAAATAAGAATGTACATTTTCATAAACAGTAAAAGAAAAAAACAAAAACAAAAACAAAAATCCACTAAGGATGCAAAGAAAACAAACATAACATTTTAAAACCTATACACATAAAATACTTGTCTCAAATCACATCAAAGGCAAGGAGCCAAATGTATCTATCCTATCAATAAACTTAATTAGACTTACCAATCTATGAAGGGAGGAAAAAATATAATTTTCTGACTGGTTAGCAATGTAAAATACGGCTATTGAATAGACATACCTAAAACAAAAGAGATCCAGTGGGGTGTGGGTCAGGCAAATACAAATATAAATTAAGAAGAAGTCATGATATTATCATCATGGCCAGGCAAAAGACAAAAGGCACTAGAGCGGGGGTTGCCTGGGTGGCTCAGTTGGTTAGGCATCTGGCTCTTGGTTTCAGCTCAGGTCATGATCTCACAGTTGGTGAGTTCGAGCCCCTCATCAGGCTCTGTGCTGACAGCGCAGAGCCTACTTGGGATTCTCTCTCTCTGCCCCTCCCCTGCACTCTCTCTCTCTCTTTCTCAAAATAAATAAATACAGTTTTGACAAAAGGCACTAGAGAGGAAGGTAGGAACTTTATACTACTAAAGGCTACAAGTCACCATGACGTGCCATCCCTAACATATTTATTGTCTTGGTTTAAAACCTGCATTAGATGAGAAGACACTTTTTGGCTTCCCGTCCGGACTGAGTCCGGACGCGGGCGTTCCGAGTCGGTACCTGCACTCGGGCCTCCGTGAGCTTCGCCCTCTGCGCCAGCTCCTCCCTGGTATAAATGTCGGGGTAGTGGGTTCTCTCGAAGGCTCGTTCCAGCTCCTCAAGCTGTTCTGCTGTGAAGGTCGTTCGGCTCCTGCGCTGTTTTCTCTTCAAGGGCAAATCTGGTTCAGAGTCAATGTCAGAGCCTTCATCCGACTGGGGTGCTGAGGCTAAAGGCATAAGAGAGAACGAATGATAAAATGAGAGTCAAAAAACAAGTGTGACCAAGCCTTAATGACTCAAAGCCTAACGCCCATTCCCAGTGCCTTCCCACTGAACACCAAGCCCCTCTCTGCAGTATCACATTATTAAATGATATTTAATCTCCTCCCCTAGTTTGTCTCCAAGCCCTCCAGGCACAAATCATTGTTCTCTGCATCTGTCAGTCTTGGTCCATTATGAGGTCTTAAAAAACAGAGACCGGAATCCTTCCATTGTTATGGCCTTTTCATGCTTAGCACTTAATGGGTATTCCATTTGTGTTATGAATGAAACAAATTTAATTTGGTTCCAAATTAACTTTCTCTAACTTTTACATGAGAAAATGTGTTTCAAAAGGTGATTTAAAAAAAAAAATGCCAAAACTGACAGAGTATCTAAAAAGTCCATAATAGTGAATTATTACGGGATTCCAACAAATTTATAGACTCTACCACTCCTGCAGAAGAATCATACTTAAATTTAGTGTCTTATGACCAGATATTGAGAAATATTTAAGAAGAGTTTAGATGTTGTTAATGTAAACCTCAAGAACAGACTCAAGAAAAAGTAGGCATAGTTGACTGACCCGTCCCTAAACTAAAAGTCCAAAGTCTGGGTCTCTGCTGAATGGTGACCAGATGCCCAGAAATAGATGCCTAATTTGAGGAACACAGTAAAAAATAAAAATACAAGTGCCTGTGATAAAAACTTATTGCAACTGTAAGATGACCACACAGAGCATAGAAACCGAACACTGGGCCCTTCTAAGCACGGGGCCATGAGTGGGCAACTGCGTAGGTCATGTGTCCCTGCAGCCAGCCCTGTTGCAGGCCCCTCCCCAGCAAGTCTGAGTTTATCTGTGTTAGTAGATATCAGGGAACGAGATCTTTCATAGTTAGTGTGTGAGCATCTCCGAAGGAGAGCAAGGAACTGGGAAATGAGATAGGAATTTGCATTAATGATACAATATGGCGTCTGTGGGTTCTGTGAGTTAACGATACAATATTTGTCAGCCTAGAGAGCATCCTTAGGTTTGAGGGCACAGCAAATTCAGGGCTCTGGGCAGGAGAGCAGCTCTCTCCCGGAGGCCCTGGACATCAGGGCACTAGTGGAAGGTCTTCAGAGGGCTCTCAGGCCACAAACTCTGAGCAGAGCTCAGGACCCCAAGGAGCCTTGCTCCTGAGCATACCCAAATGCACTCTGAAAACTCCCCACATAACAGGGGGTCCTCTGGGGAAGGGGCTGAAGCATGCTATCCACAAGTGAGGAAGGAAATCCAGAAAATTGTAGATTATTAATGTCATTGTCAAGGTAACTCCTTTGCACACTCAGGCAGTAGGGCCTGACAAAATACAGGTGATGCCAGAGCAATGACAAAACGCAAAAAAAATCTGTTAATTCCTCTTTATCTTAAGCTCAAACAACTCTGTCCTACAGAAATCGAAAATTTCCATTCTACTTCAGTATAAATTATAAGTTGCCCAAAAAAGGTACATGTAGACATAACCCATAAATATAATTTTAAGTTTTTTAGTATTATACTTTTTATTTAGTATTTATTTTATTTAGTATTATACTTTTATAATGTATTCACACTCAAACAATAAATTAAGAGAGTGAATTAATAACCTACATATAAATTAAAGTAAAACAAATTCCTGTGAATAAAAGCAAAATGAAAGCATTCTATATAATGCGTCTATTGGATGTGAGTTATTAGGCTTGGTTTTTCAATTATGTTGCCTAATTTAATATAAAATGGTCTGATTTTTTTTAAGTTTATTTTATTTTGAAAGAGACAGAGAGAGAATCCCAAGCAGGCTCTTCAGCTCGATATGGGGCTTGAACTCACGGACTAGATGATTGTGACCTGACCCGAGATCAAGAGTTGGATGCTCAACCGACTGAGTCACCCAGGCGCCCCTAAAATGATCTAATTTGATATAAATCTTGTTTTGGAATACTTAAGAAATAAAACTAAACTTTCTTTAGGTGTGGGAATATTTTAGAGGAGCATTAACACGCTATGAAATGTGCCATATATGTTGCATTATAAACTCCAAAAGTTCCCAGTACCACTTATGTGTGTATATGTTTGATTAGTGTGAGTCCAATGAAAAGAGTGTAATTTGTGCATCATATTAGCGCAGTGGATCTTGAACTGTTGGAGCACCAGAATCATTTGAAAAGTTTGTTGAAACACGGATTGCTCACCCGCCTCTTCCAGAGTTCTTTGCTTTCGCAGGTGGTATGCCAACTTTGCTGATCCTAAATGACACTTGGAGAACCACCTCTACAGAATATTCCAGACTCTCATTTTCATTCTCAAAATTCCCAAGTATGCCTCCTGCTACAATTTATTAAAACAACACTTCCACGTACGTAACATACTTCGGACGAGATGGATTAGTCTTTCTCCTAGGACCATTAAGGTCCATAAAATGTTTCTCTCCCCTCCTTCCAGTTTCTGTGGCCTTGACTTTTCTGTCTTCTGTGAATTCAGGTGCAAAACCCAACCGCATTTAGAGACTGACCAAAAGCTTCCTCCTTAAATCTTTGCTTGCCCCTTCTCTTACTATGATCCCATTAGGATAACAGCATGTGGAAATTTTCATGTTTCCTCTGGGAGTCTCTAGGGTTATTAAATCCTCCCAAGTAAATATGTTGTGCCATGCACTGTCAGGTCAATTAATCAACATCACCTCTGGCTTCTGAAGAAAAAGGGCTGCTTACATTTACAAGTACCAGTGAGAGTTAACTCTGAGGGTCAGGACCACCATGTTTCACCTGAACAATCGTCCTGAATATAAGGTTTGAGAGCTCACGGCCCCTCTCCGCCTTGTTCCCTGTTGGAAAGCCTTGGAACTCAGTAAGTGCTCACTAAATCCATATGGACTGAATGGAAGCACCAGCTAGAATTTAAGTTTTGGACCAACACTGATTTCTCTGCCACTATTTGGCACCTTTAAATGGAAATGCTGCCATTCTGAGTCTCCCAGTAAGTACTAACATGAGATTCAGGAGTCCATAAATCCTCAAAAAGTATTTGGAAGTTTTTGCAAGTATTTGCATAATTGTATTTTTCTAAAAAATACTTATCAGTTTTTTCTGAGGACTGTGATTTTTTTTTCCAAAACAAGATAATCACCAACAGCTAGTAATTAAAAAGACTCAGACTGGGGCGCCTGGCTGGCTCAGTCAGTTAAGCGTCTGACTTCTGCTCAGGTCATGATCTCACGGTTCACGAGTTCAAGCCCCACATCAGACTCTGCGCTGACAGCTCAGAACCTGGAGACTGCTTCAGATTCTGTTTCTCTCTCTCCTCTCTCTCTCTCTCTCTCTCTCTCTCTCTCCCCCTCGCCCGCTCACACTGTGTCTCTCTCTCAAAGATAAACAAGCATTTAAAAAAATTTAAAATGACTCAGAATGTCTGGGAGTTCAAGAAGACAGGCTTTGCCACTAAAAGTAAAATTTTCTTTAACAAGCTAATAAGCTGTTACTTGTATTTCTAGACTGTTTATTCAGAAGCAGTCCAGTGGCTGTGTCTAACTAGGAAAAGCCCCATAAAGCATCATTTCAAAAGGCACTGAGGAAATGACTTGCCTGCTTTTCCTGCTGGAAAATTATCTGAACCAACAGATCATTTCTGGCAATATGAAGCCACAGTAGTACCAGTTAATTCTAACTTGTCCCCATCTGGACACCCCACAAGGATGTGGGCTTTAAAACGTGTTAAGTCAGCAACCCAATATTAATCTACCAGCTAGGAAAGACTAGCTATTTCTAAAGATGGAAACACTATTGTTTCTTATATCACCCAATAGAAATAAGATTCATTATTGACACAGAACACGGTTTACAATAATGTCATGTGTTTGAATCATTCAGTTTTTACCAAAAATAAATCTGATACTCACATACCATTTTCACAGCAAAAGGAAAACATTGGGTTGAAGTTAACCTATTCTGCATATTCAACTTTACTCTAGATACGAGATACAAAGCACCTAATCTTGCTAAATATTATACCAAAGTAAAAACAAACCTTTTTTATTTTTTTCAGACAGCTCAACACAAAGGAATTATGGTTTTTCTAATGCTCTCTTGGACATCACAACCAGCACCAATGAGACAGTTCTCTAAAATAGATTGACGGGATACAACAACTAAATTAAATATAATCTCTTCAGTAATATAATCACTTTGGATTATTTCTACTGTCTAGCCAATATTAAGAGGAGATTTTCAACTGCATTTAAGTTGCCCAGTCATATTCTATACATGCCTTTACAAAGTTTGCTTTATTTTTCATTAAATGGAGATATTGTTCCCCAATTTGAAATTCCAGAAAAGCTCTCACAAGAAACCCACACCAACATATGATACATGACTTTTTAAGTGGAAATTGTATTGCTCTAAATTGCATAATTCTCCAATTTTACCCCAATCCATGTTCTTATCAGACTTTGAAAGTTTTGACTCTATTTTCCAAACTTCCTCACAATCCACGTTCTGACTTAATACATTAGTGTAATTCAATGTCTCCAAGGAGCCTGGAGCAAGCCTCTCTCTTACCAGTGTAAGTACACAGAAAGCCTGTGAAATAAATACCCCTTTGTACACAAAAAGGAAACTGAGACTCAGAGACAACATTATTCAGATCACATGACTAAGGAAGCTAGGATTTGACCCAGGTGTATGGGGCTTCAGAGGACATACTTTCTCTAGTCTGGCATGTTCTAAATAGATGCTCAGTTCCTTCCTCTCTCTCTCTCTCTTTCACGTGTGTATGTGCACGCACACACGCATACATGCACACACAGGGTCCTTTTGAAGAGACATACCAGAAACAAATCCAAACAGGAATTCCAATGCAAATTATTTAGCTGATTGCCACCAATGACTCTTATTTGTCCCAGATTTTCAAAAACCTCCTAGAATCAAATGAAATTTATGAAAACACAACAGTTTAATATTACACATCAAATCAACTTCCTAATTTAATTGAATCCCATTCAATGAGCATTTATTGAATGCTTTGTATATTCAAGGGTAGTCGTTAATCAAGGATAAAGCCCCCAGAAATGAATCCATTTGCCAAGATACTGAATTTATTTAAGAAAACAAAAATTGTCTGACCATTTGAAGTCTCCCTTAAGAATCATCACAGACCCCTATTCCTAAGATCCAAGGTCAATCTAGAACATACTAGATTGTTCTAGTATGAACAGTCTAGCCATTGAACCGATTGCTCATGTTGTGTCTTTACCAAATCTTTCTTTTTTGCTATAAAAAAACTTCTTAGGGAAAGGATCTCAAGCGCTATAAAGTAACCTCAAACTGTTTTCAGACGGAAGTGCAGGAATAAAAAACTTGACATCTGTTGGGGTATCCACAAGTTATTCAGTAGATGCCCCAGACTGTCTGGGAAACAGTCATCTCTCCCCCTGTGCCTCCATGTTTCTGCTTCGTGTTTTGGAAAAAAGTTCATTTCCTCCTTCTCCCTCTCAAGCTAATTTGAGGTCTCAGGAGCCCAATTTTTAGTAACCCCAATGATTTCACATTAATTCCCAATGTTAACCTTGGGAACGTGGACATCATCAGTCAAAAAAAAAGAGAGAGAGAGAGAGAGAGAGAGCATAGGCAACAATCATACCCCACAGGATTACAAATTCTTCCTTCGGAAACAAATCAAACTGGGGGGAGAAGGCAGAAGTATTTACCACCAGCAGACCAACCATGAAGTTTAATTAAAGAAGGAATTACAGAATTAGATAGTACGTCTTTGTCCCTTAACCCCTTGTGACCTCTTCTGTAGCCGGAAGAAATATTTCATCCTCGTTAACGCTATTATACATGAGATCTTACCTCAATTTTATAGCGATTTAGTCATGTGGACTTCCATAATGATTGGTTTCCAGACCAATATAATTCAGAGATGGGAGACAGGCAAAAAATGGAGAAACAAAATAATTCACAAGCATGCATTTGGCACACTGTCTTTCTTCTCAGCAAGACCTTTCATTTGAATAATTAAAGAATCAAAACATGACAACCATTTAAACTCTATGTTTGTCCCAGATATAATCCGATGCAATTTACAGACACAGAGGAGGGGTTGTGGGGAGGAATCTCTGTCTGCGGGCTCTGAGGCCGCAAGTCATCGTTGGTCATTCACTCTAAGATGGCCCAGACCAAATCAGATGGTCTCTTCGTCTGGACTCATCTTTGCAAGCTCGACCTGTCAGCATTTGTACTTAAAGCTGTGTCTTGCTGATTAAAAAATAATAATACTACAATACAAATTAAAATAAGAATTGTGCTTGAGTGCTCCCTGAGATCGTGTCCTCCCGTATCTGAAGGTTTTGGGGTACCTCGCAGATACATCCCACAAGGTCTTTCACAGGTCAGCTCGAAGTTTGAGGGACCCACTTGGCTAATTGCAGAATGTCCCCTGTGTTTGTGAGCTTTACCATCCAACGGGGGACGATGCGACAGCTAACTGTTTTCTGATGTGAAGTGGCCCTTTTTCTACTGAGATGTGAATGACCTCTCTCGTGTTTACTCGGGTGAAAGCCAGGAGGAGTGAGGCAAGACTGATATTCCCTCACAGACCCAGAGTAAATGACAAATGACATTTTCCCTTTGTGATCTTTGGGATTTTTGTTGACTTATTTGGAGGCTTTTGTTGGATCCCAAGAAATGGCCTGTGGCTGCAGCCTATTCTACCGATTTCCACGCTCCATCTGTGGAATCCATCAACGGGGCATTTTACCCTCATTCAGGGCTCTGACACCTGCCTGGGCGGGAGCAGCAGACACAAAGAAAGCCGGAGTAAACGAGAAAGGGGAGGTTGGGGGAGTTTTTGGGTTTTTTTCCAGAGAAAGGGGGGTTGGCGAGGTTGAAATAGATGCACAGCAGGGGTTAATCCAAGCCAGTTGAGAGACTTCAGCACCTGGAAGCTTCTCTTCCACATTAATTCACAAGCTGAGAAGTAATCGGCGACAGTATTTTTTTAAGTGTGTTTAAATCGTATCTCTGTCCAGGAAAGAAAAGAGATACAGAAAGGAAAAGAGATCCCCGGGGCTGAAAGGAACACACAGAAGACGGACGACCAAATACAAAGGTGGATGTAGAAAGTGTGCCAGTGACCTGGCAAACGATGACGCATTCAATTTCCCAGACGCCGAGGATGCTGTTTGTTAATCGTGCTGGTGGATAAACCAGGAGAGCTGGGTCACCACCTGATCGGTGGTCCGTGTGGATGGGGAGGGGTCTCGTTTTGTTTCTTGTCGTCTCTACAACGTCTCCAAAGGTGCCAGCCAAGAATCTTTAACAAGTACGCCCCCCGCCAAAAAAAAAAAAATTTTTTTTAATAATAAAAAGAGGTAGGACGATCTATGGCAAGAATATTCTGGGCTTCCTGGCAGAAAGGTTCTTTTCAGAACACTCTATAATGAAGACCCCGCAGCCACTTCGCGGCTCCGGCTCCTGCCCCGTAGTCCCCGTTTGGGGGCTGGAAGGATGGAACACGGTTCCCCTCCCCCATCCCGACCCAGGTCCTTCCCTCGGAAGCCGCCTTCTCGCAGCACGGGGTCATTAGAAGGAAAATAAGCTCCTGCCAGGTTGGTGCTAATCAAAATAGCACAAATAAACCCTGACACTCAACAACTCCCCGAGTGCCCGCCGCCCCGGGAGGAGAGCGCAGATTGGTTCTGAACCCTGCCGGCCGTGTGCCGCACGCCCGCCCCGGAGTCCTCGCAAGGGCACGACATGGACCGTTAGGTGTTTATTTAAGATAAGGGGCGAGCTGCCTCCGAGGCGAGGCGACGAGCGGCGCGGCCCGCAAAGACCCCCGGAGCCTACGGTCCCGAGACCGGTGAATTTCAGGTGCGCGCGCATCTCCAGCCGGGTTACGCGGAGACCCCTTCACTCTGAACGCGGTTCGGTCCCAACAGCCCGAGCCTTATCATCGGTCGCTCCTTTGTAGCAACAGAGCCAGGAAGAAAGGCTTATTCTTCCTCGTTCATCACAGCCCCGCCGGTGATTACTTTTTAGCAGCCCTATGCACTGACGTATTTATGCAAACCCTGCTTGGGCCCTCTCTCTTCCCCCTGAGAAAGCAGCATTCTGTCTTAAGGGAAGCACAGAATCGTGATCAAACTGTCCCACCACCTCCTTCAAGTGCAGGAGGCATCAGTGCCTGCTTGGAGACCCGCTGGCCCAGACCACCTCAGTGGCTTCTTAAGCCCCCTATTTTAAGACCCGCGTGTGTGTGACAACAATGGCCCTTAAAATGAATCTCCCTCGCCCAGGGGGAGAAAATGAAGCCGCACTTCCCTACCCCGCCCCTGCTAACGATTTTTATTTGCAATTTTTTAACGGCTTTTTCAAACAGCCTTGGTAACTGCCACGGGAGCATTTCAAAGAGAAACAGACAGGAAAGCCCCAAGAAAATGTGTTGCTATTCAATTAGGAAAACTGATTAGGTGACTAATTAATCAGTTAACAGCTTTCTAAGAATAGTCTCCCATGATAAGAATTTCCTCCCCTCAAGAGCTTAAAAGTCAGTCATAATTAAAATTAAGAGCCAGAGCTCTCTCTGTGTTAAGTCTCCGTGGCCCTAAAAGCAGGGAGGCTGGGTTCTGGGTTCCCGGGACTGGGCTGCATGAGCAAAGAAAGGTAATTTGCACAGTGAAGGGGAACAGGAAAACAGTAGTTCTCCTGGAAGGAAAAGAGCCAAGTGACTTTTATTTACAATTGCCAAGAGAGAGGCCATTATTGACCATATGTGCCACAATTGCCCTCTTATCACGGGCTGGCCATCATGTCCTTTGGGAGCTGTTAATGAACTGGGTAATTGAGCTGCTGACATGTGTTACCAAAACAAAACAATAGGAAGAAGAGACAAATGAACATTTTATTTGCCAATCAGAGTAGGTTCGCCTTTTCACAGGGCTGCAGCTAAGTTACTGACTGAATACATAAAACAGTGCATTGAAAGCAAGCAGATGCAGACACAATAATAGTTAACTGACAGCTTCTGGCCCATCTGTGCTTAACATTTTGTTAAAGAAATTACTTGACTTGCTAAAGAGACCAATCATACAGCTGCCCCGAGTGCTACATTATAAGAGATAAATCATTAGCTAAACTGTTTCATGCTTAAAATGACAATGCTTATTAACAGTTGTGTTGGGACATTTTTGTCGGCACAGCTTGACACAGTTATTACTTGCTAAAAATGTGACAACGCAGAGATTTTCTGTAGAAGGGAATTGGGTGGGGGAGATCAGAACACTACACAAACCATTTGAAAGAACAATAGGCATTTTTAATCTCTCACGATTAAATCTGCATTTCTAAGATGGTACAAATGGGGGGTGGGGGACCTGTGAAATGGACCACAAGATTAGGTTCCATGTGGTAATTATGTAGCTTTCTTCCATTTGCACCTTATTCATTCAGAACTGTAGAATATCAGAAATGCTCTCATTCTGGGTTGAGTTCCATTTATTGTCATTAATGGTATCAGAACAAAAAAGTAGTTCAAGAAATCACTGTGTCTAGCCACTTCACTTTCCCAACCATATTTACCTTCCTCCTCTGGAAAAAGTATCTCTTTAATGTGGGGGGAAGGGGGGGAGAGAGAAACGTGTTGCAAAAGACTTGCTTTATGAGAAGATTTGGCTTATGTTTTTCTACTGCATCTGAATTGAAACCACATTTTTTGGTCCAAGTGTGGTTCATCTACTGCCTTGCAGAACAGCTTACTTCTGAAATCGTGTCTTTGTAAACTGGTTAACCAGAGGCGGAACATGGATCCCTCAAAGCCCTTCTTGTGAGATGGTTCCTTCAACATTCCGGGCAAAATTAAGTCAACAGCAGCAATAGTGATACATGAAAGACTGCTATTCTGACTCACTGCCTGCCCACTATAGCCAACCCCCGCCTCCTGCCTCCCTCATGTACATGCTCTTCCATTTTCCCCAAAACCCATGGGGGAGTGTTGTCTTCCTCATCTTACAGATGAGAGGGGGAAAGAAAGAAAAATGAGGTCTGGGGAGTAATGTAACCTACCTGATCTATGAGAACTCAGGGAGGTTATCCAAATATAAGATCACAGATATCGAATATAAGATCTAATCAGCATTGCCATTTGAGGAGGAAGACTAGTGTGGGCTGGAAGAAAGACTGTAGCCAGGATCATCACATTTTTTTCTTCCTGGTCTACACTGCCAGGACTCACAGTCAGCTCTGTAAATCAGTTGTGAAAACATGACTATAAAAGGTGAGCAGTGTTCTCAGTG
>NC_043702.1:14905500-14979061 GCF_006229205.1 Suricata suricatta | reverse complement strand
TACCCACAATGGCACATGCTTAGACAGTGGCTAGCACTGTCCTTGGCACCAAGGATGCAAAGATGACTAATGTGTGGCGCTTAAACTCAGAAAGTAACACTCAAATCACCGAGCTCCCGCTGCAGTGCTCTCTCCACTGAGGCAAAGGATGGGTATACATGGAAGATGACCCAGCGTGCCCTGCGGCGACAGAAGGATTAATTGGCCTCTCAAGGCTGAAAAACTCAGATACATTATTTACCAAATAACAGAGCCATAGATCCGGTGAGCCTGTGATCTTTAATATAGAGATCAAATTAATACATAAATGCTTTAACTGACACCTCCCATATGGCATTTCAAGATTGTTTCTTTGCTTTTTGTTTTCTACGGGATTCCACGAGGAAGAAAAGGGCCAGCACAGGACGCTTGTTTTGAACATCCGAATCTTATCTGGGTCAATTACGGCTTGTTGGAAGATAGAAAGAGGTAATCACTGAACATAAATGAAAGAGGAAACTCTTTCCCTGGGGGCAACAGAGGAGGCTGAGCTTAATTCTCGCTGGCACAGGAATTAGTAGCAACATCAAGGTCACCATCAGAAAGCATTCACGGAATACCTACTGTGCAGGAAACTTCAGTAGAGGCTGGGAGAGAGGGGCTAACAAGGAAGAGACAGGGATTTCTCCCCTTCCGCCCACAAAGGTATGAGGCTCAGGGTCTGGGAAGTTGGCAAAACGGGGCCAGATGCCTAAGTAGAGGACACGAATGATTTATCGCCATCCCTGCTTCTTGGAATCTTGTGTTCTCCTCTCTGAGCAACAGTCACCACTGAACTCAGAAGGGGTGGTTCCAGAGGGCTGGCCAAACAAAGCTGCACATCCTGGCGGAAGACCTCCAGCCCTGGAGACAAGCCAACTGACTTCAAATGCCCAATGAGCCACCTCCTCTCTGATATGGGAAAAGCTGCTTAGCCCTCAAAACCAGGTTTTTCATTAGTAAACGCGGTTCAGTACACCTGCTTCAGAGGCTGATTTAAAGGAAAGGCGAGAGTTTGTAAAGCACAACGGTTCCTGATGAGCAATGGATTCGCAGCAAATGTGGCCCCCTCCGCGTCCTTTCACCACCATATTGTCCAAGCCCACCAGGCATAAAGAATAGCATGAGGAAAATGCTCTCTCCAGGTTAAGACTGAGGGAAAAGTCGCCACCGAAGCTTCGTAGAAATTCCCAAATTTGTGAAATATGAGTTTTGTCCACTGTCTCATCTGCTGCCCCTTCCAAAGATCCTGCCCATAATCAGCCAATATATATGTATCCACTTAGAAAGGATATTCAGCTCTTGCTCCATATCTAATTCCCTTAAAAATCCAAAATGCGGGCCAGGGTAGTCTGCTCCTCCTGACCCGTCACATGTGTCTATGCAGCACATCTGTGTTTAAGGTAGCTCTGAAAGTAAATAAATTCTGTGCTCCCAGGTACCTCAGGGCCTGAACAAGAAGGCTAGTGGATCAAAAATCAGGCAACTAGCCTAAAAGAAATTAAATATACTTGGCCTCCCATCTATGCCAACATTCATTTTGGTTTCCATGGGAAAGAGCTTTGAATATGTTTGCTTGGAGGCAAATTCTCATCTTCTTTTATGTCTACTGATACATGTTTAAAAAACAAAATAAATACAGTTTTGAGCAATTCACTCTCAGATCGTGTTGACTAGTGTTCCCTAGCCAGTGTAAATAGCTCAGGCATCCAGACTCAGAAGATAGTGTAGATATGGATAGAGATAGAGAGAGAGAGAGAGAGAGAGAGAGAGAGAGAGCGAGAGAGATCAAGGATTTCTTCCATAGCTGTGTGAATTACTGGATGATTGCCTTGCCCCTCTACATTGCCTTTTCAGGAAGAATGTTTCAGAACTGAAAGGAAATGAATAAGGAAGTGCTAGGTAGAAGGGAGTAATGGGGAGGAGAGAAGAAGGAAGAAGAGAAGAGGGCCAGCTGTCCATCCTAGCAGAGATGAGTCATAATGCGGTAAGTGATTTTAGAGTTACTGGGTTGACCCAAGCACTCCTTTCCCAAAAGACTGACGACAAGCCGTTTTGAGTTAGGAAAGCCTGCTCTGAGGGACAAGAGTGGGAGAGTGAGGGTCTGAAGACATGTCATGGTCCTTGGCAGGTTTGGATAAATTACGGACCCTCTTGGATACAGACCAAAGATAGTCCTACTCATGTTACCTCCCATGCCAGACAGTGACTTTAACTGGGAATCACCCATCAGCATCTCAGGGAAGTGCCAATATTTACTCCAATTCAAACTTAAGTCCTACTTTTCACTACCCAACCATGAGTTTATTCGTAAGAAGAGTTTTGTGTACAAAATATATTTCCTATTTTTTGTGCATTTTTGTTTTCACATGATAAATGTACATTACATTGAAAACTAAAACTTGTGCAGTGCCTAAAAGAAATAAACAAAAACAGTGATAACCCTAGAATCCCAAACAATCACTATTGATTTTAAATTAAAGAGTTAGATTCTATAAATGGATGTTTGGCTGGCTGGCTGGCTGGATGGATGGCTGGATGGATGGATGGATGGATAGAGCAAGAGTTAGATACAGATTGACCAAACTTCTTTACTTTGTTTCTTTCTGTTCTTTTGTTCTTTGTATATTATTAACAAAATGTAAGTTTTAAAAAACTCTTTCTTGATTCACTACACATTAAAAAGGTTAATAAAACTCTTCCCTCCAGCAAGCATTCAAATGAATTTATCTTTGTTGCTTTAGTAATAACAACAAATTTGGTTGATAGTATTATTGACACATGAAAATTTAACTTGAGCTCTGAAATTATGTAGCACTACTCCGTCCCGTTCACGTATACGCACCTGCAGATACATTTGAATGTGCAAATATAAGCATTTGCCCATCTCTCTCTAGAAAGACCAAGATCAATGACATGTATTCGCATTGCATTCACAGGATGCCAGCAAAAAATCCACTCAAACAAGCACAGAAGCTGTTCCCATACAGCTCACTATAAATCTGCCAGTCTTATTTAAAAGCTTCCCAAAGGCCTGAGGCATGCAAGATGGTTGTCTTTCTAACTGTTCCTCCCAAGCCGTAGCCACATTTCTAACCAGGCTATAACTAAGTCAGAGGGGGCCCCTAAAATGCCTTCTCCCTGACAGAAGAAGCCAGAGCAGGATCAGTTAAAAGCTAGAAATCAATTTAAAGATCATCAGGCTGTACCTTACCTTACAGATTCAAAACAAAACAGGGGCGCCTGGGTGGCTCAGTCGGTTAAGTGTCTGACTTCAGCTCAGGTCATGATCTCACAGTTTTTGAGTTTGAGCCCCACAACAGGCTCTG
Source organism: Suricata suricatta (assembly GCF_006229205.1). Taxonomy (NCBI): domain Eukaryota; kingdom Metazoa; phylum Chordata; class Mammalia; order Carnivora; family Herpestidae; genus Suricata; species Suricata suricatta. The sequence continues at coordinate 14,975,714 of NC_043702.1, read as the reverse complement.
CGCTGACAGCTCAGAGCCTAGAGGCTGCTTTGGATTCTGCATCTCCCTCTCTCTCTCTCTCTGTCCCCTACTCATGTTCTGTCTGTCTCTCAAAAATAAACATAAAAAAAAAACCTTAAAAAAAACAAAACAAAACTGAGTTTCAAACAGATGAAATGATACCTCTTTCACCACCTGGTTTGTCAGTGGCAGAGTTAAATCTCAAACTTAGATCTCTGAATTCTAAATTTTGGTTCTTTCCTTTTTATCACACTGTCATAATTTTCTACGGATCTGTGGCTGACTTGATTTCTATTTTCTAATCAACTGTGATAGCTACAATCCCCCTACCAGAACCACTGAATCTAAAAATGAATCAGTTGCCTGGCTGGCAACTCTTCATCTTGAGGTTGTGAGTTCAAGCTCCACATTGGATGTAGAGCTTATTAAAAAAAAAAAAGATACATACATATATATAATATTTTTTAAAAATAAATATGAATGAAATGAGATGAAGCACTTTGGACTCACCCTGGGGCTTGGGGGCGGGGGGCGGGGGGGGGAAATAAAACATTTAGCCTCTCAACCATTCTATGTACATCTAACCATTACATGATGCTGGCTTTGTTCCTGACTTTTAACATTATGTATTACGTCTTTATAACAGTTCTGTGAGTTGGACATTATTATCCCTTTTAAAAAAATAAAGTTGACACTCAGAGTGTTTAAAAGGATTTGCCCAAAGTCTCAACAAGCCAGCTAGGAGTTAGCCAATTAAGTGTTAAGAAGATAATCACTAGGTCTTCCCTCTTAAAATGCATGAAAATGATTTCCATCATCTTAGTACCATTAGCAAATCTCTTTGCTCAAGTAACATGCATATTAGAATATAGATGACTAATAACCATTTTTATAAGAAGTAATGATTAATGTATTTCTGAGTAAGTCAGCTTTAAAATATAGAAAACTATTCTTTTTTTAATTTGTTAACATTTATGTATTTTTGAGAGACAGTGCGTGAGTCAGGGAGGGGCAGAGAGAGAGGGGGACACAGAATCTGACACAGGCTCCAGGCTCTGAGCTGTCAGCACAGAGCCCAACACAGGGCTCAAACCCACGAACCATGAAATCATGACCTGAGCCAAAGTCAGACGCTTAACCAACTGAGCCACCCGGGCACTCCGAGCACTATTAATTAATGTGAAGTTGAACATATACACAAAAATCTGCTGAGGGTTCACTGTGTGGAATTGTTTTCATTGAACTGGAACAAACGTGTTTTTCCAGAAGCCCATGTGCTTGCCAAAATGGACCAAGGACTGCTCCTATCTTGACTTTCCCACTCTAACTAACTGCTCAACCTGGAGTGCCCTTTCTGCCCATCTTGACATGATGTTCTCACAGGTCCCCAAACCCAGGTCCACAAAACTTCCCAGGAACCTCCCATCCATCCTTTCTCTGACCTGTGAGAGCCCTTCATACTTTCCATGCATTCTGCATGTCTTTCTTAACTGAACTATTGACTAAGCTTTGAGGTCAGCTCTTTTACAACCACACATTTCTCTGACTGACCACTTTCTTGAATTAATATAAATTTAGTTGGGTGTCCCAACAGTGCTTTTTCATTTAAAAGGTCAAACAGTCAGAGGTCAGCAGAGCAACTAGTAGGTTCATACAGACAAATCTAAAGGATGCAAATACAGCCTTACTAAGAGCACATTTTGAGGGATCTTGGTTCTTTGCTTGCCAGATGAGGAACCCATTCTAAGAGCAATGGCTTTGTGTGTCAAAGTTCAACGGTTATTTTGACTGCCATGATGCTGAAGCATTTGCAGAAGAGAAGCTGACTGATGGCGTCATGACTCTATCACAAACTAAGGAAAGAATAATTGAAAGAAGCACAGAGACACCATTCTACCTCAATCTTTCAGAGGACTCTGGTTAATTTGGAAGGCATCCACAGGCCATGGATAAAGAGACTTTCTCTTGGCTTCAGTAGTTACCAGTGAGAAAAAACATGGGAAAGCGTTAAGTAAACTGTAACATTCGCATAACATGCATGTTTTTTTCATCATCACCCCCATACTGTCATTATTATTATAGGAGATAATACAGCACCGATTATACAAAATGTATTAGCCAATATTAAATTAAAATGGCATTACATTAAGGCTTTCACTTTCTCTAGAAAAGAAAAATATGAGTGTAGAAGAGGTTCTTCTTTGATCAACTAAGGATATTTGCCCTTCTTTTTCTCAAACTTCTCAAATTTCGTTGAATACAGGAGGACACCAACAGTGTCTGCATGCTCCTTGCACAGAGAAAATCTTTCTCTTTCACAATTCCTTCTTCAATCTTAGGCTCATGGAAGATTAACTCTCAGTTTCCAGAACCTACTTATCTTTCAACAAAGATGTTCTTCTTTCCTTCCAGAAAGGTTTGAGTAAGTCCCAGCCTGAAAATATAGAGCCAGAAGCAGACCATGTTTTGTGGAGCCTAAAGTTTCTACAATTTGGCCATTGGGAATGCTTCTTAAAAAAAAAAAAAAAGAATGAGGGCATCTGGGTGGTTCACTTAGTTGACCATCCAACTCTTGATTTCAGCTCAGGTCATGACCTCAGGGTCGTGAGATCAAGCCCTGCACTGGGCCCCACATTGGGTGTGAAGCCTCCTTAAAATTCTCTCTCTCCTCCTCCCTCTGCCCCTGCCCTACTCGCTTGTGCTCGTGCACATTCTTTCTCAAAAATTAATTAACTAATATTTTTATAAAACATAAAACTAGCTTAATTTTTGCATGTTTTGCCAAATTACATGACCATGTGACACATTGTTGAAGCCTTTGCAGAAATTTGAAAGGAGTCCTTCTCAGCGAAGATTCTGAAGTTTGCTCTGTTGAAAACCCACTTCTGCTCATGAATCTCTACGAAAGCTGGCAAGTCCCTAAATGCAACGCTCGCTTTCTACATCCACGCTTCCTGCCACGGAAGCTCCAAACTTCCGTCAACAATAGCAATGACAAACCATTCTACCACAAGTAGCAGGGACAGGCAAGTCAACCAATAGTCATAAGTATAAACTACCTAGAATCTTTCCCAGGGGCATGGCATTTCTTCCCCAATTCTGCTGAAATCCACTCTCGGGCGGAGCCACTTCCATAGCCTAGGACTAAAGCGTATCCATAGATAGTTCAGAGAGCCTCATGATAAATACGTGAAGCCATTTTGCTTGAGTATCTTGGAACCTGGGACATATCTTGTCATGAGTATGGTGACACCCTCACGAAATCACTACCACGATGTGGCACCTGCACGTGCATGTTGCTTACATTCATTAGGGCCTCAAAAGGAAAGCGACTGAAATGTTTTGAGAAATTTTACTTTAAAGATTTTACTGCAATAAATTTGTATTACTTTTTTTAATGTTTATTTGAGAGAGAGAGAGAGAGAGAGAGAGAGAGAGAGAAAGGCAGAGTACGAGCAGGGGAGGAGCACAAAAAGAGGGAGACAGAACTGAAGCAGGCTCCAGGCTCTGAGCAGTCAGCACAGAGCCTGACGTGGGGCTCAAACCCACAAACCGTGAGATCATGACCTGAGCCAAAGTTGGATGTGTAACCGACTGAGCCACCCAGGTGCCTGGTATTACTTTTATAATAATGGAAATAGTTCCAGTATTGAGAAGTACCCTCAAAAAAGCTTGGGTATATTTTTACGAGAATTTGCAAGCAACCTTGTGAATGAATTCAACGTTTTAGCCAGCACGTAAGGTCTTTTTGTACCTACAGGATGACACCGCCAGCAACCTCCCAAACTTGAAAACATATCAGAGTAATAATCATAAACAGCCCAGAAATGTTGGGCGTGTTAATTAATTCGTAAGAGCTTGCCCAGGAAATATTCGCACCACAGAGACTTAGAAAGAAATATTGTGAAAAATGAGACTTGCACCAGAGTTAGGCTAGATATAACACTCTAGAAACTGAAGTAGAAGAAATGGGGCCATCACGTTACAGGGGAAAATAATGCTTTTGCTTCAAGTGTTTGGTTATTTCAGGCACAAAGGTATCAGAGTTTCACTCAGCGAAATATCACCTTGCATTACTTCTTTTTTTTTTAATGTTTATTTATTTTTTGAGAAAGAGAGAGCGAGCAGGGGAGGAGCAGAGAGAGAGAGAGAGAGAGACAAAGAATCCCGAGCAGGCTCGGAGCTGTTAGTGCAGAGCCCCACGTGGGGGCTCAAACCTGCGAACCGTGAGCAGAAGTCAGATGCCTACTCAACTGAGCCACCCAGACGCCCCTGCATTGCTTCTTTACTTGCATCTGAAGATGTGGCTTTATTCTCCTGTGAGACTCCTTAAATCCTGAACAGGATATAGGATCTCACATAGCTTTACCCCAACAACTCACTGGAGACTAGATTTCTTTACATTTCTTCCCACTTGTAAATAGATCAAATACTATTGAATTATATATGTAATTCAATATATGGATATATATATATATATGAATAATATAGAAATTATTCTGCTTATCTCAGAGACATTCTACCACATCATGTGAGACAGATTTATTACACATGAAATTTGGAGCCAAAATTTTGCTAAGACTCCACAAAATTTAAAATGTACGTTTGCATTTATGGACCACCTACTCCACTGCTTCAGTGGTCTTCTAGAAGTGTTCCATTTGCATAGCCAATTTTGGGTGAGTGAGGAAGGCTGTCAACCCCCCTCCCTGCCCCCCTGCCACTGTCACGTGCTTCGTGGCAAAACCAGAAGATGCCAAGAGAAAGAATTCTACGTGTGGGAATCACCACAAACAAAGATGTGGTGCTAGGAAATAAAATAACTTCTTCTAAATTAAAGAATGTGAAGGTCTCCACCAGGGACCAGCCAGGCACAAACCACTGTCCATATTTGCATGTCCTGTGATCTAAGGATGGTTTTTACATTTTTAAATGGTTGGGGGGAAAACCCAAAGAAGCATAACATCAGGGGTGCCTGGGTGACTCAGTGGGTTAAGTGTCTGACTTCAGCTCAGGTCATGATCTTGCAGTCTGTGAGTTCGAGTCCCACATCAGGCTCTGAGCTGTTGTGCTGACAGCTCAGAGCCTGGAACCTGCTTCAGATTCTGCATCTCCCTCGCTCTCTGCCCCTCCCCTGCTTGTGCTCTCTCTCTCTCTCTCTCTCTCTCAAAAATAAATAAAAACATTTAAAAAATTTAAGGATAACATCAGCAAAGACTGAAGGAAATCTTACTGTCCATAAATATAGATTATTAGACATAGCCACACACTGATGTATTTTTTACGATCGTGTGCTAACCCTTTACAGAAAAAAATCACCTGGCTTAAACAATGACCAACATTTCACAGGCACTCACTGTGCACCGGGTACCACGTCAAACATCTTTACTTGCTTTCATTCATCTAATTCGAAGGAGCACAATTATTATCCCTTGTTTTGGAGATGAAAAGCTGAGGCCCAGAGACAGTGCACAGCTAGTGTGGAGTGGAGGTGGATCTGGCGTCATGCATGTGGAGATGCGTGTTTCCTAATTTTGTGCCAGGCTTCACCCCCACCTTCCTTGTCACTACCAAAGCCCATCACGTCACAACACCCCAGGGCAGGCTAATGCAGCGCCAAAACTCTCACTTTCCCATAGCACAACTCAAATCCCAGTCCTCCTGCCCTGTGTATGCAGGCATGCCTGGCCCCGTCTCCTGCTGCTGTCATTCATTCCCCAGTGTCCAGGCATGTGTGAAGCCACATTGTGGGGGACTCTTTCCCTTGAAAGCCCAGGTCTCTGTGATGGTACTCAACTTCATACAGCAGGTGCCAAATGCAGTTCATGGGCCAATTACACCCAAGAACCACTCTATTGCTCAGTTCACAAGAAGAGAGAGAACAAGGAAACTCTTCTAATAGGACAACAGTTTTCCAGGTGATCTGAAGTCCTGCTGGTGGGGTTACTTTCATGTAATGTTGACCATCGTTTTGACTCCAGACTCTTGGATTATCTTGGATCTCTACTTTAGGCGCTCGGTGAATTCTGCCATGAACCACTGGTTACGCCCACAGAAATGCTAGAAACACTTGTCGCCTCACTCCCTAATCCTATGCCCCGATGCCCCACACACCCTCCCGTCCTTTTTACCTGAGTAGCCACCACCAGGGCAGCAAATTTACCAATCCGGTAAACAAGGAAGCTAGAGGCAGCACAAAAGAAAGATGTAGTCTATTCTCAGGATCGTGTTCTCAACCCAGACGGTCTGTTGGGCACGGTGCCTAAACTGTATTGCTCTCATATTCCCCATTTGTAAAGGAGTAATAGCAACCCACAGGTGATTGGAGGAACAGATTTACAGGGATATGAATAGTCTCGGGAAAACATAGAGTACTACGGAAACGTAAAATAAAGGTAAGCTATGGTGTTGAAGTATGAAACGTATATCCTGGCTGGACACTCGTGTGCTAACTTTCTCAAACGCTAAAGACACGGTGAGGTGTGATTCAAACCTTCAACACTTCATGCTAACGAAGACCCTGCATATGAATCAGTCTAGATGATGCACCACCAGAAATAGCAATAAAACAAGTTGTCGAAGATACGTATGTTTAGACTTACGCACTCTCTCCCAGGGAGAAAAAAAAATCAAGTTTTTCATAACTTTGGCACAAAATTTTTCTCTAATTTTACACTCATTTACTCACAAAATGCTATTTCGCGCCTACTCCATTTCCAACGCTGTGCAAAGCAACGCATGCAAAAAGGTGAACAGAACACCCTAGCAAATATCAGATTTTTAAAATCTGACATCCAATCTCCAGGAAATGCCCATTGTAAATGTTTTTTTTTTTTTAATGGAGAGTTTTAGTTCAGTTTTCAGTCAGACATGTTGATGGTTTACCAGATTATAGGTGGATTTCCAATCCCAGTTTGTGTTTGTTAGATATTTTCTTTGCCAGGGGAATGGGAGGGGGGTGGCCATCAGAGTCTCACCCCATCCCTACATTCAGATTGGGTTTGTTGGACCAAAATTTGCTGGTCTGTCCTGACATGCCTCCTCCTACAATAACCACCATCAGTGCTCTAAACATACAAGGTTACCCTGAAGGTCTGAAATTCAGGACTCTTATATGTCAAGAAAGACCTTTGGAAATCTAGGGTTCCCAGAGTCTCTGCCTATTATTTTACCACAAAGGCACCCCTGAGACCCATCTCTGGGTCTGCCCCTATGCTGATGGAGACATCAATGCCATGATTACTTAGGATGCAAGAGAGTATGGTGGCTGGCTGAGAACACCCAAAGATCTCTTCGAGATCTTATTTTCAAAGGATTTTCCTATCACTCTAGGGTATGAGCATATCAAACACCTCAGTTAATACCAAAACACGTGTATCACAGAATGCCATACGCTTAAGGTTTACTATTAAACATTCTATTCTGAACTCAATTGAGCATGTTGCAACATTAATAGAAATGGAGATTTTGTTTGGTTCAACAGCGAAACACATTTACAGACTTCACTGGAGAAAGCGGGAATGTATAGTCTCCAAAAACACGAGCCATGGGGTCTGATTTTAACACTGAGAATGAGTCAGGCACTCCCTCCCTCAAGGTATATGGTGGAAAATGTCTGCCCTGCCTTAATGTGATCAAGTCTCCAGGAGATGGAGGGGGATAAACTTCTTGCTCAGGAGTCTGCATTAGGTGATAAAATCTTAGCATCACTATTAAGTGGGAATATTGTGCAAGTCATCTACCAAGAGTTGCATCAGAATCACCTGAGGTATTTGAGGAAAATGGGGAGCCTAAGCCCCTCCCCAGTTCTGCAAAACCCAAATCACCTGCAACTGGCCCCAGAAATATTCTTTTAAGCAAGGAACCCAGAAATTCGTTGTAATAATAACAGCATTTGTCTAGCATTTACCATGTCAGTCAATGTTCTGAGCATTTTACATAGACTAACTCCGGTTCTCCTATGTGTGACCGGAAGATTCCATGAAGCTGGTGAAGCACTGGGCTAGATTTTGGAGTCACATTCGGAGAATCAAATCCTGGCTCTGTCATTTTTCTGCCCTCAACGGGGGATTTAATCTCCTCCAACCCCAAGGAACTCATGTGTAAAAGAAGGGTGATAATTCCTACTTTGCATGGTGTTGTGATGAAGGCATTTCTTTTCTTTTCTTCTTGTTTTTGGGTGGTGGGGTAGGGGAGGGGGTTGATAGCATATCTGATACACATAAAGCACAAACTAACACTCTGCAACTCCTCTGTGAACTGGCAGAGTGCACACTCTCTTACAACCAGAGCTCAAGTGCATTTGAGAAAATGTCGCTAACTGGGCAGTGACCATATTCATTCCTTACCCACAGTTGCAAGAGCCTAACTTGAGACTGAGCAATCACCTCCCTGTGGCTCGTGCCAGGTCCTGGCACTGGAAACCTTCGGAGCCCACTGACTCTTTTCTTCCTTCTGGGATTGGGGGCGTGCCAGAACCCATCACATCCCACGGGGGCAAACTGGCCGGCAGACACTTCCTCTCGAGTGTTTTCACAGTTTCCATGAAGGACTTTTTCTGCTCACAGAACACCATTCTTCCCTCCACCCAGCCCCAAGAACGGTGCTCACCAGCGCCTGGAAGATTCCCAGATCCCCGCTGGACCTCCTCACCTCTGCTGATGCCACCCCTCCCTCTCTGAGCCCCCACCCCCACCCCCACCCCCCTGCGGTCCCTCCTTGATCCCTGGGCTCACACCGAGGAAGGCACTTCCTGATCCCTCCCGCTGCCTCTCTCCACTCCCACCGAGACAATCCCCCAGGCACAAAGACCCCCTAACCTCCTCCAGGCTCAGCCCGGGAGGCTCGGAAACTGCCCTTTGATTTCTCTACTGCAAGGAATTAACTTTTCTTCCCTAGTAGCCTGGAAGAGGCTCAATTTCTCATACATACAAAATAAAAAATCTCATATGTTACAGTGATGTTTAAACTGACAGTCTTTAAAGCGCCCTTTCCCTAAACCTCAGGACGGACGTAGATACCAATACTGTGCTTTTGATGAGATGCACGGGCGACACAACTTGTGTTAGGGGAGGTAACCCGACTCCATCTCAGAAAGCCGGCCCTGAATTTGATGAAAGGGCTCTCCATTTTGAAATTTTACACTGTCCCCTAGACTGTCCCTCAAAGCACAGATGTGGCCACCCAGCCCTAAATTCCAACTTTGACTCAAGCTGCAGCACTGAAATGGCTCATTTCAGAAGGCAAGCTGGAGACAGTAAATATAACTGTAATAGTTACAACATGCCCTATAACCCGCTAGTAAAATCTGGAAAATATTCACAGACTGAGCACACCACAGGGGCCACAGGCCACGGGCTACTTTTTGGTGAGGAAAAACAGTACTAAATGGAGGCGGGGGCGGGGGGGGGGGGGAAGTCTTCCACAAAGATAATACACTTTAAACTGTCTACACGTCCTTCAAATGTCTCCGAGTGCCACCTCCCAACAGGGACACAACCAATATTGCTTCAATAAATGGCTCAGCCTGTTTTAGACCTCAGAATTTCTAATGCTCCACCCTCTTTGTCTGCCTATTGGAGTTTTGCGCATCATAGTAATTCAAGATGGATTTGGATTTTGTTTTCCTTTGCTTTTAACTCATGCAGCCAAACGTAAAGGGCCAATTAATAATAACACTTTCATGTTGTGAACATTCAGACGAGCCTAGGACGGTTATTTTTCTGCCCCAACAGCAACCAGAAAAAGTTAAAACCTGCATAGCTAGTGGATTTTTAAATAATTTTGAGGCTTTATCACGCTCACTATGAGAACTCTGATGTCTGTGATCACCAAGCAACTGCCTGTTTTCCAAACACTGTTGCAAAGTCACCCGTCATTTTGTGTAGGAAAGGTCACCAAATGAACTACCTGTCTCCACTCAAGGCTCAGGGGCCATGCACGCCGTAGCCACCGATGCCAAAAGTCCCACAGAGAAATTTTTCCTGGAAACAGTGTTTCCAGGAAACAATGCGGAGTCGGGGGACCCCTGGGGGCCCTTGGCATCTGAGAGCTGCACGAGCCCGCCCGGGGCTGGAAGGCTCGTGGCCACGCGGGGCAGGCGCTTTGGTGCCCGCGGGGTCGCCAGTGCCGAAGGCTGCGGCCGCGCCGGCTCGGAGCGTTCCCACACCGGCGGGCTGTGGGAACCCAGGCGGGGACAGACGAGCTTTGTAACGGGACACCGGAGCCTTCTCCCGGAGAGGGGAGGAGGAAAAAGACCTCTTCAAAGAAGAGGAATATTCGAGAGACAGCCTTCCATCCTCAAACCGACTTGGTTTTGCGAAGCACTCCGGGCCACAGTCCTATTTTATGTTAAATCAAATGGGACTAATTCACATCACCACCATCCTTGGGGGGGGGGGGGGGGGGGGAGCAACAGAGGTGGAAGGAACAGTGTACTTACGGCCCCTGACTGTAACCTTAGAGGAGTGCTCATGCGTCTAAGCCTAGCGTATTTCACCCGCAAGGTGGGTATATTTCCCTCACAGCCTTGTTTTTGATGATTAAACTACATAATATACATGAAGCTTTATTTTCCTACAACAACTACTACTATACTCCATGTGAATTATAAGTGAGAAGAATTTTTATTCAATTATTAAATAACCCTTAATAAACGTTATAGGGTAACATAACACTGAATACCTTGCCACAAATTTATTTAAATACAAAGCTTATATTCAGAGCCTGAAAGATCCCCCTCCCCTCCTCCTTTTCATTGACCTAGAGATAAACTTTGACCCCCTTGTTTGATAATCACATTTTTCTGAAGATGCCTTGTTCCTTTCAAGAACGGCAGCTTGCCCGCAAATCTGGACACTTGACATGCTTCGGTATACTTCTTTCCTCCCTCTTTGCCTTGACAGCAAGAACCTTTATCCTTTAGACTTGATTCCTAAACCTTGTATATTGTTTGCATGAGAGAATATTTGGGAGCAGAGGGGGAATTTGCCTCCTTCTAAGTTTCATTGGGTTGCTGACTCTATCTTTCGAAAGTGTGCATCTGAAATTCAGTTCTTTAAAAAAATGCTTACTGGTAATGCTGAGATTCTTTTTCTTTTTCTTTTTCTTTTTCTTTTTTTTCCCCCCTTTTTTTCCTGAGTCTTATTCTCTTGGGTCAAATCTGGGATTGACTGCATGGCCCTGATTTAACTTACACTATAAAACTCTCAGCCCCTGAGGCACGCTGTGAAGTGAGCCGCTAAGCTGACCTCGATGAGAAAATTGGAAGAAGGAAACTTTCCCCCCGCAGATTGAAACTTCCATGGCTTCCTCAAAAAACAATTAAAATGTAAACATTTTCCCAAACCTAAGGTATTCCGTATTTTACCTTAGTTACAGCAGCTGAGCTCTCCTTCCCAAGAGTGATTTGTTGGAACGCAAAAATCTGTCCTTACTGCCTCTAAGTGAACACACACCTACTCGTAAGCAACCAAGACAATCCATCCAACAAAACATCATTGTTGAATAAACCCATTCCCCACTTCCGGCTATGGTCTGAGATGGAAATTCCTAATTTCTGGAATCATATTACATTAAAGACAGGAATCATATTGCTCCTGCCCTGTTTTATTCCTAGATCAAAAGGCACGGCCAAAAGATTGTGCAAAGCCAAGAAGCACTTTTGCAGGTAACACACGATATACCAAATATAAAGACTAGGCATGGCGTTACACCAATCAACCTCTATTAAGAACATCAAAATAAAAGGGATTTATAACTCCTAGTTATATAAACAGAGAAATGACATTGGGAATAATGCTGATTGTGTGTAGAGAAAGAAAATGCAAGTGCCCATATTTTCTAAAGGATTTCAAAGCCAGAGCTGTTGCTACATGATTCAACACTTTTGTCTTTTTCTTTTTTGTTTTAATGGGGGAGAGGGGGGAATCCCATAGCTTGTGCCTTAGAATCAGAAGTTTAGAATTTTGGAGTCACAGTTCTCACAGATACTTGGTAGGAATTTGTTTTATCTGACGGTAAAGTACCGGTTCAGATTGGCCTTAATGAGTTCTTATCTCTACTGACTACTAGCTCTCTGTGACTTTGGATTAGTCACTTAACTTCTCTGAGCCTTGCTTTCTTCCTCTCTGAGGTGGAAAATGCAATGCCTTTGTGCAGCTCATCACAACATTGAAATGGCTAATCAAAACTACATGTAAAAGAACTATAGCGAAATGAAGTATTATAATTATCATTGTTGGATTTTGACAGTTGTACTGAGCAAGATTTCTACATTTTTCTTTAAGAAATCCAATAACTACTTTTCATTTATGTCTGACTATATTTCAACACCATACGGTCTTAGTTGAGGAACAAGAAAAGTCTTTCTGGCAATGTAAAATTTAGGAGTAATGCTTTTCTTAGCATCATTGAAGAACCATCTAGAACCACCTAGATTTTGTATGAATGAACTCACATAGCCACAAACGTGTAGCACCGTATCCTTCTGTGCAGTCCAGTCTCAACGCGAAAGTCCTCAAATTACTTAACTGATAAACTTTAACCTTGGATATTCATTTCAACAAACAGTTTTTAAGGAATAATCTGAATGAAGCAGACTTATCTGGTCCAAGGTTTCCAGGTCGACACACTGAATTATTCTGCAGACCTGCTGTGCCCATGACAAGGCTGCCTAGCTGTGCAGGAAGATTGGTTTGAACAACCTCCCCAGAAAATCTGGGAGTTTTACAGCAATCTCTGCCGGTCTGAGATTCACTTGTTGAACCCTTGATTATACTTGAGATTCACATGTTGAATCATTGACAAGTGTTTACTGGGAATTCTATTCTTAATGTTAGAAAGTGGGTAGGAACAAAAACACATATTACGTACCTGGCGTATGTGTCAATTTCTATAAAACATTAGGACGGAGCATTCAACGTTCACTGGAACTTTGCAAAGAAATTCTAGACTCGGAGGAAAGATCCCGAGATTATAACCTCTCTCTCATGAGCCCTTCTGAAGGAGAGCAGGGGGTAGTTTTCTTTCTTCACTGGAAATAAGAAAAAAGAAGCACAACTTCCTGCCATCTACTTTCCTCCCTGAGTTTCTGATATTTTAGCTTTTAATTCATGGGCCAGAATACTGACCTGGAAACCTATGATGTTGCACATTTACAAATGTTTTTGAAAGGACCCAAGGACTTAAAACCATATAAATTTAATAAATGATAAAAAAGCCAAGGTAGATTGGCCTGGTCTTCATGAACATACATCAAATACCTGCCTTGTTCTCTGAGATGATTTTAAATGTTGCATGACAAATGCAGGAAGCAGGTGAAATGCATGGTGATTCAAACTCCATCTCTGGGGAAGACAGGCCTTTCCTCAACCTCTCTGACTTACACCCAAACATCTCCCTAAACCCAAGCACTTACACCGAGGAAGAATCAGTCATAGAATGACGTGCCCCATTTGGCTGATAATTTTATTAGTTTTATGTGTAATAGAAATAGATTCATTTTACTATCACTCTCTGATTTCTAAAGTTTTTAAAAACCAAAACAAAACAGCTTTCAATAAATAAATTCTTCCCAGCAGGAATCGTTAGTAGATATAGAAAAATGTATATGGAAAAGCAACAGAATGGTTACAAACAATTTCAAAAAAGAAGAGAAGGTTGGAGGAATTACATTAGTGGATCTTAAGAATTACTACAAAACTACAGTGGTCAAGACACTGTGCTATGAGTAAAAGGATAGACACATAAATCAATGGAATGGAATAAAGTACAGAAAGCGACCTATACAGGGGCGCCTGGGTGGCTCCGTCGGTTAAGCATCCGGCTTCGGCTCAGGTCATGATCTCACAGTTCGTGGGTTCGAGCCCCGTGTCAGGCTCTGTGCTGACAGCTAGCTCAGAGCCTGGAGCCTGCTTCCGATTCTGTATCTCCCTCTCTCTCTGTGACCCTCCCCTGTCTGCGCTGTCTCTCTCTGTCTCTCAAAAATAAATAAAAAACATTAAATAAATAAATAAATAAAAAAGAGACCTATACAAATATGGCCAGTTGATTTTGAGAAAGGAGCAAATGCAATTCAGTGAAGAAAGAACAGTCTTTTCAACAAATGGTGTTTGAACAATTGGACATGCAAATGCAAAAAATAAATAAACAGACCTTCCCCTACACATAAAGCCACAGGCTAGAATTGACTAAAAATGGGTCACAGACCTAAATGTAAAATCTGTACTCTCTTATGAGAAAATCTTCATGACCAGAGGCTAGAAAAAAGTTCTTAGATGTGATGCTAAGAAACACAACCATAAAATTAAAAATTGACAAACTGAACTACATTGAAAGCAAAACTTTTCTGCTGCAAAAAACACTTGGAAGAATTTTTTTAAAAAAATCTAGAGACAGAGAGAAAACATTAGCAGATCATATATTTGACAAAGGACTTGTATCCAGAATATAAAAAGAACTCTCAGGGGTCGCCTTGATGGCTCAGTCAGTTAAGCATCCGGCTTTGGCTCAGGTCATGATCTCACAGTTCATGGGTTCGAGTCCCGCATAGGGTTCTGTGCTGACAGCTAGCTCAGAGCCTGGAGCCTGCTTTGGATTCTGTGTCTCCCTCTCTCTCTGACGCTCCCCTGCTCACACTGTCTCTCTGTCTCTCAAATAAATAAATAAATAAGAACTCTCAGAACTTACCAATAGGAAAACCAAACCGCAATATAGAAATGAGTGAAATTGTTGAATAGACACTGACCAAAGAGGATATATGGATGGCAAAAAAAAAAAAAAAAAAAAAAAAGCACATGAAAAGATGTTCTATATCATCAGCCATTGGGAAAATGTGAATTATAACCTTGATTAGGCTTCACCACACATCTGATAGAATAGCTAAAATTAAAAAAAACAAAATACTGACAATATCAAGCCCTGGCACAGAAGCAGAGCATCTAGAAGGCTCGTGTATTGCTGGTAGATTGTGGACTGTCAGAGCCACGGTGGAAAACAGCTGGGCAGTTGCTTATAAACTTAGAAAGTTAAACATACACTTAACATGTGACCTGACAATTCCACAACTTGGGGTTTACTAAAGAGAAATGAAACTTGTGTTCACACAATATCTCTACACAAATGTTTATAGCAGTTCCATTTGTAATGAACAAAAGCTGGAAGGAACCCAAATGTTCCCCAGCAGGTGAATGGATAAACAAGCTATGACACATCCATTCAACGGAGTATTATTCAGCAATAAAAAAGGAATAAAATGTTGGCACATGCAATGACTTGGGTGAATCTCAAAATAATTATACCACGTGAGAAAAGCCAATCTTAAAAAGCTACATATTGTATGGTTAGATTTATAGGATAATTGTTTTTATTTTTGTCATTTGAGAGAGAGAGCAGGTGAAGTGGTGGAGGGAGAGAGAGGGAGAGGAGAGAGAGAGAATCCCAGGCAGACTCCACGCTCAGTACAGAGCCCGATGGGGCATCCCACAATCCTGGTATGACATGAGCCGAAATCAAGAGTGCGATGTTCAACTGTGTCACCCAGGCAGCCCAATTTATAGGATATTCTTAAAAGAACAAAATGACATTGATGGGCAACAGATCAATGGTTTCCAGAAGTTGGGGTGGGAGGCGGGTGCCGTGTGAAGGGGATAGCAGAGAGAGTTTTGGAGGCGACAGAACTACTCCCTGTCCCGGTTGTGGGGGCAGTTACATGAATTTATATATGCGTTGAAATCCCAAAAAAGAAAAAGCACACACATGTTCATAGCAGCACTATCCATAACAGCCAAAAGGTGGAAACAGTCTGAATGCCAACCAATGGAGTAAGGGTTAAATAGATGGTGGTGTGTGCATACAATGGAGTATTATTCGGCCATAAAGAAGAATGAGGTACTGATCTACTACAACATGGATGAACCTCTAAAACATTATGCTAAATGAAAAAAGCCAACCACAGAAGATCATGTATGCTATGATTCCATTTATAGAAGATATCCTATGATCCCACTGACATAAAATAACTATTCCAGAATAGTTAAGGACATTGAGACAGAACACAGATTGGTGGTTACTAGGAACTAAAGAGCATTTCCTTAAGGGTGCAGACTTTCCTTTCAGGAGGATGAAAATGTTTTGGAGGTAGACAGAGCTGATGGTTGCACTACACATGAATGTACTAAATGCCACCGAACTGTTGTATGTTTTTAAATTTCACAGATACAAGAAATCTAAGAAAGTCTATTTTACTATATGACAATTTCATAACAATAAATTTAAAGTCGAAAGAAAAAAGAAGGAAACTGTAAAACTGCAATGACTTGGTAACTCCAGGCTCCAATGACCGCCTTGAACAGAGCATCAAAGAGTAAAGATGTTACATTCTAGAAGACTTCCCGTTTCTGTCCATTAGGCTCTGTTCTTCCTGAAAACGTTTCTGCAAAAATGGTCACTCAAAGGAGAATTTTTTTGTCCAATTAAAAAAAAACTCAACTGTATGAAATTAATTTTCTTTTCAAACAACATTTACTTAATAACCATGTTAATTAACCTACTGATTGGGACACCATGGATGGACCTTGAAGACATTACCCGGAGAACTAAGTCAGACAAAGACAAATGATCTCACTTTTACATTGGATCTAAAAAAGTCAAATTCATAGAAACTGAGACCAGAATGGTGGTTACCAGGGGCCGGAGGGTGAGGCGAAAGGGAAGATGTAAGAATACAGACTTCCATTATACGTTGAATAAGTTCTAGGATCTAATGCACAGCATAGTATTATAATTTATATTATATGTTTGAAAGTTGCTAAGAAAGTAGATCATCAATGTTCACATCACAAAAAAAGACATAGTGAACATGTGACAGGACACAGGGCTTCGCTAAGCTATGGTGGTAATCATTTTGCAATACATAGATGTGTATCAAACTGTCATGATAAATACTTCAAACTCACACAAAGCTGTCTGTCAGTAAGGCTGGGGGGGTGGGAAGTGACCTACCTAGGCTTCGGAAACTGTGGTTGTGTTTAGAGTATATTGCCTGTTCGTTTTGAACAGAAGAGAGATGAAGAGAGAAGAGTTTATGTTGCCTTTTTTAAAATGTCTATTTTTGAGATAGAGAGCGTGAGCAGGGGAGAGGCAGAGAGAGAGGGAGACACAGAATCCAAAGCAGGCTCCAGGCTCTGAGCCATCAGCACAGAGCCTAATATGGGGCTCGAACTCACTGACAGAGAGATCATGTCCTGAGCACAAATTCAACGGTCAGTGAACTGAGTCACCCAGACGCCAGTTATTTTGCCTTTGAGTGAAGAATTCCGGTGACAGGACCCCTCTTTGTCTTCAGCCACTTGCCAATTCCTACCTATACTGTGTGTTTGGCTGCTCCTTGTCTTTATCCAGAGGCTGTTCCCTCTGCCTTTAATGGCTTTCCTCGTCAGTGCTTTTTGCTCTGGTCAGCTCGTAGTCATCTTCTAGAACTCAGCTCTGAGATCTTCTCCAGGAAGCATCCTTGAACCTGGGGATTCCCACAATGCCCTGGGCTTTACAAGCCTTTCAATGGGTGATTGGCTGTGATCTGCTCATGTGACTGTCTCTTCCCCCACCCCCAAGCCCTAGGCTTCTGAAGAGGAGGAGGAGGCATATCTTGTTCATCATTAGTCTCTCCAGTGACTACTGTTAGAGATTCGAGAAGTGTGGTTGGTTTGTGCAGATTGTTCTATGTTCCTTGTAAAACAATCTGAATTCATATCTGAACAAGTTCTAGTCTCTCCTCACTCACACAGGTTGTGACCCTCGCTTTATGATGAATTCTGATTCTCCAGGTTCTGTATTTTCCCAGTGGTTCTAAGTTAGCTTCGTGTGGACTTCTAATATGTGGAACAAGGTTTTTCTTCTTTTTCAGAATACCCAAAGTTAGGACACTTGGCAAGCCAGACTTCAAATAGTTCCAGCACAGAATGATGGTTTTGACTTCTTTAGCTCACGTACACACCCATAGAATCTGACAGCACAGCTAGAATTCTCAGTTAATGCCTGTGAATGAATCAAACTCTAACCCAACATATCAGGAAGGTAAGCCATCTCCTACCTCTTGCCAGAACTTGGCTCCCTGGTGCCTATCGAGCGTTTCTCTCTGAGGGTTTAAATTTGTTTTTTATGTTTTTTATTTATTTTTGAGAGACAGAGAGAGACAGCATGAGCAGGGGAGGGTCAGAGAGAAGGAAACACAGAATCTGAAGCAGGCTCCAGGCTCTGAACTAGCTGTCAGCACAGAGCCTGACACAGGGCTCGAACCCACGAACCGTGAGATCATGATCTGAGCCGAAGCCGGATGCTTAACCAACTGAGCCACCAGGCACCCCTCTCTGAGGGTTTAAAGGCAGGACCAACCCAACAGTGCTGGAAGTACCCAGTAGCTGACCTAGGTTTTGAAGGACCCTTTTTGTTTTCTTAAAATTTTATTTTAGAGAGAGAGATCACATACACAAGGACATAAGCAGGAGGGAGGGAGGGAGGGAGAGAGAGAGAGAGAGAGAGAGAGAGAGAGAGAGAATCTCAAGCAGGCTCCATGCTCAGTGCAGAGCCTGCTGCAGGGCTTGATCCCATGACCCTGGGGTCATGACCTGAACCAAAATCAAGAATCAGATGCTCAGTCAGCTGAGCTACCCAGGCACCTCTTTGAAAGACTCTCTCTTTAAAATAGATTTACAAACACAGGAAACAACAGGTGTTGGCAAGGAGAAAGGGAAACATCGTCGGTGGAAATGCGAACTGGTGCAGCCACTCTGGAAAACAGTATGGAGGTTCCTCAGAAAGTTAAAAATAGGACTACCCTATCATCCAGCAATTGCACTACTAGGTATTTATCCAAAAGTTACCAGAATTACTGATTTAAAGGGATACATACACCATGATGTTTATAGCAGCATATAAAAAATAGCCAAATTATGGAAAGAGCCCAAATGTCCATTGACAGGTGAATGGATAGAGGATGCATGTACAATAGAATATTACTCGGCCATAAAAAAAAAATGAAACCTTGCCATTTGCAATCATGTGGATGGAGCTAGAGAGTATTATGCTAAGTGAAAAAAATCAGTCAGAGAAAGACAAATAGCATATGATTTCACTCTTACATGGAATTTAAGAAACAAAACAGATGAACATGGGGCGGGCGGGGGAAAAGAGGCAAACCGGAAATCAGACTCTTAAGTATAGAGAACAAACTGAGAGGTGCTGGAGGGGAGGTGGGCGGGGAGATGGGTTAGATGGGTGACGGGTATTAAGGAGAGCACTTGAGATGAACACCAGGTGTTGTGTGTAAGTGGTGAGTCACCAGACCCTACACAGGAAACTAATGTTACTCTGTATGTTAATGGACAGGAATTTAAATAAAAACTTGAAATGAAATGAAATGAAATGAAATGAAATAGATATACAAATAAGAAATCCAGGTACAAAGCAAACAGTCACTTAGAATTGAGGAGGGAATCACTGTAAGTTACGGGCTCCCTGTGGTGTGTATCTGCCCAGGCGATTTGCAAGGAACACTTACCCAGAAACCATCATGACTGCATCCCGGTTTCCTCTCCCCACCTAGAACACCTGACAACACCCAGCAAACTGCCTGCACTCTTAGAGGTTCCAGTAAGTTCCTGGGAGTCCTGCCTCTGAGCCACACCCCACCAATAAGATTAACCAAGATAATGTCTTGACGCTTACTGAGGGGCACCAAGTGTCCCTGTCTGTTCTCTCACATACTTCGCAATCACAACTCCATGTGGCAAATACTATAACTGGCCCCTTTTCAAAAACCGACCAGCTGCAGAGGCATGAAGGACATTCCCTGGAAACAGAGCCACTCTTCAATACTTGCTTGATGTGGGTTGCCTTTCTAGAAGCCACCACCCAGTTAAGCAGTGTGGCCGTTGGGATGCAAGTTCTGGAGTCAGCCAAGCCCGGACTCTGAGCCCAGAACTGCCTTTACAAGATGCATTACTCAACCTCTCTAAACGTTCACATCCTTAGCTATAAAGTAGGATGTACGTTCTCATTATGGTTTTATTGTTATCTGTCTGGCCCCTAAAGGGCTGACTGTCAATTCAGGGATAAATTCTAATTGGAGAGAACCATTAAAACCAATAGATCCCAAAGATCATACAGATTCCAGAAATTCCCTATATGCTTCTAGGATGCAGCTTTGGAATGACAGAACTAGGTTGGTAGCATTGTAAACCTAAGAAAGCATATGGCATTGAACCTGTCTATAGCAGGTTACTGTAACTCTGCTCTGTAAGCTAGATTCAGCCCTTCTGATCTCAGTTCACCAGGGGATAAGCAGAGCACATAAAATAATTTATCTTGACTTCCAAACAACAGTCCCACCTCAAGGGGCATGTGATTCTGGTAGTTCAGGCAGGTGGACAAATTTATTTATTTTTTTATTATTTTTTTTTCCAAGTGGGCAAACTTAAAATGGGAGGGAAACAGGATCATAGATTGCTCTTCACATTCGTGGTTCCTCAGCCTTCACTTCCTGAAACAGAAACTGGGGGTTCTTGTGGGAAAGGGAGTAAGAAAGCAGAGGCTAGAAGGGAAAAGTTGGTAGAAATTCGTGAATCACCCAGAAGTGGGAGGAGCATGGTGAAAGCAAACCCCCCAATCTCCCCGCCAGAGCTGATTTTGATCTGAAAGGTACATCAGTAGTTTCAGTATTCTAGGATCATGTACATTTCCTAATATTTCCAGGTACTATGATTTTTAATCATTCTGAAAAGGACATGTCAAGGAGTCCTTTGAAAAAAGAAAAGCCCTCCTTCTAGGAGAGAAAAGCTTCCATGCTTGCTACTGGTGAAATGTCCTGGCTCATTTATTCTATTTCTACTGCCTGTGCTTCTCCGTATTTTACAATGATTGTTTACTTAGGCTTTGTATTATTATTTGGGGTATTTGGGAGTACTTTCCTCCCTAGACATCTAAGGGATTTACAAATTCACATAGCTGATTCCTGCTAGTTAAGCTGCTGGTGTTCTACTGACTTGTTTCTGTGGTAGAAAACACCTCTTGTCTCCTCAAACATTGTTCTGTCATAGCATTAAGCAAGACGAGGGGGGATAATGTGTAGGTTGACTCTACTATATAGCTAAAGTCATTACTAGATTCAAAAATTAACCATATAATTTGTTTTTTCTAGTTCCATATACAAATTATCATTGGTGATCCCCAATTCAGAATTTTTTTAAAAGAAGGAAAGTTTTCGAGCCCTAGGATATGACTGGTGAGTGAAAAGACAGAGTGATGGAGTACTTATTTCAATAATGGGCTTTTTACAAAGGCAGAAACTTTTATATTAATAGCTACATTCTGGAACAGGATGTCAAAAAGCTGTGTAACAGATCCTTCAGATCTATTACTGTCCCTGCAAACAAAATCCATTATGCACAAACGTAACATCAAACGATGTGCCACAGCCCATGTTACAAACAAGTTGAACAGTCCTTGGGGGCCTCTTTAAAAGCGGACCTCCATGTTTGTAATTCAGGGACACCGCTGCTTCCACCTATCTGCAGATATTTACACAGGCACTTGGGGTTCCCCCGCCTTACCTATCCACCCCTGGGGGAAACCTGGAAACCCTTTTAAAGTGATTTTTCTCACACTTTCAAAGAAGTGTTCTATTAATGCTTTTTGTCTTTCATAATGACCAATAAAAGTGGAATCCAAAATTATCCCTGCTCAACACACTTAATAGAAACAGATCCAGCCTTCCATCAGACCCTCTGCCCAGCCTCCCCCCTCACCCCTCTAAGTGACGTCTGCAACCCGGGCTGGACTGTTACCCAGGATGACCTTCCAGCCACCTCCCCCCAAGGGTGTGTCAACTGCCAGCCACATTGGGGAAAGCTAAGAGAGGAATCCGACTTCACTCTGAATCTCCTCGTCTCCACGGGGGCAGAGTGGAGTGTTAGCCAAATCCTTCCTATTATTTAAAAACAGCTTTTGCTGGCTAAGTTTCCCCCTCCCCCCCCAAAGAAGAACTTTCCTAGATGGGTAAACATGTTTGTCTTTAAGGGTTGTTAAAGAAGAAGCCGGCATAGTTCGGCCAGCTCCAGATGAAACGAGTTAAGTGATTCTCCCGCATGGTAATGTTTGAAAATGCCATGTTTGTGCCATATTTGGAGTTTTTACTAGGAGTGTGACTTCAATGCAGCCCCCGCCCCCCTCCAGCCCCCTCCCACCCCCCTCCTCCTCCTTTATGTATATATGTTGCATAATTATGGAGCAGTGAGTATTTATCACCTTTTCTGGGCAGTAAGCAGAAAGAAATACAATACCATTACTTCCAGTTACTGCCTTTCCCAAGATAATTAGGTAACATAGCAGAGGGAGCCTCCGTGGGCCTAATGCTGTCCAAGTTAAGTGATTGACACGGCTCTGTCTGGCTGCTCTATTAACTGTTTCATTTTGTTGCTATTTGCAGTTTGCTTGGCTAATACTCCGAACAAATACAGACTGTTTCTTTAGCCCCTTTTTTCTCTTTGACCTTCTCCTGCCCATTTTCTTTGACTCACTTCAAACTGCCTTGAAAAGGCCTGTTGAATACACACAGTCCATCAGAGGCCCAGGTCCATCCCTACCCTTGCCCTGAATGCCTTACTTCAAAGATGGGCCGCATTCTTTAATTGCCCTTTGAATTAATATCAAAGGGTCACAATGCGAGTGCCAAAAGAGAAAGGGGCTTTAATGAAGCGAAGAGCTGCCATTCATTTGCAGATAAGCACGTTTTTATGCCTGAATGGTCACCGAGGCTAAAGGCTTCGGGAAGGGGAGGCTGTCCGGAGAGGTCTTTTCCTTAAGTAGTGATTAGTTCAAACAAACAAGAGTAAACAAATAAAAAAAAAAAGTTTACAAACAGCGACAACCGAAAATAAATAATAAGGCTAAATTCGTGAGCTGCACCTCCCCTCCCAAACAGCCCCGTAAAAACAAAAACAAAAAACCTGCATGTACTTAGCAAATCCATTCACCATTTTTAATCCCATATTTCAACACTGAAATTCCAAGGGCGGGACTCAACAACAGGCCGGAGATAAAGTATTTTCACTTTGTGCCATAGGTAACACGGAGGCAAAATGGGAAGGCTGTAAAATGTAGGGGGAGGGGAATGTAACTTTTCCCCCTCCCCCGAAAAAAAAAGAAGGAAAGAAAGAAAGAAAAAGAAAAATGTCCCAGGGCTCAGGACATAATTACTTTGACTGTGAACATTTGTGTTGAAATTATTGATGCTTCACTAACCCTCCCAGCACAGAGAATTCAGTTTGAGTCTAAAATAGTATAACACTTCTATCAGTCCTCTCTAGAAGTAGACGAGATCTGTCCCAGGGAGATCACCATTTGGTGGCCGCTGCCGTCATCTGTACCCTCGTGATACTCTCGCTCCAACAATAGACTGAGTGAGTACACCAGCAGCACCGGAGGCCAACAGAAGGTAAAATACTGCTCAAATCATAAGCGATCGCAGCAAAAGAGTAAGCCATGCTTCTCTCCATCATTCTCCTTTGGGAGAGGTTGGCGATGAAGGAAGGATTTCAGTCCCAGTGAATTACCATCTTAACTAAAGCTCAGACAACATCCTTAGGGTCCCTGGCTACCAAAGTGGCTGGCCTCTAGTAGCCACAACATTCGGACCATCCCCTGGGCTTTCTCTCTTCGGCGAAGGCCTGATAAGCAGAGTTTAGGTTACTCTCCGTGATATAACTAAGAAGGTCCTTGTTCAAACGGTCCACACAGCCTCCGAAAGTGAGAGGCCGATTTTGAATTCGTGCACAGAAAATTGCCACTGCTAGGTCAAGAGAAAGAGAGAGAGAGAGAGAGAGAGAGAGAGAGCTCCCACTTATCTTTGAAGAAATCAAAAGCATCTTCTCTTCCCTGGCCTTATTTTCCATGAGCTTGTCCATCTGGTTCATAGTTGTCAGAACAGAGGGAGAAAAGGGCAGCAAATAAATGTCAGAGAGGCAGTCAATCTGCATAAATCTCCAACTCCTTCCAGAGAAACTCCTTCCTGGCCTGCTGGGCCTTCTAATCTTGTGACATGAGCCAACAGGCATGAGAACAATGTGGAAATCAAAAGCCTTATTTTGCCCAAATCCAAACCCCTAACAGTAATTTCTCCCATCCCGCTTTTCAACCAGAAATGCACCAGGGTGCTGCTCTGCAGGAAAGCGGTGTGATCTCAACAGCTAGGTCCCTTCTGCCCTGGATACGGAAGGAATTCTGTGTATTTTGGACTGACCACAGGAAGATCCACTTAATTCTTATTAGACCGTACTCTGAGAAAGCATTAAGGCAACTCAATCAGCTCCCAAATCTTGTTTCAGTAAGTACAAAAGCAAGGAGCAGATTAGACGTAAATGATACCTCATATTTGTTCAGAACTTCGAATGTGTCCGGGGCCGCTACTGTATCACAACAATGCTTGGAGGTGGTGGAGCCAATATTTCACCCCCACCTCAGAAGAATCCAGCTCAGATTGGCTAGTGAGTTTCCCTTGACCACACAGCTACTTAAGAGAGTTGAGGCTTGGGGCTCCAAAAGGAAAGTCACTTAACCCCAAAGTCTTTCATGGAATCACAGTTCTATCTGGTGCAGAATTAGATTTTGGCAGTCCAACGTGCTCTAATTTCTTCACCAACACCCACAAGCGGAATACACTTCAAGACACTGCAAATCCAGTTTAATGGGCCACCAGAGAAATGGCTGAACTGTGTATTTTGATTTCATCATACGGACGCAACCACTGATTAGCTCCATTCAAAACAAAGCAATAATAGCAATGCCAATAGTAATGATTATACTTTGCATTTATCCAACGCTTCACACCTACAAGTGTTTGCACACCCACTATCTAATGTAATTGTATTTTTTTTCAGATGGGGAAAAAATGTTGTCACTTTAATTTCAAGTGCCTAGGAACGAAGCCACGTGAATCTCTAATACGCCCTGGTGTCAGATGAAGTACAGCATTGGGAAGTTTTCAGATCAAAACAGCCTTCCCCCTAAAGTGGCCCAAGTAATAGGTTTCTTATTTCCTATGTAACTCTCAATAAAACTAAGGGGCATTTGATACTCAAGTAGAATCTATATTCCCAAGGGACAGATCGGTCATGCTGGCATTCTCTTCTCTACCCACCTTCCCATTCACAGCTGGAAAAGGAGTTTCCGAAATTCAGGTCCAGGGGAAACACCCCTCTCTGAAGCTTAACCTGCAAAGCGCCCCAAGTGCAACAGGAATGGTCCCCCAACTTCACAAACGGTTGTTGTATTAAAGGGCTTCCCTAAATGTAAATGGCGGTCTTGTCCAGAGGCCAGCTGGACCTCTGTCCTGAAGGTTTTCCACTGGGTCTCTCTCCCCAAGTCATAACCACAGAGCTGCTGGCTTTGCACACTGCCCTCCAAACAGACAACCTGGCCCCGGAGATCTGATGAATATTTAGTGCCCGCGGCACTGGGGCACAGCTCCTCCTCTTTATCCCCGTTAGGAATCAGAAGCCCGCTTGCAAGAAACTCTCACCTTCAGTGAAGAAAACGCAGAGCAGCCTGTCCCGAAAGGTGTAAACTCACAAAAAATTTGCATTCGCTTGGCTTCTTAAAACACGTGAAGTCTACCTCTTCCGCTCTCGCCACTTCGCCCAAGAACCAGCTCGGAGTAAGTGTTATGTCAACGAAAGAGGCTTAGAGGGGAAGAAAATGTGATCTAAACAAACCTCTAGGAGCAGACATCCTGCTCAATTGGGAAGGCTTCAATGGGAAACATTTGTTATGAAGTAATAAGAATTTGCATAATTTTGGGGAAGGCTGTTTTCAAAGTCATCCTCTTTTTCACCTGCTTAGGCCTTTGCCGTGTATGGCTTTGGTTAAGTTTTGTTGATGGAGGCTCATGTTTAACCAACTGTTTTTAATTTACAAATTAAACTTGTCAGAAGTAGAAATCCTTCCCTTGGAACTCTTCCAATATGTCAAGAATTAATTCTAATGAAAACGGCATTGCCTAAATGCAGGATGGCCAGTCACTTATTTTATTTACACAAAGTCCTTCTCAGTTTCTTTGATAAAAGCAGCTAAATCTTTTTCCTCTTTCATGTTTTGTCAGCACTTGATTCCTTTTGTCCCTTGGCTATTTGCCTAGCTGTGGACAATAAGACAGGAAGAATAGAAGCAGATTGTTGGAATGGCCCTCAATAAACCTAATTATGACATGTTGACTGCCCTCACCATGACACAGTCAAGGGACCCAGGCTTATTCAATTACCCTTGCCAGGTTTCCCTTTCAGACCTAAAGTTATCCTTTGAGTGTTTGTATTTCTGAACAGTATTCATGTTCATTGTGAAAGAAAATCCCCCGGACTTTGAGGGGTTTTTAAGTTGATGCTGTTATTGTAGCTAATTTTTATTAACTGAATGATAACATGATAAAGAAATAGACTTTTGTTATGTAATAAGAACAAATCAGTGTGTGCTGAAAGTTACACCTCTCTTTCCTTTCTCTTCGAGCCAGCCTGGCAGGACGTGTAACCTGAATTAATAAACAAAATAATTTCTTCAACCTGCATGTCCCTTACAACACGATACAGAGTAGAGCTCCACAGAACGGGACCGGGGCTTCGACGTGATTCTTCTTAACTCAAAAATAATAATGACAGGATTTTGGGGGGTGTGCATGTGTGCGTTTTGTTGTGTTTTCCTTTTTAAGCACCAAGGAGGTTTTTTGCCCTATTAACACCAGAGAACATAAGTTCATTGATACCTTTATGCCAACAGCTATTTCTTCAGCTGTTTGAGATAGACAGGATGAACAGTATTTAATTAAAACTCTGCCTGCTGGTTGGACGAGCCCTTTCCTTCTCGAACAGATTGTTCGGAGATCACACCAGTGGTTCCCGCAAAGCCAGTGTATAAAAGCTGTGTGTCAAGTGAACAAAGGAGTGGAAAAATGAAGGAATGCCAAAAATCAGCTCCTGATCCATCCTAGCTTTTAAGTCAACTAGGTCTGATAGAATTAATATTCAATTGTATTTAAAGCTGCACAAAGCTTGGCAAGAACAATTGCTTTGTAAGTTACAGCATCTCTGGGCAATTTCTTTTTCTTTCTTTCTTTTTTTAATTTTCTTCTGAGAAACTCATTGTTCTTTTTAGGTAATGTGGCAGCCCTTGGGACTATAAGAGAATAAAAGTTGAACCACAATATGCCAAAGTAGGTGCTATAAAATCTTAAATTTGTTCGTCAAGTCATTCCCTTTGTTAGAAAATTCCCATCGTTTGAATAAAAGTAAGTCTAAATTGTAATCTGCCCTGCTAGTGAATTCGGAGTTTGGCACTTATTTGCTTTCTAGGGAAATTACTTTTTTAATCCTAATGTGAGAAATCAACTTCACAAAGGACATTCAGAAATGAAACATACGGGATCCTCAGCGTTTGAAGAACGTTCCGAGTAAGTTCTCTCCAGAATGTTTTCTGCTCGGCTGGCCCCCTCCTTGCACCCAGCAACACTTTCATTTTCTCCAAATCCTAAAGGGATATTTTTAATCTCAAATGTCCAAAACGAACTGTACAACAAAGTCTTTCAGCATCATTAATATTAATAATTTCGGTAGACTTCACCCCTACCTTGTATTTTATAGATTGTCACTCTACAGTTAGCTGTAGCATTGGATTTCATTTCTTCAGTGCATATCAATCTGTATTCACACTGACTTTAAAATCCCTCTGAGCAATTGCAAAGACAACCGAAATGCACTCTACTGAGAAATAAAAAACACTTCTTTTAATAGCACAGCCGAAAACAGTAAATGCCTCACCACCAGAAAGTTGGAGTGGTCCTCCAAAGTGTTCAAATTACTTTAATCAACGAATGTGACCTCCTGTCTAAAGGAAGTTAAAAAATAAGTCTGCTCTTGCTACTTTATAGTGGAAATGTTATTAAAATATCCAAGATGTCTCAATATTTTAACCTGAAGCATATGTACTTTTGCATTCCTTAAAATGCTTCAATGTTTTTATAGAGTTAAATAGAATGGCAACTCCTCTTGGAATCTCTCCGAGCACTTCCCTAAGAAAACATGAAAAAGAGTAAGTAGAGGAAATCACATACTCAGATGGAGCGCTGCTCACCAGCCCAAACTTGGCAAAAGCATTATAAATGTCTGCTGTTCTAAATGGTTATCTTACTATTCAAACTATATTAAACAAATATATGCCATAACTCACCAATTCAACTTCTTCAAACCTGTTGGGAGCGCAACTTGTGGGCAGTGTAAGTCAGAGGTTTGCTTGTGGATACGGAAAGAGGAGTCGACAACGTGAATTGTTTTGACTTGTATGGAGTTACTCAACAAAAATTCTAATGTTGGCTAAGAGTAGCTAAGATCAGATTTCTTCTTTAATCTGCAGGTCAAGCGGTGACTTTCTCTCTTATCATATAAAAATTTTAATTTGCGATTCAAAGTTCAAAATCGCAGTACATTTGATCTGAGTACAGGATAATGACTAAGAAAAATAGAAACAAACTCTTGCGTATGGTACACAGTAGTTCTTATTATTCTGAATGTAGAAAGGGGTAGAGTTCCCCTTCCTGAAGCTCTCATTTTATAATATTCAGCTTCTATTTCAAAGGATTAGTTGATATTTTGTAGCAATATTTGCTCACATGTGTTTCCACAAATCTATTTGTTTAAGATAAAGGCTCAGCAAACCTTGAGCCATCGATTATCAGATACATAGGAAAAATTATGCATGCAGAGATTAGCCTGGATATTTTCATGCTCTAAAAATTCATCAAAAAATAAATTTTCACCCTGCATTTTACATTGTTAGTGTTGTCATTTGCTCTTTGCAGTTAAGTTGCACCATATTTGAACATCTATACCTAAAAAATCAAGCCATAGATGTTAACTTGTCAAATAATTTTTTTCCACGAAAATAAAAATGTAAAATATTGAAGAGAAAAAAAATTATTCAAATCTCGTCTTGATAGGCTATGACATCTTGCCTTGATTTGTTTTCAATGTAACAAAATTATTTCTTACATTCTTTTCAACTTTCTAAAACCCTTCATTGCAAAGTCCTTGCAAAAACAATAAAAGTTTTCAGATTTGAAATTATCTACTATTTAATCTTTGAGTTTTCTCTCAAACTCTACCATGCATGAAAAAATTTAATTGATTCCAATATGACTTTTTTAATTCACGAGTGTCTGTGTGTCTTTTAACCCAAGGCAAAAAAAAAAAAAAAAAATCCACTTTATCTGATTTAGTTTTTGACAACTACTGATGAGAGAGTTAATTTATGTTTAAAATACGACAGCAGAACCAGATGACGTGAATGCACCATTGTCCGACTCTCTCTCCTCCAGCCCAGTTTTCCGGGTTGACTGAGTCAGCTACCAGAAATCTTGCGTGTCCCTCTCTGGTCACAGGGAAATATGTCCAGACACAGATGATTTGAAAGAGGGAATGTTCCTGTCCTGCTTAAGCAACTCTAACTTCAGGGGAAGCTCTCCAAACAATACCCCCAGGGGGTTCCAGACTCTTCTGGAAGCCACAGTTTTGACAGGAGGTGCAAGAAACCACCCCATCATCCTGCGTGGATGGGGAAGAGCCCGTGGGTCCACCTGTTCAACAGTCCAGCAAGCTTCTTTGCCCACCCTCACTGTTCCAGCACCTGAAATCCTTCCTTCCATAGATGAGACGGGCAGGAGTCTTCCCCACCTTCTAAAACATCCTAGGCCTGATTTCCGGGCTGCCCAGAGGCCCCACTGATTCTTCAAACAGCTCCCTGGGGCTCCCGAGAGTCTGCTGAGAACAGACATGACCACGCGACCAGGACCATGGCCACCACATCCTGCCGGAACTCGGGGAGACTACAGCTTCCGCCTTGCCAGTGCCTGTCTTTCTCAGACGAAGGGAGAGAATGAGGCCCAGAGAGAGAAACCAACCTGCTCATAGCAATGGTTTCAGAGACCTACAGGAAACATCTAAAAACCACCTTATCCAATGTTTACAGCTGAGGAAACCAAAGCCCAAAACAATTTAAGGCTCTTGCCCCCCTCCCCATGTTCAGTGAATAGATGGATGTTCCTCATCTTCCGGTAAGGAATCTGCCCAGGGTCCCTCTAAGGGGTCCCTGCAAGGACCTAGAATGCTGTGTGGTGTAAGGGCCAGATCAATTCTCAGGAGCTCTGGGTTTCCAGACCCAGACTTTGGTTCCCTACGTAAACAGGAAAAGGCATGAGCAGTGAGAAGGCACCCTGGCCAACTCTAACGTCCAAGGCACAGCGGAGGGCAACTGAGTATTAGTAGTATTATTATTACTGTTACTATTTTGCTCTCACGCAGCTGTGCCTTCTCCATGCCCAGGGACCAGCTCTGCTCGCCTCTACCTTTCCCCCCCTACACTAAACAAGGACAAGGATAGATGCAGTTTGGAAGGACCTGGAGCTTTTATCATTTAGGCAGCCCCTTTTGAGAAGTAAATACCAACATATCTTCCTTCTGCAACATTTGCAAAAACCCAGTGGCACAAAGATGCTGTCGGCACCCTGCCAGAGCCTGGAAGGCGAGGATCCCTGGAACGCAGGGTTCATTCACTCTATGGTCAGCTCACCTCTCTGACAAGGCCTCCTCTTTCATCCTCCACTTGAGGGCCTAGAGGAGATGTAGACTGTTTCTACATGCTTGTATCTGCTGTCATTACGTAACGCTTACAAAGCATCGATCAAGTCTAAGTGCCTGCTTTGGGGGCTCAGCAGGAATCCAAGGTCATTTAATAGTCCACAAACATGACAGGCGATTTCTGAACCCCATATATCATGGATGGAATAAATCCCAGCTGTTCCTGGGACGCTCCTGGCTTATATCCTCCAAAGCAACATATTGCTGAGGTTCTCCAGGACCCCAGGACTGAGACTCTAGGAGTCTCTGGCCATCCCGAAGACTCCTAGAACTGCTCCAGTGCACTTTCTAGAAGCTTTCCCAGCCAGGGGATCCATCATGGCCGCCCCTTGGGCCCTACTCTTCTAGAGGAGGGAGCCTCACTTCTTTTGACCTCTGACATCGGTCCAGGTGCCACCAGAAGTATGAGAGCTCAGATCAGAAGTCTGTTCCTTAGGAGGGTTTTGAGCTCTGGGCGGGATAGACCCCTCAGTGTCCTGTGGCTCTAGGGAGCCCTTTTATGTTCTACAGAAAGCCCAAAGGACACAAGCCAAGGCCTTTCCCTGCACCCAGGAAGTGTGGAAAATCCACCTGTGATGAACAATGCTCTTGGCCCCACAGGGACCTGCCTCCTCCTGAGTAGCTCAATGGGGTACCAGGCCTGGGCAGGCCATACTCACCAGTAAGAAACTCTCTCATTTCAGAACGAATCTCACCATTCACAGTGAAGATAAGATCCACAGGGGTGTGATTTGAGGGACATCCCTTGTCCCCACACCCCCACAAAAGTTTCCTTGCTACATGGATATCTGGAATTCTACCATTAGAGATTCATTCTTCCATGCTAGGTTACCAGCTCCCAGGGTCCTTTCGGAAACCTCAAATATCCCAGGAAGAGGTAACGGGCTGAGTCTTGGTGTGAATGAGGAAGACCTTGGTAGAAGCATATGGTGTGTGTGTGTGTGTGTGTGTGTGTGTGTAGTAGGGGTGCACAGGAGAAAGATAAGCCAGGTGAAAGCAGGACAGGGGTGGGGTCACAGCGTAGGAGAGGAGACGACATCCAACACCGACCTCCCCCTTTTTACCCCAGGGCAGCCCAGAGAGCCCTTTGTGAGAGGAAAAGGGGGAAGAAAACATTTTCAAAGGATCTGAAAGGCGGAGTATTGGGGGTGGGGAGATTCTCAAACATCCCTGTAAAAGGCCCAAACTTGTTCTGGTAATATCATTTCCTATACACTATAGTTAGAGTGACAGCTCTGTTTTTCCTGAAGCTTTCCCAAACAGATTTTCCAAGTACCATGAATTGCAATGTGAAAGATGGTCATTGTCTTTCCTAATGAATTTAATTGGGGCTTTCAATTAAAATAAAAATAAAAAGGATCCATTTCGGGGGGGAAATTGTTAGCTCAAACTAGCAACATTAAATTACAGTAATTCAATAAAATGATAAAGTGAGACAGCAAACCAAATTCAAGACCAACTTCAGTTCTTTGTGTCATCTGTATTTTGTAATAAGGAAATCGTTCCTCCTTTTATCTGCCCTAGATATATGCTAATACCCCATTAGAAATAAAAGCCTGGGCAGGGATGTGGCTTCGATTTCAGACCCCATGACACAGGTGTGCCACATAATGAGGACTTGGTCCCACCGGCGTAAGAGCTGAATGTCCCCACCCTCTACTGACCACAGCCACCGACGGGCTTTCCACTCAGAAATGCTCTGAGATACACCAGCTGACAATTTTCCACAGGCCAGAAGGAGACACTGAGGAGTCGAGGCCCAAAAAGGTCCCTGAGAAGAGCCCAGAAGTTAAACGCCAATAGGCCAGTTGAGTTTCCAGCCTGCCCGCCATCCTGGAACCCATCCCCTGTGTGATAGGGGGGTGAGGGGGCTTGTCAATATCCCAGCACCCCCCGCCCCAAGCCCCAGACTCTTCAGCCTGGCTCTTTGTCGTGTCTGACCTGACGCTGAGACCCAGTCTTCCGTTTGCCATCCTTGTCTTCAGACAAAAATTCAGCAAGTATTCAGAGCTTGGCAGGGCCGGTGACCACAAGCAGACATTGGCTCCCAGTAAGAAACTATAGAAGTTGCCTTTCTGCTGCCCTCTGATAAATGGGTGTCTTGCGCACACAAACCCCGGATGTGCCCTGTCTGCACAAGAGCCAAGCGAGCCTACCACCTGGAAAGTTTCCACACTGGATGACTTCCCAAGTCCTACTCCTCCCTGGCATGCTGCTAGTCTGCCGGAGGCACCGTGAGGAGACCCCATTTATTCGCTGGACTTCCTGAAATGGACTCCCAGCCCCTTTGAGAAACGGTCTGAGAAGATGTTAGAAGTTCCAACACTTTTCAAATAGAACCAACGATTCCGGACGCTGAGATCCCATTCACTTGGGAATCGTGAAATGGAAAGTTGAAGTGTTTCTCCCTAATGAATTCATGGGTCCCTTTTTATTAAAAAAAAAAACAAAAAACAAAAAAAACAAAAAAAAAAAACACAGCAAATGGACAAATCAGAAGAGAGAGGTGCTCCCCACCAACATCCCTGTTTCTAACCCTGAGCCAGTCCACCAGAGAACATCTCCCTTCACCTGTGTGGACGAGAACACCGTGGAGATGCATCTGGAATCTCAAGGTCTGTTACTCTGCCGACATGGCTCTGAAAGCCACATCTTTCCCAGCGTCTAAATTTCTGTTGGGAACTTCACAGCAATCTGACAAACAAATCAACATTTCTTCAAAGTTAACCCCTCCCTAGCCTCCCCTCCACCCGCCCCATCCTACGTGGAGAGTTGCCTACTTTTGCAGGGAGTAATCAGGTGTCACAAATTATGGGCCTGATTCCATCCAAATTATGCACAGAGCTGGGAGAGGGGAGGGAAAAAGCTGCTTTTGATTCTTCTCAGCCCTTTACAGATGCTTTTGACACCAGACCTGTTTACATGTTCGAACTGACTCCTTTAGATTCCCATTAGCAAGTCAGAGGGGAAGCAGGGGAGAACCCCAGGGTGGGCCTAGCTGCGTTCTGTGGAAGCACACACAAAGCTTCTACTAGGAGGACTCCCTCCCTGCCTCGGCCTGGCACAGCCGGGCTCTGGGACTGGCTGTGAGAAGAGTCAAGAAAGAAGACCGGCTTTGTTTTTCTGTTATTTTTTCTAAAAACCAGACCAAGATTTTGATTTTCAAAAGCAAATCCTAGCTCCTAGTTGATTCTCCCATTTCTGAAAGGCCCATTCCTAAAAAGGAATGACTTCATAACACTTATTGGCGTTCACATCTTCGGTTTTCCCAAGAGGGTTTGGAGGGGGTTGTTTTTCTCATACGGTTGGAACACAGTTCTCTCTGGCTCCTGTCACAGGCTCGGACTTCCAGCTTAGGTACACCAGGTACTCAGTACCACCAACGACTGAATTCCTGGGCATCGGATTGAAGGGAACATAGGCTGAAATGATTTGAGGGAGGCAAGGTATGTGCAAAACCATAAAAAGTCCTTTGTGCATTGCAGGGAAGGGATACGCGCCCCTTAGAAGTTTGCAAAATTAAAAATCAGCCTTTCGCAAACTCAAGAAACCCCGAGAGCACCAGGCCAGCCCTTCTCAAGAATTAGAAATACAAGACCATGTTTTGTTATTCAATAACCTGCTCTCTTACGAGTTCAAACCCCATTTGGAGACCCTGAAAGACACCTTCTCTCTTGTAACCAAACCGTCAGAGTAAGTTGCCACTAAAGTGTTATAAAATTATCCATAGTTTTTCCAGCACAGAAAGAAAAAGAACCAAGAATGCTTAACATAAATATGTTAATAAATGATGGGGGTGGGGAGTGAAAGGAACCGTAGATAAGAAAAAAAGAGGAACCCAAAGAGTAGAAGAAAAAAAACTTTCCTTGGATTGAGAGATGGCTCCATTTGGAGCCAAAAGAGAGGAGAGAAAATCTCCAGAGGGTAAGGTGCTATTGGAAGACTGCCTTCCTAAGCAGAACTTTCAAAATCTATGCTCCGGTAAACGTACGGCGGTAGAGAAAGCGGTTTCATTTCTCTCGTGAACGTGCCCAAAAGCAAATGTGCTCCCAATCCATGCTTTCTAAGTACCCCATGGTTTATCCTCCACACAGTACCAAAATGCCACCAAAGCTATCAAAATTGCAAACACTTCCTCTTTGTCCCTGCCATGGGGGAGTTATTTTACAAATAAACTCACATGTTAGATTGGAAACTACATCATTTGCTAAATAAATCATCATTTGTCATCGCGATGGAATAGTATACAGCTATACAAACGGGCTGTGGAGCCCATCCGACCCTGATGCGGAGTAATTGCTGAGGTATAGTCTCAAGTGGAAAGAAAAAAAAAAAAAAAAAACCAAGGCGCAGAACAGTTTCTATGGAGCTACCATTTATGCCAAAGGAGGAAGAATATTTTTTTAAAGAGAGAAACGTAATTATGCGTAGATGCCCTACAAGGATAACCAAGATACTGAGGGACACGGATGGGAAGAACACCGATTACACCTGTTCCTGAAAATCCTTCTGTTATCTTTGGAATTATGCACAGAGTGAATGTCGTACTCAGTCGAAATAAATGGGACAATTTAAAAATGAAATCTGACAAAGCATATATTTCTTTTGAATGCTTGTGTCAACAAGAGTACAATCCCCGGAATAAAAGAACGCTTCCCTTTTGAGGCTGGGAGTTGGCCCCCATAATCCAGGAGTCCTCTTGCATCTAAAAGCCTTCTGGGGAGGGGCGGGGGGAGGTGTGCAGCAGAGTCCAGAAGGAAGGCCCTATGGCTCTCCAGCGAATTTTTATCAGTTCACTGGGGGCCGCCTGCTGGGACGCCTAAGCCCCAACAGCTGCATAAACTGGCTGTGCCCCAGCCTGACCTATTTCGGAGACAGGTCAGACCAGTGCATGCGGGGATAAGAAAACAACGTTCCTTCTCTGCAGCGGCTGCTCCCACCCGGGGAACTCCGCCAGGAGCTCTCCAGCCCCCCAAAAGCGAGGCTACTTTGTTTTCAACTCTCGCGTTGCACCCCGGAAAACACCCAAGTTCCGAGCTTTGGTAACTGGATGGAGGGAAGTGGAATAGGGGGGTCATTGAAATGTATCCTCCAGCTTAACAAATGCTATTTCTCAACTCGAATTTGATAGGAGAGAGGTTAAGAGGAATCACGCACAAAGAAAGAAGAATGCACAACATCTCACGCGCAGGGCTAAGAAGATATTTAAGAACTACGAAGGAGGCTGAAGAGGGGGCAGAAGGAGAGATGGTGCAAAAGCAATTCTGTAAAATGAAGCGTTGCTGCAGAATTCCATGAGTAGGAATGCATGTACGAGACCGATTATCAAAAAGCAAATTGTCAATCTCTGATGGAGAGACAAGAACTTGTGCAAAAAAAAAAAATCAAAGAAAAGTTTGCTATGGAGGACCCTTAAAAAGCCAAGCTGATCTGAGAAAAGTAATCTTCGTAGAACGAGGAGAAAGAAATAATTTAGAAATATCTTTTGACATCTCAGTAAATGGCTTTAGAATTGTGTTATTTTTCTTATCTACTAAGACAATGAAATCTATTAACATTAAATAGTTGCTGCCGAACTCAATTTTTTTTGACTCAGTGAAAGTGGACTCTGTGTGTGTGTGTGTGTGTGTGTGTGTGTGTGTGTTGCTTCATTGTTGCTCCTGAGCCCTGAATTAAGCTTTTATCTGCCTTTGGGCAGAGCCCATCTGCCAGCAGGCTGGTCATTTTCTGCATGTTCAGAAGGTTTTCTCCCCCAAGATTTTGAGTTTTCCTATCATACATGTAATTTGCACATAACTTACATCTTCTCGTTTTCTTCTCAAAGCACCCTGGGAAGGTGGCATGATGTGCCCCATCTTACAGATGTCAAAACCGAAGTTCAAGGAGAATCACACCTGAAATGCGTTGGTTCTCAATTTTAGAGTAAAATAAGGAATGCAAGAACAGGCCACTTTTACCTTGGTTCCTCGGCTCTTCTAATGCAAGAAAAGGCAGGAAAAGGGATTTTGGGATGTGATTAAGTCAGAACAGACAAGAAACACCCAATTGCTTTAGTGAGGCTTAATCAGGAAACTGACCAAGCAGGAATTCAAAAAGAAGAAACCTGTTGCTTTTCTTATGATAAAATAAGTTGGACCAAATAATTTTCTTTAGTTCAGGTTAAGTTCAACCATGGTAACTCTCACACACACACACACACACACACACACACACACACACATTAGCCAAGATTTTCTTAATCATGATAATATATTTGAACATTGAGCAAACTTTAATATGCTTGAAAATAGACTCATAAGTATATAGTTATTTAAAAAGGAAATGGTTTTGGGGGTGCCTGGGTGGCTCAGTTGGTTAAGCTTCTGACTTTGGCTCAGGTCATGATCTCACAGTTTGTGGGTTCGAGACCCACATCAAGCTCTGGACTGACAGCTCAGAGCTTAGAGCCTGCTTCAGACTCTCTGTCTCCCTCCCTCTCTCTTTTCCCCTCCCCTGCTTCTGCTCAAGCATGTGTGCTCTCTCTCTCAA
Source organism: Suricata suricatta (assembly GCF_006229205.1). Classification (NCBI taxonomy): domain Eukaryota; kingdom Metazoa; phylum Chordata; class Mammalia; order Carnivora; family Herpestidae; genus Suricata; species Suricata suricatta. The sequence continues at coordinate 14,938,461 of NC_043702.1, read as the reverse complement.
AAATAAATAAACATTGAAAAAATGTTTTTTTAAAAAAAGATAGGCTCTATAAGAGACATAAGGAAGGTTTTAATATCCCCATAAATGCCCAAGTGCCTGTTTATTAAATAAGTTATGTCTGTATTAGGGTTTGCCAAAAAAAATAGATAATAGAGCTAAGATAAGTTGGCTGTACCATTATCATGGCTATGTACCTATAAAATCACCAGCCTACAAATGCAAGCTTTCTATTAAAAATGCAAATCTGTGTGTGACCACGTAAGTACTACGAAAGTACATTAAAAACTAAACCAATCCCATATTGCAAAATAAATTGTACAACAATGAACTTTTTTTGCTTAACTATTCTACTCTAACTTACTTATTGTTTCCATCTAATGACATAAAGACAGGGACATTTAATTCTGCGGTAGTTTCCAGAAATATGCTTACCAGCCGATTATAAAAATTCTGAAAATTTACATTTAAGCCTCCGTAAAACTATACTATTTGAATTCTCAATATGACCCTGGAAATTTGTTAATGCTGAAAATCGGTGGTATTTCCTGTCCCTCAGCCAAGAAGAATCTCCCACCCTGTCACAAAGCGTTTTGATCAGCTATTTTTAAATGGAATCCATTGATTGGCCCCTACAACTGAAATTTTATATTAATATACTGTTGTAGAAGCATTGAATCTGGCCAAAGAAAAGTACATATAGTCACAAAATCCCTAAATGAGTTGGAGACAAATATACAGTTAGTTTCTTATTGCCTGTCATGACTTCTCATTTGTTTTACTGAAAGAGACTGATTTCCTAATCACAGCAGTCATAAGCGCATAAAAACTCAGACTACTTTGATCAAGTTGCCTCACCCCAAAGAGAAGAGTTCCTTTGTAGTAGTTGTTGTTTACTTAAAATCCTGCAGCAAAAATCGAAATGCTACAAACTTTGCTATATGCCATGTGCAGGATCAATCTCTTTCTCGAGATTTTCCTTCGTAGGAGAAATGTGCGTCAACTCAAATTCTAAATTTCACATCACCCTTTATTTCTCTGCACTATCTTCTACCTTAAGAGAAGTGGTCACTTCTGTACCAGAAGTCTGTTAGTCTTAGTTTTTATCAGGAAGGAAGGAAAACTGACATTGAAGGTAAGGATTCATAAAATCTTTCCTCGAGTGTCCTACTTCGCATGGTTTTCCCATCTGCTTTTGACTGTGATGACATTTCTAACTCCTTTCCCTTGAATAGATGTTTTATAATGTTAATGCGCATTTTGATAACTGCACATGTTCCAGTAGCAAACTGGAAAGTATACATTTTGGAAACATAATCCTAATACAGATCATTTGAGAGGAAGTTTTCTTAGAAGAGAAATGTCCTGATCCCAGCAGAAGGTCAATGCTACTGGGGCTCTGTGTTTGGCCAGACACCGCAAGGCAGAGCTGAAAGGTGCACTGTGATGACACTCTCCACCAGGGACTGGCAGGTATAGGGTGAGAAAAATCTTTCCCAACAGAGCAGAAGACGGTCCTCTGTTTCCACTCGGGTGTGCATCTTCCAAGAAAAAGACAACTTCTGAAATTCCCTTCCACTTTCTCTGACCACAGTTCCTCCCTCAGCGAAAGGCGGCCAATCCTTTTTTTTTTTTTATAATAATATCAAATTGTATTTATTTTTTCCCCCAACTTGATTAAGATATAATTGACATAAGTTACTTCTCAAATCAGTAAGTCTGCCTTGGTACTGAGACCAGACCCAATTTGGAGCTCGGTTCTGCTGCCCCCCCGCCTCTTGCAGTATAGGAACACATAGCCTGATACCTAAGGGGGAAAAGTGACTTAAACTCCATATGTATATTTCATATACATGTACATGTGACGTATGCAACAAAGAACATCCTAATGCTGCATCTGGACCCAGGACAGCGTAACCATAACAGACCTGAGCTGACTCACACTTCCAGTTTAATCTATTTCAGGCAGTTGCTGTATGCTGAATGTTGGGACTATTATCAAAGAGCATTTGAGCACAAGTAGGCTATTAATTAATTGGGAGGTGATAATAGAATAGAAATATCCATTAGTAATTCTGTACATCAAGATTCATCTTGTTCAAGAGTGAATAAGAAAGAATAAAAACAAAATAAAATCATAAAGCCCTATGCCCAAAGTATTTAGGACTGCAATGAACACAATCAGAGAAGGAGATTCAGAAAGACAGACCCATGATGCATGCTGGACTATCCAAAGCCTGAATCTGGCATACATTTCACAACCTCAGAGTGATTTGTTGGAATTTGCAAATTAAGCACAGAGATGGTATTTCCAAAAAAAGCTCTTGCAGGAATTTTAACTCCAATAATACAAGAAAAATCTATCTAAATACATTGAATTCTTAAACTTAAAAAAAAAGTCTAATAGTTCATCTAAACATCAAGAGCCAAAAAGCCATAAAATCTTTCAGGGATTTTCCCCCCAGCATTAAACAGCAGGGCTGAATGAGAATGGGGAGGTTGTGCTGGTATTTCAAATTCTGATGACTCTAGAAAGTGTAACCCATTGGACAAATAAGCCTTTATTTTTGTACAACTGGATATAGTTTACTGCCAGCATAATTCATAGTGAGCAACTTATAAATAAACTCTAACGATGCACAAACTATACACAAATACATATCTACTCCTACATTATAGTGGGTTAAAATATACACGAGACTCATGTAAACAAAAAATATAGAAACACATGTAGAAAAATGTACTTAGTGTAACTCCCAGTTTCTTGTGTATTTAACTAGTCCCCACCTAGTTTTACATAAATATCTGACATCTTTCCTCCACATCATTCCAGCGTGGAGGGCAACCTCGGCAAAAGCAAGTTCTATATTTAGACATTTAGGGAGGAGAAGATAGTAGCTTCCATGCCTCCGGCCACCCTCCAAAAATGAAAATCTATTTGATGATAAATTCACCAACTTAGCCTAAGCTCTAAACAAGAAATCACCATAGGATAATTAAAAACACCCCATGAATCTCTTCTCTACAAACCTACGACATGTAACTGGTTTGGGTTCCTATTTCTTAAAGAGAATTTGGTCAATCCTCCTTAGAGGTTTCAGAGGAAAAGGAGGATTTTCCAAGACAGATAAGTTGAAATGATCCCACTTTGATCTCTGTGGTTAAGAATCCCTCACAATAGAAGATGGCCACTGAGGGGCCCGAGATCCTGGCCTTTTAATGCGTAACAATGCTATCAACAAACAGCTACTTAATCAATATTTGGCCAGAGCTGCTGAAAACTTCCTTTTCAGATTTTAATTCCTAGTTGTAAAACAACCCCAGAGCAGCCAGTGAGATAAGGCATTAAACTGACTGCTTAATTGCCTGTTAGTGTCTTGTTAGTTACATATGTACATTCTTAATGGCTCTTTAATCTTTATTTACCCGCAGAAATAAGTTACCTGTCTAGAACCCCACCGAACTGAACCTTCTCTGTCCCCAGTCCTGGACAAACTCTGTCTCGCTTTTCGGGGCTGGTGTTGCGACTTTTAATTTTCATTGGTTTTTTACTTATGTACGGCTTAAATATTTAACCTTATGGTTAGGAAGGATTTTTTTTTTTTGTCCTGAAAACATATTTATTCACGGATATTGAGATAGTGGCAACCCTCTTATTCACCTGACTGATTTCCGAATATCCACTCTCCTGAACCCAGGCGCACTTGCTGGTTCCGCCTCACCACCCTGGTGGGTTTTATTGCAAAGCCCTGGGGACTCTTAAATGACCCTTCAGTAATTATTACGCACTTGAAGCCCCTAGACCTCTACCGTGCTATCAACAATCAAATCAAGCCCCAAAATAAACATACAATTTCAAGCATTAATTAGAAAACCTGCCTGTTTTCAATAAGGCTAGAAAGTAAGCATACAGCTGCCAAACAAACAAACAAGTAAAAAAAAAAGAAAAGCCTACAAGATCCAAACTCTGGTGATTTTCTTCTTTTTCTTTCTCTCTTTCCTTCTTTCGTTTCTCTCTCTCTCTCCCTACCTCTCTCTCTCTCTCCCTCTCTCATCACTCCAACAGGAAAATTGTTACCCTTACTTCCCTGAAAAGGACCCAGCGTTGTGTTTTAATTTAAGTGCTGATATTTCCAATACACTTTTACGTGGGTGCTATTTCTTCCTTGCGTGTATCTTAAGGGCTTCAGAAAACATAAAATTCACTCAAAAGACTAGAGGAGACGTTGGGGTCAAATTCAGGATTCTGACAAATGCACTTAGAGGGTGGGCTGTCCATTTTAATAAAGGTTCCGATGCCACAAACCTAAGGTCTTATACCCCAGGATTCCAGTCTGTGGGAAAGTTCCTCCGTCCCCTCCCCCCGCTTTGCCTCGCGCCAAAACGTCCTTCCCTTGCTAAGTCGGAGGGAAGAAATGGCCTTCGCTCCTCTCGACTTCAGTAGCGCCCCCCGTCAGTGATAAAGTGTTCTTTTCATGATTCCATAGGAAACAAAATATTTCAATGGCCTTTAAAACTTCTCTGCGTTTTTAGGTGCCTTATCTTCTGCCCCGCGGTAAAACTAACAGCGTCCTAGTTATTTCAAAAAAGCTCACAAGTTATCAAACAAAAAGGGACTGGATCAAAACTTTGGTCACTTTTACTTTCTCAAAAACAAAACAAACAACCAAACAGACCTGCTTTTCATAAATGTCAAATAGGAAGGGAGAGATATGAATGGAGTATAAGTCCCCACCGACCTATGCTCGGTCTCTGAGCTCAATCTTTGAAATTGTTGCAAACCTCCCACGCTCACTAGTGATTTTGAAAGGGCGAAAGGAAAGTCCTATGAAAGTGTATCTCCAGCCTCAATCAAAACATCAATTGGGCAATCTGGCCTCTCTCCCCCTGCGCTCCCGAGCGGCCACTTCAAAGTCGCTGCAACAAGTCAGTAATTGTAATGTTGCATCTAAATATTTAAGCGAGAGTCTTGCCGTCGCGTGTCCATTTACAGTCCTCATCTGCCCTCTAATTCCATTACGGCACAAAGCAAAAATGTTTCCCAAAACTCACAAACAGGAAAAGCGTCACCCTGCTGGAGGAGGAGGAGGAGGAGGAGGAGGAGGAGGAGGAGGAGGAGGAGGAGGAGGAGGAGGAGGAGGAGGAAGAGATGAAGGAGCAGTTTCTATTGATTAGTCACTGCTTTTGTGTTAAGGGCTTTCTTTAAAATAAGAAAAAAATGGGGGGAGGCTGCAGAAATTTCACTAATGTGAGCCTCGGGCAAGAAAGAAAAAAAAAAGGATGGGGGGGAGGCGGGCTGTGTCTAGATGAAAGTGAGAAGGACATAAAGGAGGCAATTGAGTCGGCTGCAGCCCGGCGAGCTAAGCTTCGAGCCGGCCGGAGCGCAGGGGAGGGGGCGGCGCGGCGCGGCGCTTTGGCGCAGGGCGCAGGAGTGGGGGCCGACACATTGTGACGGCGCCCGCGGGCCCGCTCGGCCGCGCTGGGGGAGGAACAGAGGCTTCCATTGAGTGGCCGCGGCGGAGTCTATGCCCACAGCCCCCGATGCTGCGACCGGGGCTTGGCTCCTCCGACTGAGCCTGTTCGGATCTCGGTGCTGGCCGTAGGGCCGGGACCAGGCGGCGTGGGGGTGGGGGTGGGGGTGAGGTCGGTTTGCTGTCCCCGGCCTCCCAACTTTCTCCTTCCACCCGCTCAAAGGCGCTGGAAGGATGGACCCAGGAGGGCTGCACAGCGTCTAGTGCGCGCCGGGGCGCAAGGGCCTGAGCGCACCGAGTCAGCGCGCTTGGATTGGGCAAGAGAGAAGGGAAAAGTTGAGAAGGTAAAGGGGGTCACCTAGAAGAAAAGCCAAGCACTGGAGAAAAACGAGGGCAGTTCTGACCTCTTTCAGGGTGCCTCTCTTCCTGTGCCTTCTAGAGTCTGACAAGCAGAAAGACGTCCCCTGGAAAGGAGTCTCAGCTTGCCTCGTCCCCCTTCCCGCCCCGCAAGGAAGCTGGAGCTTCCAGAGGGAGAGCGGCGCTCTGCTCAGGGAACCCCAAAGGTCCTCTCTTGGCCACCCTTTTCCTTTCCCCCAGGACTCAGATCCCTTTATCAACATTCTTTCTATTTTGCAAACGGGGCAGTCAATAACTCTTGGTGCCCAAAGAACAGAGGTCATTTTTTAGGTTTCTAGGTTTCCCTTTAAACTACACTCCACTCTGTCCTTTCTCTGGGTGCCTTATGCCCTCCAGGGCTTATCTGGAGAGGGAGCTAGAGCCACTAAAGAAACTGACTGCTGTATCTTCTCTGACAACCCCAAATTAAATTAGGCTTCAGCCTCCGAGAAGAGTGTGTGTGTGTGTGTGTGTGTGTGTGTGTGTGTGGTGTTCAACAGTACAGCCCCCGCTGGGGAGAATACTCTGATTTTAAAAATGGTAGCAATTGCCATTGAATGGCAGCCGGCCCAGCTAGACGGCCCAAAAGACTAGAAACATTTTGTAGGTGAAATAGCCACTTTTTCCACGCTGGAGAGTCCATAAAACTTCCTGGTGCAGCAGCTATTGGAGCTCATTGAATAATTCATCCCTCATTGCAAGCCCATAATGTCTATTCTCGGCCCCTTTGTGGGGCTGTTTTCTCTTCTTTTCTCCTTGAATTATAAAAAGGTTGCCTTCCTTTGTTCACATCAAGCTGCTGCGAGCTGGAGCTTTGTCTGGGCCGAGCTAAAGTGTGAGTTTCAATGGACTCTCCAGGCTTTGTCTCCCAAGTTCATCTCCAAGTGTAGATTGTGTAGAGAAGGCCTTCTTTGTAAAAGCTGGAAAAGTTGTACAAATGTTTGACCAGCTCATTTGGGGCGTTTTGTCTCCTGGGCCTCGAGGCTGCCTGTGCTTCGAGGGAGCAGTGCTCTGTTCGGCGCGGAGCCTCCAGCAACAAGTAGCAAAGCCTTGGCCCCCCCCACCCCCTTCCTGAGCCTCTCCGATAGCTCTGGGCTTCTTGCCCCTGTGCCAGCAGGGGCCCTTTGGGTTTGGGATTGGCTGATTTCTCCTCTTCCTCCCTCCCCAGTACCCCTCTGCTGCATCTAGGCCTGGAATAAAAGCTGGGTGTCTCCTCTCCCAGAGGAAAGGCTTAGACTAAGACCTTGTGAGTCCCCCGCGTTCAAGGGAACGAATCAACAGCATATGTACCTCCCTGCCATGGTTGGGGGTGTCTTTTCTTGGTTGCCCGTGTGTACCAGAGCATCTAGGCTTCTGCGTATCCCTGAAATCCGCTGTTTGGGTTTGTAACATCTAAATCAAAGGCGTCCCTTCGAGGTGTGTACAGAGTGTGCACTGGTTTGTGAAGTTGCTGCCATCTGCCCAGTTGGGCAATGAAGGCAAAAGCAGTGACCAGCTTGCTACCCACAGTCCTGCTCTAGAAGCCACAGTCCTAACTCTGGGAGTCACAGTGGGCTTTCAATCACCTGAGGAGAGAGAGCCGTCTGCTCCTCTAAGCAAGTCAGAACTCAACTCTCCCCACCAAAGTCCCGGCCCAGAAGCAGAAACTCTAGGCTTGGCAGGGATTCCAGCTGCCTCCTGACCCTCTGTACCTTGGAAGAGGTGCGACCACCCCCAAGGCCAAAACTGCTCACAGGAAAGCTGCTGCAGTGACTCCCTTCCGGTTCAACATCCACCTTCCCCCCACCCCGGGGCTGGCTTTCCTTTGAGGGGAGGGAAGGGGGACACCTCTGGAGTCTCCAGACCAAGTGCAGCGGGTATAAGAGGAGGCCGAACTTATGGCTCCAAAGGAGAGACTTTCTCTTGATGAGGACAGGTCACAGCCAACAAAGAGCTGGTGGCCTGTACCTTCAGGTGGAGATGGTGCCAACACCGCGGGCCCAAGAGCCCACATCTTAGGCTGGTTTTACTTCCTAGACACACACAGAAATCAAACCCCATCGCATTTGAAAACCAATTAAAAACACAAAACAGCCAACTTGTATGTATGTAGGTAGGTAGGTAGGTAGGTAGGTAGGTAGGTATAAGGCAAACGACAAGGAATGATTTGGGGGCCCCACTGCGCCAGAATGTTGAGACCTGTTCTCCCTGTCCCTCTTCTGATCATGACAACTCTTTGGAAATCTGGGCCTTTCCCGAGGGTGCAAAAGTTCCTTCAGCCTCTGGAGGCTCACCGACTGTCCCCAGCCCTGTAACCTCTCTGAGGCACTTGGTCCCGGACACCTGAGGACAAGAGGGTAGCCCGGCGCCAAACTGCAGCTCGAGGTTTCTAACTCCAAGGAGCTATGAGCGTCAGGTGCAGAAGAAACACTTCTAAAGCAGGGGAGTGGAGGGAGGGAAAGACCAGATATATATTTTTTTAATTTCAAGTGCGTCTCTGGTCTTTCATTTGAATGCTGCGGACGCGGGTGCAGTGGGTACCAGCGAGGAGAGACCTTGACACGGGCCCGGGCTGGCCGGCGCTCTGGCCCCCGACGTCTGAGCGCGGACGCGGCCTAGGAGTCGGCCCTCCGCGCGCCGCCGGAGCGCGCCGCTGCTTACCTCGCTCGCTCAGGATGCCGTCGATGCTGTGTTTCGCCTTCTTCTCGCTCTCCTCTGCCTCCTTCCTCTCCAGGTCAGCCTCCTCCTCTTCCCCTTTCCCGAATTTACTCCTCAGGATGCGGCTGATGGAACTCACTGGAGGTGGAGAGGGAGGGAGGGAGCGCGGATGGCTGAGCCGTGCCATGCCGGGTCCTAGGAGCCCCCGAACCCCCGAGCCCGAGCCCCAGAGCGGCGGCCGTGCAGAGCCCGCCAGTCTCCTCCTGCACCACCGTGGTTCTACCACCCCCTGCACCGCCCACTCCAATCCCCGCACCCCACAGCCTGCTCCTGGGAGACGGAAACCCGAGAAGCCCGCACCTCCAAGTTAGGGCCGGGAACCGCCATCTGTGTCCCTCTTGGTAGAAAGCATTCCCCTTTTTGACTCTATAGACCGGGCTCTGGATCTCCAATCCAAGAGAATTCTCCGGCCGGCCCACCGCCCAGCACCCCTACCGCCATCTGGGTATTGGGCCCCCGCGGTTCGTGTTGAGGAAGAACCACAGCGGACCCGTCCCCTGCAATTCAACTTTGTTTCGAGGCTGTAAAGGGTTTAAATTTCAACTGCAGAATCGTTTCCTATTGTAAAATATCAAAAGAAAATGCACTCTCCCCCATTTATTTTTTCCAGATTCCAGTCTGGTAAACAAATCCATGCTCTGAAATCTCTCGTTCTCGCAGGGGGGGAAAGGGAATTTCCTCTTAATTAAAAACAAACTCTCCCGCGCGCCCTCGCGCTCGCCCCGCGTTCTCCCCTCTGCTCCCTCCGCCTTCCCCCTACCGGCTGCCCGGGGCGCCGGATGGGCCCTGGGATTCTCGGGGAAAAAGCCGGGCCGTTGCCTAAGCCTCCCCTCCTTGGCGCACTAGGCAAAGCCCGGGCTGGCGGGGCCCCATCTCCCTACGGTTGGGGTTACCAAAACATTTGTTTCTCTTTAAAAGGGAACATCAATATTAATAAACAGTTGGCCTCCGCCTTGAGTTTCCTGCCTTGCCTCCACGACAGAAATCCTCTTTGGGGAGCCCTTGGCGGTCTCTCAACCCCAGGACCGGCAGCTCAGCCCTCCCTGGGTGAAACACCCAGAGCGCATCTGGCTCGTGAATATTTCAGGGCCCTGGGAGGGGCTGCTGCCTCCCCATCGCCCAGATCGATCTTTGGGGTGATTGTGGCTTGGATGACCCGCCCGGGGAATAGCGACTGACTGCCGGGCCCCAGGAAGACATTAATGGGCCTGGTACCTGAGGGCACGGTGTTCCGATCACAGACAGCGTCCTTGAGTAATTTGTCTCGAATTTCCCAGCTGAACATGCCCGGGTTCTCTCTTTTGTACTCCTCAATTTTCTTCTCCACATCAGGCGTTGTCACCTGCTTTAGAAGAACAGGCCGGCAGGCGTTGGTACCCAGCATTCTGGGCCAAATGTGGGGGCCCCATCACCTCCAGGCCCTGGGGGATGCTCCTTCCGGCATCCCCTGGGAAGGTCCCCCTCTTTAGCAAAAGGGCCCCTTCTCTGAAGCAATTTACTTTTAAGAAGGGGTAGAAATGAGATCACTCCACCCCTGTTGACCCTGTTCCTCCCTAGGTAAGCTTGAACACTTAGGATAAGTTAAAAGGACTTATAACGTCTTGGGGATGGGGTGAGGGGTTACTTTCTGATCCCTGAAAATAAAGTCAACTCCTTACACAGAAACATGAAAACGAAAGTAAAAAGGGAATGTTTGAAGGAGAAGCAGAAAAATCAAGTTACAGCTGCAACTTGTACCTCTCCAAAAAAAAAAAAAAATGCAATGCGAAAGGTGATTAAATGGGTTTTTAAAAATTAATCAGAATGGTTAACAAATATGGATACTTTGATCGTCCGGCTCACTCTCTTTTTTTAATTTTTCACTAAAAGTCGGTTCTAGAGATTCTTGGAGAGATCGCAAAGGGAGCTGGGGTGGGAGGGAGGAGGGTGTTTGGAAGTCTTCAGTTTACCAGAATCCTCCTTTTGATTTTGCCCTGTGGCAACTAGAAAATTATATTGGATTTCCCCCATATCCGGAAGAAAAGTCAGACCCAATGCAGTCCCCTCCCACTGAGCCATCGCCAGTGTGACTCTCATTTTTTAAAAGGAACCAAAATAATTTGAGGAGAGTACCAAACTGCTTTCTAAATGCCAAGTCATCTGCTCATTACAAAGAAAACAAATCACCCTAGCTTTTGACTCCCTGAAGACAGTTTGGACCGCAGGAGACTGGAGACAGGAGGTGGGAGAGATATCGTTTAGAAAACCAAAAGTGGCTCTTTAGACTAGATTTGGAAAAAGCAGCCCAGTGGGTGGGAGCTGGGAAGACTCTTGGGGAGAAAACCAGCAACAGGTGGGCAGGTACAGTTGCATGCTTTAGGTGTTTGCCTATTAAAATAATTTTATAAGTATTCTAGGTTCCGGGACATTTTTTTTTTAAATGCTAAGTCTCTTTTGGGGAAAAAAAAAAAAAAAAACCCTGGAGATTTCCCTTAGCGTTTATCAAGGAGCAGCGGCCCAGGCAGCAACCTCGTCTCCGCATCCCCCCCACACCCACACACCCCTATCCAGTCTTGAAAAAGAACCCCTTGGAAAGCCCCAGATGATCGCCCTTGCCCCCTGCCCCGATCTTCCCTAAGCCGGGAGACCACAGGCCCGGAGCCCTTCAGGGCCAGGCCCGCGCGCTCACCTTGGGTTTGCTGCCGCCGATGGCACCGGGGCGGATGGAGCCGGTCTCCTGATACCTGCAGAGGATCTTAGAGACGCAGCCATGGGACACGCGCAGCTGGCGGGAGATGACGCAGGGCCGGATTCCGTGGTGGGCCATCTCTACGATCTTGTGGCGGATGTGGTTGGGGAGCGGCCTGCCGTTGATAAACACGCCACCGAGCTGGTTGACGCGGCCCTGGCCCAGGGGAGTGGACACTGGGAGCAGGAGGTGAAAAGAGAGGCAAAGGGAGAGTCACTTCGGGAGAACAGAGAGCAGCTGGAAAGATGAGCCCACCTCCTTCCTTTGGCTTCTGGACGATCCGCGTGTTACAGCCGCAGCTACAACTTCAAGACATCCGGCTCCCAGCCCCTTTCCCAACCACATCTGTTCCAAGCACTAAGCAATTCGGGGGCACATAATCTTGTGTGAAGGGGGAGCAATGAAGGCAAACTAACTAGCCCCAGAGAAACTGTCTTCCTTTTGGGCCCGGAATAGGTGGCATCTTTGGCAGGGGGAGGGGTGGCGGAAGGGAAGACCCTGGGACCCGTATCTTGAGGCTTGTCGAGAGAAGTTTGCCCCGACGCCGCCTCCTGGAACTCCACTCGCACTAAACCCTGCTCATTGGAACCGCTCCCTTTCTGCGGGACTTGGAGGACCTGAGAGCCCTTGGGGTCTCTGGCTGAAAGTGCAGCAGCCAAAGGTCAAAGAGGGTCCCGAAAGGAGGCCTCAGGTGGCGGCGCGTGTCACCTGTTACACCTGGGGACCCAGACGACAGCAGGGTCTGCTCGCAGACCCCTTCACCTCCATCCATGCTCTTCTGGATATGACCTTCCACTCTAGACCCAGCCTGAAGAGCCGGCGCCGCCGATCAGCTTCCGGTGCTTGCGCCCCAACCTAGCAAACCCTCAAGAAGGGCCGGGGCTTCCAACCCTTCCTGCCTGGGGATTGATTCCCTGCTGGCGGACTGCAAGGCAGCTCCCTAAAAAGGTTTGTGGAAACTTCGAGATGCCCCTGGAGATGAGGGGAACTCTAATTAATTAATCCGTTAATACTAAAAAGTCCAAGCACGAAGCCACCACCGGGCGTCTGCCACTACACTTTGCGGCCGGCAAGGACATTTCTTTGGAACTGACAAGAGCTTAGCAAAGACCGGCGCAGCCGCGACAATTCTGAAGCGCCTTGGGGTGGACAAAATGCGGAGATGTTGCTTTCTGGCGTTCCGAAGCCGGCTCAGTCCTCCGCCACCGCGGCCCTTGCAAAACAGCAGAGCAAAGCCAACCGGCCTGGAGCAGGCCTGGCCGCCAAGCTTCGCGAGGGTTTTGCAGAAAGAACTGCGCTCTGTTTGCAGGGAGAACATCGAGCGGCGATCTCTCCCCGACTGTTACGTCCTGGGGTAGGGGCGCCCCGGGAACGGGGCTCCCGGGCGCGCCGGGGAAGCCTGTGGAGGCGCTGGGTAGGAGTGGAGCAGCCCGGCTCGGGCCCCGGGCCCCGCGCGGCGCGGAGGCCCTCCCTTACCTTCCAGAGGGAAGCCGCTGCGCGGGTAGTTCTGCCCCGGGCCCGGCCGCATCATCCTGGGCACGGCTCCGGCCAGCGTGGTCATCCTGGGGGCAGCTTCGCCGGGCAATTATATCCAGGTGACGGCGAAATAGAAGCGCGAGCGCGGTGCCGGCGGCCCTCGGGAACTGCCCCGAGCGCGGAGAGCCCCTCCCCAAAAAGGCTGGGAAGAGAGGGAGGGACGCGAGCAGGAGGACTGCGCGCGCCTAGTCCGGAGAGGGGCTCGGGATGGAACCTGGGAAAGGGGCGGGCAGGGAGGCCCCAAAGTCCGGGATCGCGAGCCCGGGGCGGAGAAGTTTGGTTTAAGTCTGGGCGACTGGCCCTGCGGCTGGGGGCGCTGGGGAGGGGGCAGCGAGCGGCGCGACGAGCCAGGAAGGGGGAGTGGGGGTGGGAGCGCGGCCGGCCTGAATCTCCTCCCGTCGTGACACCGAGTGCGGTGATCCGGGCTCGGGAGCATTTATTAGTTCTTTCACCCAAAGCTTGGTCAGGAGCCCTGAGCTGCGATTGGCCGACGGGGAGACCGTCCCGGGTGGCGGAGACACGCGCTGATTGGGCGACAGAGGCCACTTTCTCTTCCCATCCCCGGCGGTGCCAAGGCCTTGGCCGGCCCGAAGAGGGGACCCACGCTGCGCCCCTTCCCCGGAAGAGAAGGGCAGACCCATGGAACCTGGGAGAGACGGCCCGAGGGAGATGGCAGCTGCAGAGAGAAGAGGAGTCTTTCTCTTTCTCACTTTACATGTGTCCCTCTCTCCTTGACTTTCTATTTCTCGCTTTGTCTCTGTCTCTGCGTGTATCTCTGTGTGTTTTTCTCCATCTCTGACTCTATTCTAACCATTCCATCTCCTTGTCTCTCTATGTCTCTATTTTTCTGTGACTCTTTTCTCTCCCATTTTTCTTGGTTTACAACCACTGGAGGGGGCAATTCCAATAAGAAGGCACTGGGACACCTCCCCCCACCCCAGACTTGTTTAGCTTTCCTTCTTCTGGTCAATGCCCCTTTGGCCTAGGTTTGTTATAGGGGTCCTCCCGCTGGGGTTCCTGCCAGGAGGAGTCCAGAGTGCGCTGATAAAGTTCTTTTGTCTTCACGGTCTGGGAGCAGGAGTGGCGAGAAGCTTCGGCAGCCATTGGGGAGGCCCTAGGACTCACTCGTTGAAGTCTGGGGCGGGGAGCAAGAAGAAAACCGCCTCTTGGTTGAAAAACCCACTCTGGGAAGCCCCAGCTCTAAATCTCGAGGTATAGATCCCCAATGCGGCAGCGGAGATGTGTCTATATGTTAAAGTTTTGCCCTGCTGCTGCGTTTGTTCTCAGGAATTTATTATGGTATTCAGACTAAACTGCTGGAAAAATAAAAGGAGCGAAGTCTTGGCTAGGAGCTGAAGTGTCCCCAGCAGGATATGACGCCAGGAGTGTTGTAAAGACTGTCTGTCCTTAGAGAAGGTACCATTGTGCATAGCCTTTTATTTATAACTTGGTAAGTGCCAGCGAACTCGCCTTCTTTACACCCCGAGTGCCAGCCCCGCGCTCTGCACTGCGCTTTATTCGCTGGAGTCTATTCAGGGACTGTCACTCTGGGGCTGCGTGGTATTCAGGGCCTTAATCAATCAAAAGGATGAGAATCGGGCAGGTTTTTCCCTTTGAAATAAAGGAAACAATGACTTCTGGGCTTCATGTTCCCCCTTTTCCTTTTAACAATTTTTGAATTTTTCCTGCACCAGAGTTCTCCACCCTTCTCTCTAGGTCCCCCCTCCCTCAACTCCTTTGACAGTTTTTACGTGAGCGGGCCCCCCAACCCCACTTCTCCACCCCCTAATTAAGGCAAACTCCGAAGTGAAGATGGAGTGGGGGTGGGGGTAGCCTATAATTGCTCAACCTTCTGGGAGTTGGCTCTTTAAAAATCCACTCGCAAGTGGGAAAAGCAGGCAGCTTTCGGCCGGCTGGGCTTCAACGTTAAAAGGCTTGACTGACCTTCGGAGCTGCAGGGACAGGTCTCTGGAAACACCGGGGAAAGTCTGGACATCGCCTCACTCATGGGGGTTGGGGGGGCACGTGCATTCATAGTACAAAGGAGAGTCGCTGCTTAAAATGACGCCCTATTTAACCTGATTTTATATAAAATAATTCCACCGGCCAAGGGGAAAACTTTCTTATTTCCCTTTTGCAAACGCGGAGGTCACCAAAGTCTGTGCCCTTGTTTTCCTAAGCCACTTCTCAGGGATTGCAACCCGGGAGCTAGAGTTGGGGGGGGGGGCGGGTGGAGTGACTGTTTTCCGTCTCCCAAAGGTTGAGTGGAGCAGACAGGGCACTTTTTGGGGTCAGCGGTAGTTGGGAGAGGGAGGTACCCAAAATGTATTTAAGAGGCAAATGCAGACTCAAACTCGCCACTGAAAGGAACCCAGGAACATCCGGGACTGAGTCTCATCTGTATCTGAGCCCACGGCTGTGTTTCCAGCCCCTCGCGGCGCTGACCCGGCGGGCTGCGGCTGCGTGTTCTCTCTCCCGGCCGCGGGCAGAGCAGGGAAGGTGCGCGCGGGCTCAGGCGCGTTTCTCCGGGTTGCGGGTCCAGCGACCGTGAGCTGCAGGGCCAGAGGGATCCCGGGAACGGAGATCCTGCGGGTTGAATTGGATCTGGAGTACCCGTGGAAGCCAGTCCAGTACGCGCATCCATAAACCGACCACCACTTGCTATAAAAATGTACAAATGGAGGCCACGAGGGGGTGGGGGGTGGAGGGGAGGCTGGTGGCCTACAGCCCCAGGATCTCTCCTCTGCGGCCTCTCCCCTGCGGGAGCGCTCTTCTTCTAGCCAAAAGATGAACTCGGCCCCCTCTCCAGCCGGTGGCGGTCCGAGGACCCGGGAGACTCGGGGCGGGATGAGAGGGCACCCTCAGTCCCCCGGCAGCTGGGCGATTAGGGCTGCCGAGCCACTTTGGATTCAAAGACCTCGGGAGTCCAAGTTCTTTGAACTTGGTATCCCTGAAGTCCGACCAGGGGAGGCCAGGACGGCGATGTTGGCGGAGGCTCGGGCTCAAGGTTCTCACTCGCAGCCGAACCAGACCAGGCCCGGAGCCCCGGGACAGAGCCGAGCGCAACAGGTCGCGGGAGGATGGGGTGGTTCCCGGGTTTCCAGATTGGCTTCCAGAACGAACCCCGGTTCTGCCCTTCAGCCACTCCTTCCCTATCTCCGAAGCTTGCGCCTCCCTTTACTTCTTTCAGAAGTCTCTCCGGAAGCAGAAGTTACCCCCGCCCCCCACTCCCCGGAGCAGGAAGGGAGTGTCCACCAAGGCCCGGTCCCGGGTCCCAAGCCCCTGAGCCAGAGTCTCCCCGCCGCGTCTGGGCGCGATGCGGGCGCTAACTGACAAAGGAGTGGCCCCACAGTGGGGCTTGGAAGGCGAGAGCCCGCGCCCTGCAGCCCTAAACGCGTTTGGAAGGCGGCATCATTTCCCCAGGCTGCCAAAGTACCCAGAAAGCAGGCAGGAGAGTCTCTACGACAGTTGCCAAAACAAACGCGGTGCCCACCCGCGCTATCTGTGCACGAGCAAAATGCCATTGCAGCCTTGGGGGCAAGAGTAAGATAATGATGGGGGAGGGGTAGGAGGATAACTTGCCGACGCCTCCTGTGCCCCGAGTTTTAGAGGAATTTCAGGTGAAATAGACAGCCAGCGGCCAGTCCAAGCCTGGGGCGAGCGTGCCCCATTCACTAGAAGGTTCTCCGTCTCCCGGGTTTGGATGGGTGGATCAACAGTGCAATCGAGGGCCAGTGCCGTCTGCTTTGGGCCTCTGGACGCCCTGCAGCGCGCAGCTCGCGCACTTGTGGACCAAGGCATACGCCTTTCCTGGCCCACGGACTTCTCGTGGCCTCCAAGAGGTGACCTCATTTCTAGCCAGACAAAGGCCTTGAGAGAAAATTAGGGCTATGGAAGACACTGTTCCTGAGTTGCGGGGGTGGGGACCTCTGTCTCCAGCAGCCACCCAGGCCTTTTTTTTTTTTTTTTTTTTTTTTTTTTTTGCCCCAGCGGGAGGGCCAGGGGAATCGGACAGCCTGGCGCGGCAGCCCCGCGGGGACGCGCCTGTCCGCTCGCCGGGTCCCAGGCATCACCCGGGTTGCGGTCTGTGGTTTGAGCAAACACCATGAAGCCCTCGGTTTCGCAGAAAGGCTGCCCGGCACTCACGGGAAGGAAATCAAAGCGCTAAGTCCTTGTCCACTCGCTTCTCGGCCGGATGCGAGGATCAGGGCTCGGTGACGACTTGGGCTCAACCCGCCGCCCCGCGCTGCGCCAGGCGGAGCGACCGTCACTAGGCCCCCCGCGGCTGTTTGTCAAAAACTTTGGCGCCGCTCTTCTCCCCCACTGGAAAATCCGTCGGGATGAGGTCGGGTTTAGGGGCTGGACGGGGATCTGGGCGCCGCACTGAAATGCGGTGTGCGCCAGCCACAGTGATTCTGCCCCTTCGGGGCCGCTGCGGTGCCCTCGCAGCTGGAGGAGCGGGCCGAGAACGTGTGAGCGGGTTCGCAATCAAGAACAGATGCTTTGTAGGAAGACGAGAAGGAAAATGAGGAAAGGAAAGGGAAAGGAGGGGAAGAAGAGAGATGGAAAACCAAAAAAGATTTTTTTTAAAGGCAGCGAGGGAGGGAAAGAAGGAACCTCACGACGGCAAATTGTCTCCTACAGACGTTTCTTTGGCTCTGCAAAAATCATTTTTATGCAAATAAGGAGGACAAGATGCCAGAGCCCAATTCTCCGGGAAGGGGGACGGGGAAGCGTCTTGTAAAAAAAAAAAAAATTAGAATATGTCCTCTCTAATCTTCAAAAATGCTCTGCCCAACTCGGTGAGAATCCACGCGGCGGAGGCGGGGGTGATAAAGTCCACAATTACTCCGCTTGTGAGCAAGCAGGGTGTTTGCGTGGGGTACAGACTGAGAGGTCTTGGCTGGGCATCTTCTTATGGGCCCCGGGGGGAAAGAGATAGATGATCTGACTTGGGGGCTGGAGTAGAGCTGGAGAACATCCATAGAGGGTCTGTTGCATTTCTTTGATGCCTGAAACAAAAAATACAAAGCTAATGACCACTCTGGGAACTCCTGGGGGGGGGGGGATGGGATGGAGGAAACGAAGGTGGGAGGAGGGAGAGGAATGGAGAGGTGGGGGGAAGCTAACAGGCCTTTCACTTGGATCAGGGCAGGTCTCTGACTCCATGCCGCCCCACTGTCTGAGCAGAGCTCAGTCTGCCACAGCTTCTCAGCCTGAATATCTTTACTCCCTCCCCCCTGCCCCTACCCAGGAAATTTCTCTCCACCGGATGATTTCAGGGGGTGAGGAGTGAGGGGATGCAAGGAGCAAGAAAAGAGAGATCTGGGAAAAGAATGTTCAGACCTGGGTTTCTAGCTGACCCAGGACGCACTGGACAGTGAGGACACAGGAACCTAAGGCAGCAGAGCTGTGAGTTAGCCCAGGACCCGCAGTCCGCAGGCATTACAATCTCACCTGGAGTGAGAGACTGTGTGGCCAACTCGGATTGTGGGCACAACAGGTGGAGGGGGAGGGGGAAGAGGGTCGAATCTCCCAGAGCCAAGCTGGCTCAGGCCAGGGACTGCAGGAAAAGAGTTGGAAGCTTGCAGCACGCACTCTTCCTCCTTGTGGTCCCTGAGAGCTCCCTGTGCACAGAGGAGGGGGCCGCCGCCCTGGGATGCATCCTTTCCTGACCCCTTTCATAGGGGAGGAGGAGGAGGAAAAGGCAGAAAGAGAAAGAAAAGAAGAGAGAAAGGAAAGGGAAGGAAAAGAAAGGAAAGGAAAGAAACATAAATCACCACCAGCCAATCAGGGCACCTCAGCCCTTCCAATTCCTTCAACATCATGAATTGCATTACGTTCCTTCCTGGACCTTAAACTTTCCCTCTACCTCCCTTCTCCCAGGAAAACACCAATTTCGTGTTTTAAATTAGGGTTCTCTATCTGGAGATGGACGTTTCAACTAGCCTGGGGTTTGGGAGTTGGGGTGAGGAGTAGAAGAAGAATTTTGATTTTAGAAGCCTGCAGATGGGAGAACCCCAGAGGAGAAACTGAAAAGATGAAAAGTGACCATCGAGAAAGCCAAACGCAATCAAAATGGGCCTGCCACACAGGGTGGTTTAGCCGGGGGGAGCCCCTGCCAGAAGTGCAGACCTGGCCGCCCAGAGCCCTGTCACACACAGAACGCTGTCCCCGGTCCCCTCAGTGGCCCTGCACAAGGGCCACCGCCGCCAAAGTCGTGCTTCTCTGCCCCGGAAAACTTCGAGAGGTATCCTGGCTCCCAGACCCCCATGGCCCAGTGGGGGTGGGGGGTGGGGGGGCAAGAGTTAAGACAAGTAGCCCCAAGAGAAATGTGCTTCAGGGAGCCTTTTCTCTTCTTCCCCATTTCTAAACGAAATCTAATACTATCTGGCTGCAAAAATATATATCACTGGCCCAGAGACTGAAAGATTAACATTTGGATATATAGGAAATGTAATCTGCATGGCTAATTGATTCCTAGCGTATCAGTTTAAAGGATAAAGATCGATATCTACATGATGGATATTGTATTAATAGGGGCATAAATAAAGGCCGAGAGTCTTTACCGAAACCTTTGAAGCCTCTTCCTGACTCTTGGGCTCTGCACGCGGCCACGCGGCTTCCCCCACCTCCTCGCCCCCGACCCCTGCTGAGTGGGAAACATTGCTTCCCCCACCCAGGAGGACAAAGTCTCCGGGCCAAGCCAGAGCGTTTTAATGCGGCGACTCTCCAGGGAAAGGCTGCACTTTTACTTTCCTGAGCTGTAGCAGGTGGACCGAAAGGCGGGAGAGAGAATGGTATTTTAGCAAAAACGCACCACTTAGGTACTTAGAAACACAGACATACAGGCACACACGTTCACCCACACATTCAGACGCAGGGAGTAGGTTCCCAGCATTTCCCGAGCCCCTGTGGCCTTGGGGACTCGAAGCTAGCGCTCCTTTCCCTCCCGCACTCCCTCCCGGATAGCACGGTCGGGGACTGGGGGGCCGGCTGGGATCGGGGAGCAGGCCTCCGGGAGATCCCCTCCAGCACATTCAGAGGAGCCTGCGGGGGGCGGAGTGGGGGCCAAGACCCGCCTAGTGCTCTCAAGGGAGGGAGGCCCACCGGAGGCTGGGGGGCGGAGGGTTCAGATGGAGTTAGGGGGTGGAGGTGTAAGGAGGTCCCCTAGGCGGCGACACGAGGGGAACAGGATGGGGGCCACTTCGATCCGGAGCAAGTCGGCCTCCACCGGGTGGTAGCCAATTAGTCCTGGGCCCCAGCGGCCGCCCTCCCAGCGAATCCCGCGCGGCCGAAAGCATTTTGCAAATGCAAATAAATCACCCTTCGCGCCCTTCTCTCCATTAATTAAGAGGGACGTTTCGACCAAACGAGCGTAATCTTTATTAATTGCGCGGCCCTCAGAGCGCCGTTCGTATCAATCACGCCCAAAGCGAAAGTACAGGGGGCGCCTAATTCCTTCCCAGAGGCTTTTGGAGAAGGAGCCAGAAGCTGGCGTTTCCTCCCTTCTGCCAGCCTTTCGCGTAGCGGGCGCGTCCCACGGATCCCCGCGAGGAGGTCTCTTCCCACCCCGGAGCCTCTGCGCGTGAGCCGGGACCTGCCCGACCGTCCCCTCACTCCCGGCCCGCCCCCATCCGGCCACTCACTTGCACACACTCACAGAAACTGACGCACAGTGGTGCCAACACACCCCACCGTCCGCTTCCTTGTCCCCCACCCTCTGTTCCCTAGCTGGGCGCACACCGTTCCCGCCCTCCTTCCTCCGACGTTCATTGGAGGAGACTTGATTCCGCGGATCCCAAATCCGCGCAGAGCAACAATCCTGGGGGCGCTCCGTTTACCCCTGAGTCGAGGCGACCGGGGTGAGGGGACAGAAGACCCCGAGGATGCCCCGGAAAGTGGCCCCGAGGGTGGAGAAGGGAAGTTCTTGGAAGCCGCCCTGGTGGCCCACTACCCCTGAGCACCGAGGGTGTCAGAAGACGCATGCGCTGCGCGGGTAGGATGAGGGTCGGGTATCGGGGCTCCAGTCTTGGCAGAAAACCCCCGGAAAGTTCGAAGCCTACAGGTCGCGCGTGGGAAAGCTAGCTTGAGACAGCGCTCGACAAATTCAGGGTCCTTCCCCGCAGCCCCACTGAACTCTGAGGGCGAAGACCCAGTGGTCACTCGGGAGAGTGTCCTGGGAAGCGGGGTCTTGTGCAACCTCTCTACGTGGCCCGGGGTTGATTTGGGCCAGAGTCCCTGTCACCCCCATCCCTCCAACGCCATCTCGCGAGTCCTGTCCTCTCTGTGCCTTGAGCCTAGACCAGAGGGGCTGAGACTCTTCCCCTTCTGCTGGATTAAAAAAAAAAAAAAAAAAAAAAGGATGGGGGAGGAATCTAATAGGACAGTGATTTCCGAGGAGGTCTTAGCAGATGAGGTAAAAACTGCACAAGCTCTCTTCATGGGCTCTCTGCCCTTTGACAGTGAGGATCCGACCCGAGAGACACTGGGTCCATTCCTAGCTCCCTTTCTTGGTTTTACCGCCCAATTATTAATGCTATGTCAAGAGCCTGGCATCGGGCCCTCAGTCGATTCCTGCCCACAAAGGACTGGCCTGCTCGCCATTGCGTCTTTGGGTGACCCTGGCCCAAGGAGGGCTCCCCCAGAAGTGGAAAGTCGCCCTTTGCAACCTGAGCGGAGTCCCTGGAGCTGCAGAGCCCTGGCTCACAGCCCTGGGACCCAGTGGCCTGTAGAGAAGCCCATACTGAGGGAGCCAATAGGAGTGAGAGCCCATGGCCTGCTAACAACACCCTCTGGGCTTTAGCAGCGCCTGGAGCAGCGCCCCTCTTCCCCGCTGCCTCCTACGTGCCCAGGCCGGGCACACTCTGGTGTCTGACATTCTCTCATTCAATCATTCATTAACCCCTTGGAAAATTCTCACTAAATACTCGGGCTCCTTTGCTCCCTGGCCACCTCCAGGGCCCAAGACATGTGCAAATCTGGCCCTTGAAGCCTTTCCCTGGGGTGAGTTTGATTATTTTTTTCTACCCTTTATCTCCCACTGAAGGCTCAGCTGGGCCGGTCTTCTGCTGTGTCCTCAGAGCGGATCACAGGGCTGGTGCGCAAGGACTTTCACTCGAGGCACAAGTACTTTTTCAGCTTCCGCCGCGTGCTGTTCCAAGAGCCGGGATTACACTGGTCGTGGAAACAGACCAAAGTCATCCATCCTCCTTCTGGCAGAGCTGACCATCCAGAAAATAACTAGAAAGAATCCAAATGCCACAGGTGGGGAGATTGGTGGCAAGGATGTGTGGCTCGGTCTGGAGATGTTGAAGGACTTGGGGGAGGTTTGGTGGGGGAGGGGCGGACATAAACCGCAGGAGTAGTGGGGGGGGGGGCTTGTTATTTCAATCATGGAAGTCTGGGCAGCTCCTGAGGTAGCTTACTGAAGAGGGCAGGAAGGAGAGGTGGTGAAGGATAAGGCTACAGGGATGGAGTGAAGGAACCGTATACACTGCGGTGGTGAGCGCCAGCTGTCCGGTGGGCATTCTGACGCCATGGAAAACTGGGGCAGGCTCCGGCCAGCCTACCCTGCAGATGTGCTCTGCCAGGAAGGAGGCAGCCCTTGGGTCTTCTTGGCCCTCAACGTCTTCTGGATGTCCCCCCACTGTCTTCTTTCTGAAGACACCTCCTTCCCGCTACCTGCCGAAGTACTCACAGGGAAGATTGAATCCTCTCACAAACAGGTGGAGGCTCCCTAGAGACCAACCCTCTCTCTGCCTCCAGCAGTAAGGCAGACTTCACTGTTGGAGGTCCAGGCATTGGGATTTCCTGGTTTCTCCTCCCTTCCCAGGGCTTGAGCCCATGGTTATGGCTCAAAAATCCAGGCTGGGTTTGGGCGCCCTCAGCTTGGTCCCTATTGTCTCCAAATGTCATTTTTATTTGAAAGAAAAGGAAGGCCCAGCTTATTCCTGTCTAGGCCTCCGATTCCCTGTCACTGGACCTGTCACTCCCATCCCTGAACATGAGGAAATTCCTTCCGGGCAGGGGAAAGGTTGGAGGAGCAGAAGTGCCCTGTTTCACACTCTAGGGACAGACCTGTGTGTCTCCTGGGTGATTTGGGGAGCTGCCTCTAGCTCTTGGGGAACAGGAGAGGGGGGTCTCCTCCAGGGAAACCCAGGATCCCAGAGAACCAGTCATCATTCTCCAGCTGGTGGTCTTCTGAGATCAATGAAAAACAACAACATGCAGGAGAGAGTGTCTTCACCAGGCTCCACAAATTACCGATAGAAAGGCTTTGAAAACATCTTTCCCAGTGAAGATTTGGGACGAAGGGACCCAACAGATAATGTGGAGGCAACGGACTGGAGCCCTGAAGTGAGGGCCCTGAAAAGAGGCCACGGCTCTCTCAGAACAGTGTGAAGATAGACCGCCCAGCCAGAGGGAGCGGCTCTTATCACAAAAACTACTAATGCAACAAAACTTGGGAGCTGCCTAGCAGAGGGGAAAAACAGAAACTGTGTAGCTGTGACAGAGGTAAGCAGGCTCACTGGAAAGGGAATCCCTATGGCATCTCCAGACCAAAGTTCTCAATCTCCAAGCCTGTTTGAGGAGGCTCTGGGAAAGCCTAGGCTGCCCTGGCACAATGGGGTTGGAAGAGTCACCCCTGGAAGAGAAATGATACTTTCAGGTCCCTCAGAAGAAGGTCACATTTCCCTGGGGCAGGGCAGGGGTTGCACTCTATTTTTCTGATTGGTGGGGAAGCCCCAGTTTTAAAAGAGCCCACAGTGTGGTTTCAATGAGGGGGGGGGCGGGGTGGATGACCCAGGAAGGCTGGAGCTAGACCCTGGGACATTCCGGAACAAAGTGGCAGGTCACCCTGCAAGGGAGAAATGAAAGAAGCTTTTGGAAGTACCATCAGAATGGAAAGCTTGCTATAGGAAAAAAGAAAAAAGAAAAGAATATGGAAACTCTTGCAAAAAGAGAAGATTGCTTTAACACTGAAAAGGGGGAGAGGGAGAGAGAGAGAGGGAAGGTGAGAAAGAGAAAGGAAAAGGGAGAGAGAAAAAGAGGGAGAAAAAGAGAATATAACCGCAGAAGAAACAGTATGACTAAGACATTGCTTTTTTGAAAATATTGATCACTTTTTAAGTTTTATTTATATTGAGGGGGGAGGGGCAGAGAGAGAAGGAGAGAGAATCCCAAGCAGGTTCTGCAATGTTAGTATGGAGCCCTCTTCGAGGCTCAAACTCACTTACCAGAACTCACTAACTGTGAGATCAGGACCTGAGCCCAAATCAAGGGTCCAGCGCTTAACAGACAGAGCCACTAAAGCACTCCAAGATATTTCTGATAAAATGAATCCTAACTGATGTCGATCAAGGTAGGTTCATACTAGACAACAGTGAAGGACTGTTTTTGATATGAAGGACACATTTGCACTGGAAGTAATCTGAATCCCCATTTCACTGTCCAGAATACGTGGCATGGAGGACGCACTTGTATATTGGGGGACAGCAGGATACAGAGGAGTGAGAGGGAGAAAAGGACATTAGGAAGGAAAGTACAATAGTGGTAGCCCTACTGTGTGCCAGACAGGTCACACATACCCTTATTTAATATTGACTCAAGAATAATTCCGTGTGGTTTGCTCCCAAGGCTTTCAAATTAATTTATTTTAAAAATAAATGATGCGGCACCTGGGTGGCTCAGTCAGTTGAGCTTCCAATGTGAGCTCAGGTCATGATCTCACAGTTTGTGGGTTCAAGCCCCGCGTGGGGCTCTGTGCTGACAGCTAGCTCACAGTGTGAAGCCTGCTTCGGATTCTGTATCTCCCTCTCTCTCTGACCCTTCCCCTGCTCTCTCGCTCTAGCTCTCACTCTCGCACTCTCTCTCTCTCTCTCTCAAAAATAAAACATTAAAAAAATTTTTAAATAAATCAAATGCAGGTCAGATTTTTGCCAGCTTATACATTGAAGAAGGGCAGGGTGATGGGAGAAAGGATGGATATAAATAAAATCAACCCTTGAAACAAATCCTTTTAAAGTTTCAGTTATGCAAGTGCCAGGGCGGGGCCAAAGAAAGGGATTCCCTCCTCCACTGCCTACCACCAACGGGCTGGTCTGCCTTCTCTCAGCCTGCATCCCAGGATTTGGATCACACTTTCTGGGAGGCTTCTCTGAGGACCAGTGGCCTGGGGTTGGCAGCATGAGAGCTCAGAAGGCCTCGTGTACCATTTCTTGGATTCCCAATCTTGAATAAGCTATTTTGGGAGAATTCAAGTATATTTTGGGAGAACATAAGTCCATTATGTGGTGACAACAGTCCTCAATAACACTGGTACATTATCATCACATATATATAATATGTAATAGTAATACTATGTAATCACATTATATTACTGTTTTATGGTTATTATATTACTAGAATATAATTATAGGTTATATAATGTTATATATTGAGCACTTTGAAGGTGCTGGCATTGTTCAAAGCACTTCACAGTTTTACAGTTTATTTCTCCAAACAACCAGATTATATCTAGTTAAAATGAGGGAAAGCGGGCACAGAGAGGTTAATTAACTTGCTCTAGCCACAGAGCTAGGAAGTGGCAGAACTGAGATTTAACCCCAGGCCATTACATCACCAGTCCTGTTCAGTCAGCAAGCCCTAAGTTTCTGGGTTGCCTGGCTGGCTCTCTCAGAGTGGGGAGTTCAAGCTCCATGCTGGGAGGAGAGTTTCCTTAAAAAAATAAAATTAAAAAAAATAATTTAAAAACAGAAAGCCCTAGGTGTTCACCACTCTGATTAGACCCCAAAGAGATGAGATCTGGGGGGCTGCTCAATACTTAACCTGCTTAAGTTTGTTTGCTTTGTTCTGGCTGTAAGTAAATTTCAACTAAAGTTACCTTTAATGTTTCTGGGAGGCACTGCTCTATCTTTTCTCTTTTGAAAAGAATTTGGTTATTTACTCCACCTCACTCCCCCTTTAAAACATATCCAATGATATAATCCCATTGAAAAACTTTGCTTATTTTAACAAACCCTTTTTGTTACTCTGGTTGGTATCATCACTCCACCTCTAATTGGGGCCAGACACTTGGTAGGCAGGCGGAAAATTTGCAGACAGAATCCAAGCCTTCCCAGCTCCCTGAAGGTTGGCTATGAATCTGGAACGTGTCATCGTTGGCGCTTCTTGAAGTCCTCCTAGGCGCCCAGCACAGAGGCGAACCCCGCATTCTGCTGGACCGTTGGGTGGTCCTGGAAGGTCTGGGGTGGAAAGCTGGCGAGGCACCTGCACGTTGGGGGTGGGGGGGAACTCCAAGGAATTGACTAGCGGAAACCCAAGGATTCTTAAGGTGCTTCCAAGCCCCCACCCTTCACGTCCACCACACGCCGGCCTGTCCCGGGACAAAAGGCACTGCTGTCTGGACACCTTTTGTGTCTTTGAAAGCTGTGGAGGAACAGGGCGGCTATTCGACAGCTGGGAAAGCCCAGGAGGAAGGAAGGACTGAGCTACCAGGCTGCGACAGCCACCGCCCGCCGTCTGCGTCTCTTTTCTTCTTTAGCTCATTTTGAGCTTCTCCACTATTTTTAGGAATATGTGCGAACTCAGAGGTTTGAGGCGGGCCCTGGGAAAATCCCGTGGGCATTCAGGGATGGCAAATACACCATCAGATCGTTAATAACCGATCTTTGGGCCCCGCCGTGCGGGAGGAGCAGTCACAAAATCCGGGGCGCTAGTGCCGGGCTGAAGACCAGATTCCATACAAACGCAAAACAAAACACACTGAGCCTGAGCAGAGGTGTTGGGTGCTGGGATCGGCAAGATGAAGCGCAAGCTGGTTCCCACCCGCACCGCCCCACCGCGGGAAACAAGCAGCACGTGAGAGCGTCCTTGGGCCTTTCAACCCGGCGTCTGGATCTCAGGTGCGCGCGGGTGGCGGCGCGGAGCAAGGGACTGTGAACGGGACCGGCTCCAGTGGATGGCCCAGCCTTGTGGGGATCAGCCTGTCACCCCAAGCTGCCTCAGATTCTCTCCAGCACAGGATGCTACGGGAGATGAGGGACTCGGGCCAGCCCCAGGATGCGCGGGGATTCCACTGGCCGCCCTAGGACCTGCCCCCAGGGAACCCGTCTTGGTGGTCAACCCCCACCCCAGGGCGGGCAGTCCCCGGGAATAAGCAGGGACGGCCATCTGCGCTCTTTCGAACACCCTTGCTTTTCCCCCTGAGAGTCCTTCAGCTCAGCTGGGAGCCACCACTGGGGTCTGTGTCCAAAAGAAGGGAAATGGAGGTAATCCCTCACTTCCCACCCACTGGCGGCAAACTGGGCCTCAGAGCAAATCCATTGACACCTGGATCCAACAGCGTGGAATGAATTTGCAGCTGAACGGCTGCTCAGAAGCGTCTTTGAAAAGCATTTGATAGCTCTCTAGTGAATGTTCTAAACCATTCCGCTAGATCTGCTCGAACAACCATCCTGCTGGCGACCAGCAGATTCCTTCAGCTGTCACTGGCGAGGACACTCACAGCTGTCATTGGCAACGTTTCGTTAATTTAACCTCGAGACTTTCCTGGCTATCCACATAATCCGCTCTCAAAACCTCACACTGTCACTGCATTTTGAGGGGACTTGGAGAGCACTCACCCATTTTGCAGGAACAAGGGAGTCCAAAGAAAAGTCTTGTGGGACCGGGAGGTGCAGTCCGAACAGCCCTGCGTTAGGAAAGATCGAAGCACAGCAGATGGGGATGCAAATGTTTACTTAACTTTCCTGGGAACACAGCGTCAATGGGAGAGTGTGTGTGTTTGTGAGTGCGAGAGAGGAGAGACCAAAACCAACGGTTACATAGTCACCCAAACTAGTTATCTAAATTTTGACCACTTGCAAAATCCAAGCATTGTTCCACAATCTCCCAGTTTCTAAGAGACTTGGTGGCGTTTAGTTCATTAAAGTGAGATTAAGGAGAAGGTCGCATTTCAATAAAAACGTTGTGAAATACAATGGCTTTCAAATCTCTCTGCACATTAGAATCACCTGGGGCGCCTTTTTAAAAATACTGATGTGCCTCTCCTCCTGCCAATTAAATAGCTGTCTGTGGGGGCAGCCCCATGCTTTTTTTCTTTTCTTTTTTTAAGCTCCAGGTAATTCTAACCTGCGGTCAGCGTTGAGAACTTCAGCTAAGGTTCACATGAGGTGATAAGTTTGCTGTGGGTGAATTTAACAAGAAATGGGCTCAATGAACAAATCATTTGATTCCAAACATTCTTCCTGGGCAGTAACTGTTTATTTTCTCGCTTGGAGTCAATTCCTCCCCCAAGCTACAAGTCAGGTGTAATTGTTCTCTACCACTTGAGTTTGACAATAAAATATTTTAAAACCCGCGCACAGTAAACTTATAAATGTGTTATTTCTATACGATGCAGATAGCTCTGTCATTGAGGTGGGAAATAGTCAAGCCCCCCATGGATTGCCATGGTTTTTTAAAATAGCAACTGTTAAGATACCAGTGTTCTGTTCTTGAAGTAATCAAATGCGTTCTCTCCTCTTTATTTTGAAATGTGTTGTTTTAAATACTAGGAGCTAGAAGAAGCTGTTTCATATCTTTTCTACCTTCTTTCTTCTCACTTCAACATTCCCCCACTCCACCCCATGGAGATGTGGTATTTCTAAGCCAAAGAAAATCCAATTTTACATGCAAAGATGTGTTTTTTCTAAAGGAAGTGTGCACATTCTTCCTGAGCTCCTAGGAATATTCTTGGAAATTGGATATTGAATAGTTTTGCTTTCCCCGAATGTAAATATTGAACACTCTTTTTCCCCCTGGATTCAGAATCAGGAATTGATGATAAATGTATCACAGAAACACACTTGCTTCTCTTTGGCACATTTTAGTTTTCCATAAGAGAACAGAAATCTCAAGTTTGATTGATGAAGACAAACACACTAATGGTATACATTACCAAGCTTTTCTTAAATGGACAATCAAAAGAGATCATGCAAAAGATAGATAAAATCTCTCTCACACTTTCCCCATTCATATAACTTCAAATTAAGATCTGCAGTCAGTTATAACCTTTACTTTAGAAATAGTTACGGTAGTAAATGTTAGACATTCCTCAAATTTACACTGTAATTCATACAATAAAAACATATTGTTTCAAAGGGAAAAAACATAAATGCATACGAAGCAGGGATGAAGTTCATTGCCAAATACATGAATTTAATCAACTTTGTATCATAGCAGAAATTTAAAACACAAATACTAGCTAATGGGAAATAAATGATTAAAGAGGCTGAGCTGGGTCACAGAATCAGGAGGGGGTTACTCAGCTATTAAGATGATAAATTTAGCCGGTCTATGAAGGACACAGTTTGTTAAAATAGCAAAGATTAAAGAATCAAAATGGAACGTAACAGACGATAAGAAATTTACATTCAATGTTGCAGGAAATTTCACGACCATGTAAACGTGTCCCACCAGTGCAGGTGCTATTAGCTTTGGAGAGATGGTGCAGTCATGGTCCTAAAAGAAGGCAGCCAAAAGGAGGCATACCTTGAAATCTCACTGTGCAGAAAATGATCAGAAATGGAGGCCAATTGTCCTTCAGTGATAAGGACTATCTTGTCATCGAATATAACGCACTTAAGATTTTCACTGCAATGAACTGATTGTTCTGAAAAATCAAAGTGGTTTTCCAGTATATTTTTTTCACCTTTCAAAAATTCTTATGGAATCAGGAAAAGCAACTGTTTACCTAAACCCCCAGGGTCTCAGGAGTTATTAAGTGGTAGTGTGAGTAAGGGGGGAGGGGTGAGGCTGATTAACATTCAGTCCAGGGGGTCCCATTCAGACAACTCAGAAGACTGTTTCTCTGCCACTTACCATATGCTGAGGGCTGACTAAGGTTTTGTGGGTAAAGTGTGTGACCAGAGGAGGATCCTGATCTTTAAGACTGAGGGCAAAGTCTGCCCTGGGATTTGAGATAAAGCGTGTAACCATTAAATAAGACCACTGTAGACAGTAATAAGTGCTAAGAGGAAAATAAAATTCTGGTAGATAGTCCCTTGGCATAGAGTGATCAGGGCAGACCTCTCTGGAAAGGTGATTTTAGACCCTTGGAAATCTGAGTGGAAATACAGGCCATAGATCCACACAAGGCTTCAATTTCCAAAGCATTTCCACTCATATGCCCTCGTGTTGTATACAAGCCCTTAAGTCAATCTTATAAAGTAAGCAGGGCTGACACTTCCCATATTGTAGCAGAGCAGCTGGAGGCTCAGTGAGGTTAAATTAATTGGCAAGGTCTTTCCAAGAAAGAGTGCCTGCATTGACTCCTTCTCCTGGGTGCTGTTCCTAGTCTTTAGATCCCACACCAATGTTCTTTCTAGATATGGGTACCGTTCACCAAATCATACTGCATCCCGAGGCTGAGTATTTAATTTATGACCTACAAGATGAGTTTCTTTCACTTGAAATTTAGACTCTACAGAATCATGATGGTAACTCTAACCTGAAGGTCCAGGACCCAAGCAGGACCTGGGCCATGGAAACCATTTCTTGAGCAGGTGTGCAAACCAGACCAGGGCTGGTTTTTTATTTTTAGGTTTATTTATTTATTTATTTTGAGAGAGAGAGCGAGAGAGCAAGAGAGAGAATTTCAAGCAAGCTCCATGCTGTCAGCGCAGAGCCTCACATAAGGCCCCAACTCAGAAACCGTGAGATCATGACCTGAGCCAAAACAAAGAGTCTTAACCAACAGAGCTACCTAGGAGCACCCCCTATTCTTCCCCAGGATTGGCTTTTTACAGTGATTTTATTGACACTTAACACCCATGAGGTGGAGATGTGTCCAGAATTGAGTCGGGCTCCTCCAAGAAGGTGAGAATTTCCATGAGAAGGGAGGAAAGCACTCACTGTCACCAGGAACCCTCTCTACAACTCATAGGAACATTTCAACAATGTTTAAACTGCTTTAAACTCCTTTTAAACTGCTGTGTCTTTGGTGCTGATGTACCAGGACTTTCCACATGATGTAGGAAGTGCTTTAGGATGACTCAAGCACACCTGCAGAATGGGGGACACTTGAATAACGAAAGCCACTAGAAATTGAACACATGTGTTCCGTTGCTCTGTCCTGTCACTTAATTCCTCATAAGGAAGTCAGAAATGAGCTGGGATATAAAGTCAGCCAAGAAAAAATAAATCTCCCCATGTTTAGGTCCTGAACTACTAACTGTGTCTATTTCGTTTTAGAGTATTCTAACTCAGATTTCTCGTTATAAGAAATTTACATGTGCAACCTAGGAAAGAAGCAAAATGTGGCTTGTATTGTGACTGAGGTTATTTAGATATCTTTCTCATTTATGAGGAATAATTCCGTTTATGTCATTGGCGTGCCTTCCTCTGTGAAACATAAGCAAGCTGGTCCCCAAATAACTTTAGACAGATGCCCAGGCTGTCCGTTCGAGGGTGTGAAATAACAAACAGGTGTGTACACACGTGTACACATCATTACATGCACAAAACCAACTTCTGTCACTAGCCCACACACACATACATGTGTAGATATATTTGTGCACCTACACACTGGTGAATGCAAACAGAATTTCAGCACTGGAAGTAAACAAAGAGTAATAGACAAAAACGAATATAGAAGTAACACAAGTTACTTGTTGGAGGTGGAAACAAATCAAAGCTAGCCTCTGAAATGTGACTCTTAGGAACCCAAAAACATTAGGAACCTGAAAACATTTAGCAGAAACTGAGAACCAAATCTGCCAGCAGAGTTTAGTTTCAGTGGATGTTATATTAGGGGGCTGAGGAAGCTGCTTCTCCCTTCAAAATACAATAGA
Organism: Suricata suricatta; assembly: GCF_006229205.1. NCBI lineage: Eukaryota > Metazoa > Chordata > Mammalia > Carnivora > Herpestidae > Suricata > Suricata suricatta. Next base: position 14,906,800 of record NC_043702.1, on the reverse strand, counting down.
TAGATCTCCCCTGGCCGTCAGAAGTCCTGTTAGACCTTAGAAACAATTCCCTAAAATGCCCACCCTAGCGATGTACATTCCTCCCATGGGTGAGTTATTTGTCCAGCCTGATTCAAAATGTGAAATTAGGATTTGGATGGAGATGCGTATTTCAAGAGTGCCACAAATATCTAGGAGCCATTTCTCCCATGAAATAAATTTCATGAAAATAGTTTTTTTTCTTTATAAATGCTTCTTGTTTTTATTAAGACAATGCAGACATAAAACACACCATATTGCAATTCCTAAATGGCTGCCATACTGCTTATCAGTGACCAATAAATTACTTCACTCTGTGATAGATACAAATGCTCCATTCAAGTTCAGTTAATAGAATAGTGTCAGGATATCATGCAGACAGCTTGCATAAATACATGAGGAATACTAGCATACCCTCCACAGCTTTTGTGATTGTTAGACATGAAAACTTTGTCTTATTCCAACTTTCAAAAGATGGAATAAAGTATGTTTTCATATAAAATACATTTGGAACAGTGGGTTTTTTTTTCCCTTTAAAAAGGCATCCAATCCACCTGCAATATACACTCACAATTCATCTTTTTAGTTACAAAATCAGGTAGATATGTGTTCTTTTTCATCTAATGTGACCGATGTAAACCTTTCAGTGATTTCCAATATCAAACAGTTAAATTCAAAATAATATTTTCCTGATAAGTGTGATATATATTTGTAATCAAAAGAAGAAAGACTTGTCAGTTAAGACTTGCCAGTTTTGTCTTTGGGAGCTAGTTTCTATTTTATCAAATAATTTAAAGTCCGTAGTTGTTCACAGTACAAAATCTTGAACCAATTACTAACACGCCTTTATTTTCTGCTCCTACTTTTGAACTGTACTTGGACTGGAGGTATGGGAGAAATAATACTGCTTATCAGACACTTCCCTGGAAACTTGAATGCACAAAATTTCCAGACTTATACATTCTAAAATAAATTAGTTCTAAAATGAAACGAAGAGGAAAGGGAGGAGGAAGCCTACAGCTTAACATTCTGCGTGAATAGCTTTCAATATCTTCCAGGTGGGGGCAACAGTAAGTCAGTTTTGAGAGGAGAAGAGAGAAAGGGCTCCTTAAGCTCCCTGAGTCCAGTTACAGAAGATGAAATGACTTCCTGGTAGTAACACTGTGAACAACACAAGTATAAGTTTCCGGGAGACGGGACTTCTGGACTCCGCCGGGCTGGGAGCAGCAGGACCCACCGCCCTGCGCGGGCCGCCACCTCTCCCGGCGGCGGAGCGGCCGCA